>NW_003852406.1:22227276-22238686 GCF_000181295.1 Otolemur garnettii
TTCTGTCCTTTCAGCCTCCTTCTGGACGGGAGCTTCTGTAAAAAGCTGGCTGCAGTTCGCCATCTTGGCTCCGCCCCCCTGAGTTTTGTTGACTTGAACCTGACACTATGGCGGTTCGGGAACGTGCTACTCGGCTTTCTGGTCTCTCTCCTGGATCCCAGCAATCCATCCTTAGCCTTAGCTGTGGATCATATGGAATGGAGGCAGAAAACAGGGAATGGGGTGGGCTTAGTAGCCTTGTACCCAGATAGGGGAACTGTAGGTCAGCCCTCCCACCAAGGGTGGGGAAGTAAGGGAATCTCTCCTGGCAAAACTGCCAGTGGCACTTAGTTGCCTGCAGGAAGCCTGTACATCTTAACTGTTTTTGAGCTAAACATGAGTTTTACCTGTTGCTACCTTGCTGTTTGAGATGAACAGATTTCTGGAAAGGGAAAGTGATGCTGATGCATAATAGAAAAGAAGGTACCAGACTAGGCTCAAAGTCAGAGCTTTTCACTTGCTGCTCTATCCTTTCCTTAACATTAGCCTTCATGACCCTCACTGAGAAGGGCCAGATGCCTGCACTGGGAGCTGCCTCAGGGACAGAGGCTGTGTCTTAGCATCCCCTGTGGCCACCAGCACGGGCATGACACCTTGGGCTCCACACATGCTCACTGAATGAATGGGTGCTCTGACTTGAGGGAGATGTCTCTCTCCTCACACACATGTCCAGGGACAAGGCCTTTTCTCTGGGACCATGTCCAGGAGGTCACTTAGGACTTGTTGGAGAAGGGTGGCCAGGAGGGGAAGAGGCAGGGGTAGTGGCCTCCAGGGCATTAAGCTGTTTTCCCACTTCGACTACAGGCTCCCTGAGGGCACAGGCAGGGGCCAGGTATCCCTGTGGTCCTCAGATATGGGGCTCAGATCCCAGACGCTGCATAACCACCAGCGCCATGGGAGTGATGGAGGTCAGACCTTAGGACATCAGCTTCTGGGAACCTGGAGGTCATGCCAGGGTTGGTGCAGAGGGAAGTCTCAGAGCTTCATTTGATGGGCTGGATTCAAACTGGCTTCTGCTGCTTCATTGGTCTCTGGCTCAGGGCCATCACTTGGCCTTCCAGAGCCTCAGTTTCCCTGTCTGTCAGATGAGGCTGACAGGCTGCTCTGCAGGACCATGTGGATTTGAGGGGATGGTGCAGTGTCCAGCACAGACCCTGGTGTGCCCAAGTGTCTGGTACCAGGAAAGGCAGACACCTGTGGTCATGGCTTCACTGGGGCTCACTGCCTCCAGCCTGGACTCTGCTGGAGTCTGGGCCTGAGTGAGGAGAGCAGACAGGCCTAGACCAGGACCCCAGGACCCTAAGCTCCTGCCCTGACTATGGGAGGTGACCTTCCATGAGGGAACTCAAGCTTTCCTAGTTGTCCCTTGTAGGCATGGAACTGTCCAAGCCCCTGATGCTGGGCTGTGCTAGGGGCACACCCAGAGTTCCTGTCCTTTGAAAGAAAAAAATGGCCCTCCCCATCCTTAGACACTGTTGTGTGAAGGGTGGAAGGATGGGAGAGCATCTGAGTGACACTGCAGTGGGGACTACCCTAGGACTTTTTGGAATGAGTCATGATGCAGTAGGAATAAAAACAGAAGGGGGCCAGTGTCCAGAAACGAGTTCCAGTCTTCCTTCTGTGTGGATTCAGCTCTATGGCCTTGAATGACTCACTTAAAACCCCTCTCTACTCGAATGACAGGCTGGACAAAGGTGTGGTGTTGGAGGTGGGATGTGCGCAGCAGCAGAAGGCTTTGGAACTCAACAGAAGCAGAAGCACTAGAACTCGCATGCCAAAGCCTGAGGGAGCAGGGCCACCATGTGGCACCCATTGGCCTGTGGGAAAGCTGCTCCTGGGAAGTCAGGTTACAGATGACCTTTGGAGTTGAGGCCCTTTAAAGACCTGGTCAGCTCCTCCATCCCCCAATTCCTGAATCCTCTGGCAGGTGCCTGAAGGACCAGCTTTCACCTGCTTTTTGCTACACTTCTTGGCCTTGGGTATCAGGCAGTGTTCTTCAAGTGTAAATAACTGAAACTGACTCAGCAAGACTTAAGATAAAAGGAGGATTTGGGAAAAGGATTCTGGGGCATTTACAGAATTGAAGGAAGAGCAGAATTTCTGTGCCTATGTAGCTTTGGAGACCTCAGAAGATGGAGTCGAGGGAATGTCTTGTTGCAGTGCGGTACCCTGTGTGCCTCAATTCCAAACACCCACCAATCTCCATGACGCCCATTTCAGTTTCAGATTCCCTGGAGAGAGACTGTGATTGGTCCAGCTGGGGTCAGGTTCCCATTCCTCATTCAATCGGCTTTAGCCGGGCTGTGTGATGTCCACTATTGAGAGGAATCCAGACTAAAGGAAGGTGTGTCTCCTGGCAATGTAATTGACATCTAGTTCATCTTGGCTTCCCAATTACGTTGTCCATTTCTGGATGACACAGGCATGGCTAACATTTTTATATTCTTAAATTCCTCTCTCAGAGCAAAGCAAATTGCTCCAACCCCCAAATATAGGCACAGGAATTCTAGGGATTTGGTTAAGGGATGTGAGAGCATTTCTTTCTCTGCTTCCATAATTGTAAAAGTGTATAACATAAAGTATGATACAGATGGAACAATGTGATCTGTTTTGCTGATAGACCAGTCAGAATATACGTCTCCCTGGTCTTGGGAGTGAATGTGAAAAATTCAAGGTTGGCTTTGAATGAGGAGGAAATGGTGTGTGTGAGTGTGTGACATCTACAGAAGCTGTAAACATGTCCAGACAGGCAGAGGCTCCGATAAAGGAAATCATACTTGCTATTTGAATGTATGCCACTTGGAAATGTTCTTCATTATTAATAATAATTAATTAATAAATGGTTCAGAGAGTTCTAATTTTCTCTAGCTATCAAAAATTAGCATATTTTTTTCAGTTTTCCTAAATTGCTACCTTTTTGATAATGTGTATATAATTACTGAATGAGCGCTCCCTGATTCCACCCAAACTCACTCTTTGTCAGGCTGACTGACTTTGCCTGCATGCTGTCAGACGCTGGTGAGGATTTTTTAAAGAACTGTTATGATTGATGTAATTAAACCAAGATAAGGCTTACATTTTGCCTTTTTCCTCCTTTCTTTTCTACCTTCCCTCCCCATCACAGTAGAGAGGGGAGAGAGAGAGAGAGAAAGTGAGAGCAAGAGAGACTTGTTTCTGATTTGTTAGAGACCCTTTACCAGAATGCAGTATCTGCGTTTTGCTCAAAGAACTTAATAAAACACCCACAGCAAACTTCAGGCTGCATTGTTCTCGTCAATTACTGGTGCGGCCTCAGGTTTCTCCTTGTTAATTGCTGTGAGCAGGGAAGCTTTGCTCAGTGTGCAGTGTACCCAAGCATGTATGGGGTTTAATGAATCATACTAACTCTGCACTCCAAGCAATTAGGTAAATCTAGCTGTTAGTTAGTGAGGCATAAAATAAATTTAATCTCTCTTCTAAAAAATCAATTATAGTGCTGTAATGTATAATTCAATTTGGGTCATGCTACATAAATTTTCTGTTTTTAGTATGTTTTTAAACTGGTTGTTATTAGATTTTGCAAAATGTGTGTGTCTGCATGTGTATGAGAAAGACAGAGAGAGAGTGAAGACTGCAGGATAAGGGGAAAGGGTGACTCAAAGAAAGTCTGGATTCATTAAAGAAATGATGTCTTGAAGGGTCTCAGCACAAGCTCCTACTATGTGTACTATCTTCATGGAAGATACAAAGTTCAACAAATAATCTGCCCTCAAGGAGCTTACGGTCTTATAGATAGCACAACCAAATCAAATAGAAAATGATGAGTGACACTGGAGAGATTAGACATAGGTAAGGGATTTTGGAGAAAGAATTTGGGACTTCAAATCTGGACACCTCAACTCCATTTTAAACTCTGCGACTGGCTCACTGTGTGGCCTAAGGCAAATGACAGCATGTCCGAGCCTCAGTTTCCTCATCTGTCAATGAACTCTGTAGCCCCTTCCTCCCAGAGTTTTGAGATAGACTGATATAATATTGGCTGGGAGTGCACTCCGTAGCATCTTAACTCTGATGCCTGGCTGGAGAGAAGCAGACACCAATGTCCGACTTCCCCAGCACTGTGAGTGCTTAGAGAACAGGGATCGTGTCTTCCCTTCTCTCTCCTTGCCCTTGGCACATGACCCTGGCCCAGCATGCAGAGAGGATGCTCCTGATATACAAAATGAGGCATAAGAAGTGAACAGTACAGGTTTGGGTGGGCCTGAGAGAAGAGATTTGAAGAGGAAACCAATGAAAGGCAATTTATCCAGGACTATTTAGCATCAGCTACCGTGCTAAACACTTCACATTCTCTGTGGTTCTCAGAATAGCCCTGCATGGTTTTCCCTACCTGCAGGTGAGGAAGCCGACAGCCAGGTTAAGCTACTGGCCAAAGGCCACGCCGTGAGGGAAATTTTGGCTAAAGACTTGAACTCAGCTCCCCCTGCTCTCTTTACCTTGCCTTGCCCACCCCTCATGGATGATAGGCAGGGTAAGGAAAGAGAGGAGAAGGCCTAAGGGAGCATAGAAACTCCTTTCTAAGAAGCCTCCGGAAAAATTTCCATCTCCCCTGCTCCCTCCTCTGCCTGCCCATTTGATTTTGTTAATGGAATTCTTAGGAAAAATTACTCACCATTACATTTCCCTGCTAATCTCCTGGCAACAGCCATAGTACCAAACATTATTAAAATAGTTAAGACTCCATCCCAGCTGTCTCTTTCCAATTTTCTTGCTTCCAGGGGGTGCTCAGCAAAGCAGTGAGCAGGCTTACCTACTGAACACGCCATCATCATGGGGCAAGCACCATGATCGGATCCCAGCTCCCAAGACAACCAGGGCAGCATGGACGCATGCCACGTGGGGGCCAGGGAGAGTGGGCAAAAGTTTGGGGACTGTAGGGAAGTGGGGTTCTCAAACTGGGTTCTGCCATCTGTTGGGAGGTCCTGGGCAGATTCCTTTCCCTCTCTGCCACTCACTTAATCTCACAATGCCTGCTGGTTCCCCTTCAGCTCTGAAGCTCTCCGCATGTGCTCTTTGTAACTCTGAAAACACACTAGCTGCTGGCTGCGTTTGGAAATGGAAGCTCTGGGGGGCTTACAGTGTTAGGTGTTACTATCTAATAAGCCCTGAGCTGTGTGGCCCCAACAGTTGACGTTCGCAGAGCCTATGGGTCATTAAAAAAAAAACTAAACTAGTGTGAGTGGAGTAGCTTCTGCATAATGATTCCCATCACAAAATAAGCCTTTAATTAGCAGAACATCTCACCCAGCTGAAGCACGACTTTCACAGACATACACCGAGTGATGTTAATTATGAAATGAATTTGCACATGCATGATTTATGGGTCTTTGACTTTAAAGAGAAAAAAAAATTGACTGCCTACTTTATTTATGCTTTCTGCCCTCTGAGAGAATTCGTGAGAGAGAGATACCATGGATGGCTTCTGTGTTTTTTGGAAGCTTAACGTCCCTATCAGTGACTCTTGTGCTTTGCTTACATCAGTCAGCTATGTATTTATTGAATTCTCAATTGTCCAGCACAGAGCCCGGGGCTAGGGTAGGGGTGGGAATGGGAATTCGGGATGAGTCACAGTTCTGGTGCTATGATTAGATGGATTACGTAGCTCAGAGGGATCTTGAAGAATGTGAGGTCTACTTTCCTAATTTTGCAGACACGAAAACTGAGAAAGGGGATTAATTCCCCCAGAATAGCTTCGTGAGTCAGGGTTAGGGGCCCAGCTCGGGCCTGATGTCATGGCTGGGTGCTTCTGTTATGCCCCGACCAACGATGACAGTGCTTCTTTAGGTCCTGGAGCGGTTGGGAGGTGTGGAGGCTTCAGTCCACAGGGGCAGATGACACATGAGTGCTTGAGTGACCATGGTCATGCGCTACCTTTACCTGGGCAGTCCCTGAAATAACGGCAAGCGGGCTATACAGTTGCAGATGTTGAGAACGTCAGAACTCCAGGCGCTCTGAAGACAGGCTTCTCAGAGCAATCCAGGAGCTCTGGGAGGAGGTGGCCTTGGTCTGGTCCCAGGGAATTTGGAGTGGCAGTGGAGACCAGGAGTTCCTGCAGGAGGATGGGGGAGGGGGAGGCGGGAACATCTGGGCAGCAGGTGGAAGGCAGACTCTGCAAACCCTTGGTCCATGTGTTGCTCATTCTTCTTTGGTCCCTGTGCCTCGTCTGGCTCTGGCCAGCCAGACCACTGCTATGGGGCACGTGGCTGCAGATGCAGCGAGTGACAGGGACAGCTCCTGGCCTTTTGAGCTTTCAAAGCTATAAACAGACTTGGAGGGGATGCTGGGATGCTTGGTAGCTATTTTTGATCTCAACTTGAGAGGAGGTGGGGACTGTCTAGAGGTAGGGTGGGGAGTGGAGGAATCCTAGACTGTAGAGTAGAAACTGGTGGAGAGAGGAGTGGGGAGAGGGAGAAAAGCCATTGAGTGGCTGCTGGTATTGGTTCTCAAAGAAGGATTGGCCTTCTAACATGCTCTGCACCAAAGGAAGCTAGAAATGGTAGATCTGACCTTTTAGGTAGGCTTAGGACACTGCAAGCTTCTCCATCCACAGTCACACAGCACTGGGTTCTGGGGGCTGAGCAGCAGAGGAGGTTGGATGTGGGGGTCTAACAGACAGGACCAGGCATCCTGTGGCATTTCCCAGCCACCGCAGGCCCCAGCACAGCCAACGTTACCTGTGCCCTTGAGACTCAAGCTGGTGGCCTGAGAGAGGCCTCATGATGGGGAGAGGGACCCACAGAGGCTGCCTGGACTTCAACTATATACCACCTCTGGCAGAAGAGGCCAGGAAAACCCTGACCTGGCTGAGAAAACCCTGCAATGATGGAGAAGACTCAGAATTAACCAGCTAATATTTCTGCCAAAGTAGATTCTAAATTGACTTAAGGAAATTGATTTAAGAAAAACCAATGAGAGATATAAGAACTTAAAACTGTTCCCTAAAAGCTCCACACCTGCTGTTTTCCTGGAGGGCAGTGAGCTGGAGAGATGGCAGGGAGGTGGACTTCAGGTAACCTCGTGAATGTCCCAAGGCCCCCAAAGCCTGACCAGGCCCCTTTCATGATGGAAAGATAGAAAGATATAGAGCCTTGGACACTCCAGGGGACAGAGGGCCGGGCTTCTAGCTCATCTCTACCACACACTTGCTGTGTGACCCGGGGCAAGTGGCTCAGCCTCTCTGTGTCTTAGTTTTCCCATTTGAAAACAAAGACAGTGGCTTGATTATATCTAAACCATTGGTTTTCAAATTTCAGAATGCCTGATAATCATGGAAGAGTAGAGTTAAAATGAGGGTTCCCAAAGCCAACCCTCAGAGATTTGGACTTGAGGGTCTGGGTGACTTGGAGAATCACTATTCCCAGGACCCACTGCAATGACCAGTGTGTCTAAGATCCAAGTGGTACTTGGGCTCCTCCATTGGGCTGACTCCCCTTCCATTGCTCTCTGCACCTTCGCTGCTGGCCAGATTTCCTCCATGCCCCCAGATCTTCCCTTCTCTGTTCCGTGTCTTGGTGCTTAGGCAGGTTCCCCAACTGTAAAACTCAGCTTTGGGGACGTCCTTTCTGATCCTAATCCTCCTCTGTGTGGGGCTCTCCTCCCTTTTTCTTCTGCCCCATCCTGTGTGGTGCTGCCCTATGTGCTGGTGGGGGCCAGAGACCCTCAGTGGCAACCCCCAGCACACAACCCTTTCCCCACCATCTC
The DNA here is from genome assembly GCF_000181295.1 of Otolemur garnettii. Classification (NCBI taxonomy): domain Eukaryota; kingdom Metazoa; phylum Chordata; class Mammalia; order Primates; family Galagidae; genus Otolemur; species Otolemur garnettii. Next base: position 22,235,056 of record NW_003852406.1, read on the forward strand.
CAGGAGCGGGTGTCCCCACGTCCCCAGCCTTCACTGTGTTCTTCCTCTCTGCAGAATGCCGCCCCCCCGCCCTGGCTTCACAGATCCTACCCTCATTCTTTATCATCTTTTTTTCTCAATGCATAACTTATCTGTGATCCTCATTTTTCTCCTATTCACAGATAGAAAACAAGGCATAGTAAAAAATTTCAAATAGCAGAGAAAGCAGAAAACTCCTTATTCCTGTGACTCACTCCCCAAATCATGAACGTTAGTCTATTGTGCTCCTATTTGAAATGTACATGTAATCAAGTAAAAATAAATATATATTTTGAGACAAAAGTATAGTTTATACCATATATACTATCATTGCAGTCCCCAGCTTCTGGGCCTCGAACTAGTACTGCTCTATGGCCTGATAGGAACCAGGCCACAGAACAGCAGGTAACCAGAGGGTGAACTAGGGGAGCTTTGTCTGTATTCACAGTGCACCCCGCCACTCGCGTCACTGCCTGAGCTCTGCCTCCTGACAGATCAGCAGCCGGCATTAGAGTTTCATAGCAGGAACCCCCCCCCTAGAAACTGCACATGGGAGGGAGCTAGGTTGCATGCTCCGTGTGAGAATCTAATGCCTGGTGAGCTGAAGTGGAGTGAAGTCAGGGGTGCTAACTTGGACCGTCTACTTTCAGGAAAACAAGCTCAGGATTCCCACTGATTATGCATTATAGTGAGCTGTACAATTATTTCACCATATATCACAATGTAATATATACAGGGTATCCCAAAGGTCACTCACAAAGTCACAATACATAGAGAAAATGGGAAATTTTAGCTAAATGTACCTTTATTTACAAAACTTTACAAAGAGGTGGTTAACCTTGGGTATTATCAATCTTTTAACTCTTTGCCAAACACATTGCCAGAACCATCATTTTATTATTTCCTTTCCCTTTCCCTTAATTATTGGTGAGACTGATCAATTTGGAGCCATTCTTTGAAGTGCATCATAATCTTTGCCCATTTTTTCTCTTACATAGTTAAAAAAAAAAACAACAAAAAACAGGGACAGTGCCTGTGGCTCAGTGAGTAGGGCGCCGGCCCCATATACCGAGGGTGGAGGGTTTGAACCTGGCCCCGGCCAAACTGCAGCAAAAAATAGCCAGGCAGGCGCCTGTAATCCCAGCTACTTGGGAGGCTGAGGCAAGAGATCGCCTAAGCCCAGGAGCTGGAGGTTGCTGTGAGCTGTGATGTCATGGCACTGTACCAAGAGTGACAAAGTGAGACTTTGTCTCTAAAAAAAAAGGGAAAAAAGAAGAAAGAAAAAGGAGGCATTTACACAGTTTCAAATGCAGTAGCTAGTGCATGGGGGTGTAAAACAAACATGACAGCCCCAGCCCCAGGCCCCCCACTGTCCAGTTCCCAGGTTAGAACAAGCTAGCTCTGAGCCCCTGGCCTTGAGCAACACTCCCATCCCCAGAACAGAGCTTCTCATGGGGCCTGTCTTTCCCAGTGCACAGAAAGCAGGACCACAGGCTATGTTTAACAGGAGCTGGTCTCTTGCGGGGTACACTGCTCCAGGCTGTTGCTGTGACCAGAACTCCCTTAAGGGGTACACTGATGAGGCCCTGGTCTTGGGGGATGCACAGGCAGAGAGGCAGGAGGGAGAGCTGGACCCAATAGGCAGCACGCTGGCCACAAGTGGTAGCAGGTGGTTAAGTCCCCACTTCACACTCAATTCTCTTTGAGACTCTTGTTTAAGTAGCTGTGGCCCTGGGTTTTCCTACTAGTAAAATGGAAACAGTGATGTCAACTTCCAGGACCCGTAGTGAGGCTCAGATGAGACTGTGTACAAATAAAACCGGAGCCTTCTGTAAGTGTGAGTTGTGAGGACTGAAATTCCACATGAGCTCATATCTCTCATGGCTTGTATACAGCTAAATGCAGACTCCCTTCTGCAAGGGCCCATGCTTTTGTTAGCTGCTCTATATATACCATGGTGGTTCAGAGCGTGGGCTTGGGAATTGGAGAGAGCTGTGTTCAAGCCTACTTGCTGGCTCTGGCTCTGTGACTCTGGGCACGTTACTTAAACCCTCTAAACTACAACGTTCTCATCTGTAAAAGTGGACACAACTGCTTCTCAGTTTATTGTGAGGAGTTAATGAGCTCTGTGTTGAAAGGCTGGTGCCAGGCAAGGGTTCAATAAATGTCAGCTATGTTATTATCATCCTTAATAATTATAAATTATTAGCAACACTGATCTCAACCACAATGGCCAGTTGCTCTCTTCCTCTCTCGTTCTGAGCTTGTCAGGAGTAGGCTGACAAGCTCAGAGTTCATCTCCCACACCATCAGCCACGTGGGCCTGCCAGTAGGTACCTCCTTTCTTGTCTTTGCACCCGACACTGGGCTCCTGCCTGTGAAGGAGGAGGAGGTTCCCTTTCATGGCATGATTTGAAGGCTTCTGAGAATGTTTGCTATTGCCCCTTCCTCTGCTGTCTGCAGGGGTGACAGAAATCCCAGCACTCCTGGAAAGCCTCACATTGGAGTTGAAATTTGTTTTTGATATTAAGAAACTGCCTCAGGGATTTCAGCTATAAATAACCCCCATGGTGCCCACCTCTGCCTTCCCCCTGGAAGACTCCCAGCAGGGGGTCTTAATGAAAGAAAGTGGCCAGACCATGCTGGCCACTTCATGAGTACCTACTTAGTGCCCACAAAGAAGGTCCCAGGAGGTTCTCCCCCCTCTCCGGTAGATGCTCAATCTATGTGAGTTCCTTTCTCTGAAGTCTAAGCCCATCAAGGCTGCTGTAACAAAAGTCCCATAAACTGATTGGCTTATGAACAAGAGAAATGTGTTGGTAAACAGTTCTGGAGGGTGGGAATTTCAAGGTCAAGGTGCCAGCAGAGTTGGTGTCTGGTGAGGGCATGTCCCTCACTCATAAATGCTGTTTCCTCACAGGTGGGAGGGGTGAGGTGCTCTCTGGGGCCTCTAGTGTAAAGGCATTAATCCCATTCGTGAAAACACTGCCCTCATGACCTACTCAGCTCCTGAAGGCCCCACCCTCTAATGCCATTGCATTGGGGATGATTTCAACATGTAAATTTGGGAGAAACATAAACACTCAGACCATAGCATCTGACTTCTTATACTGCAAACCCACCTCCATCCTCACCCTCTTGAGTGGATCAGGAAGGCCATGGCTTACCTGGTGAATCAGTACAGGAACAGCAGGTGAGGATAGGGGTGCTCATGTTGGACCCTTGGGAACCTCCCTGGGGGATCCATCTGGGGACAGCACTTCAGCCGGCAGGGTTGTAGGGGAGGCTGAGAAGCCAGAGGCAGGGCTGATAGAGTTAGGAAGCAGGGGGAGGGGAGATGAGGTGTTCCAGAAGAAAGGAAAGATGTTTGAAATATACTGGCCACAGAGTCATAGAATGGCTTCTTCCTTGCTCTCTTGTCTTTGAGCTCATCATTTTCTGAACCTCGGTTCCCCAGTCTGTACAATGGGAGTGCTAATGTAGGGGTTACTGCTCATGGTGGCTCAGGAGACCAAACCAGTGCAGCATTGCTGCTGAGGAGGGATGCTGCCCAGGAAGGATGCTGTCCAGGAAGGATGCTGCTGAGGAGGGATGCTGCCCAGGAAGGATGCTG
>NW_003852406.1:22238862-22240660 GCF_000181295.1 Otolemur garnettii
CCAGGAAGGATGCTGCTGAGGAGGGATGCTGCCCAGGAAGGATGCTGCTGAGGGTAGCAGGGCTGCTATGCCCTCCACCCCAGCCCGCTGGCTCCTTGCAGTTCCTTGCATAGCCAGAACTGTCTTTGACTTAGGCCCTTTGCACTGACTGCTCCTTCTGCCTGGAAATCTCTTCTACCAGGGAGATGAGTTTTTTCCACTGTGTCTTTGCTCAGCTGCCTGTCCTCAGGAAGAGCATGCCGGGGCAGCTGATTGGCATTGCACACACGTGCCTTCCCTGTTCCCTCCCGTAATCTCTTTCCTCTGTGGCATTTGTCACCCTTGAATATGCTCATTGCTTATTAATTTGTTGTCTGTCTGTCTGTCTTTCTCCAGGACAATACTCTTGTCATCTATTGCTACATAACATATTTCCTAAAAATTTAATAGCTTAAAACAACACAAGTTTTATTATATCTCACAGTTTTATGTGTGAGGCATTCAGACAAGTCTCAGCTGGGTGGCTGTTCTGTTTGCAGTGCCATTTGTGGGGCTTGCTGTGTGGCTGGGCTGGAGTGTCCGGGGTAGCCTCCCCTGCCTGTCTGCTGCTTTGGTGAGGACAGCAGGATGGCTGGGGCGTGACTGGACAGGAGCATCTACAGGTGGCCTCTCTGGAATGACTGGACTCGGACTTTTCCCAGGGAGACCCAGGGCTCCTACAGTGATTTTTCAGAGGCATAGCTAGAAGCTGCAAGTCATCAGCTTCAGAACACTGCCTCTGCCATATTGTCTTTGTCAAACAAGTCACTAAGACTAGCTCAGATTCAAGGGACAAGGGCAGGCGGCAGGGTATAGATCCCGCCTCTCAATAGGAGGAATGACAAAGGATTTGTGGCTATCTTTTTTTTGAGACAGAATTTCACTCTATTGCCCTGGGTAGAGTCCCATGGCGTCATACCTCCTAGCAATCTCAAACTCCTGGGCTCAAGCGATCCTCTTGCCTCAGCCTGAGTAGCTGGGAGTGCAGGTACCCACCACCACACCCAGCTAGTTTTTCTATTTTTCATAGAGATGGGGTCTCGCTCTTGCTCAGGTTGGTCTTCTCAAACTCCTCAGCTCAGGGAATCCACACACCTGGGCCTCTCAGAGTGCTGGGATTATAGCCACTGTGCCTGGCCAATTTTGTGGCTATCTTAAATCTACTGTCACATGCTTCTTCAGGACAGGGTCTTTGGAGTGTTTTTGTGCGCTGCAAAATTCCAAGCACCTGGCATGCAGTAAGTGCTCAATAAACACCTGTATATCCATTGAGTGAGTGAATGAATAACTGTAATCTGTACAGTCCATACCTGGAGGTCCCCTGCACCTACGACAGGTGTGGGCCCATCAGCTCGGCCTCCACTGCCTACCTGCCCCGCCCTCCCGCTCAGCCTTGGGCTCCTTCCTCCTTTGTAGATGACCCTAGAAACCAGGCACTGAGTTTTCTGAGGGCAAGTGTGTGTTCTGTGTTGTGCAGGGACGATTCGAACATTGTATACATGGTATGGACATATTTTAGATGTAGGCTCACAAGTTACAACTATTGATAAAGTACATGTTGCAATCCTGCCTTACTGATGAGGAAGCTGAGGCCCAGAGAAGTAGAACCTTTTGCCTCGGGTCACCCAGCCAATCCGGGACTGTCCTGATGTCCCCACAGATGCAGGTGCTCAGTGGCTCTGTGAACTGACTATGCACGTGGCAATGAGGTGCTCAAGGCTTCCCCTTGAGGCTCCAGGGCCCTCTGAAGCAGGGCTTCCAGGTCCTAACTTTTCCTCCC
>NW_003852406.1:22240680-22344150 GCF_000181295.1 Otolemur garnettii
CCCCCCCCGCCCCAGACTGTGGTTGCCCACCCCAGAGATGCTCTGTAGGGAGCTGGGTATAATATTCATGAAGCAGCCAGGCATGAGTGATTAGCTGACTCCTGCTGGAGGAGGAGGGGGATAATTGAATGAGGTATTTACATAACAAGTTAATGCTGTTGCCTGCAGGGGGTGGGGGAGTTCCTTTGCAGGTCACATCCCCAGCCCCCAGAGGGCCCACCTTGTGCTTCTCCTAGCCTATCATGGCCAAGGAAGGAGTGCTGTGGCTTTATACCCCTCAGCGTCGGGGCGCCATTAGGAAAGAGAATTGGGGTGTCTAGGAGAGGTCTGTATTGTGCTAATTAATTGGTGGTCTGCACAGGGGGCTGGCCCCACAAACAAACCCCTTCTGCAGACTCTGAGAACTAAATGGTGACATAGCCCTACTTGCCATAAACCCTCAGGGCACCTTGGGCATAGCCCACCCTGTTTCTGGCATGACCCTCTGTGGTTTAGGACCATGTTCCAGCTGCCCGCCCGGCTGATGAAAGCAGCCCAGGAGGAGAGCCTGGGCACCAGCCCTTAGAAAAAAAATTCCTCTTTTGTGGCTACAACAGAGAGGCAGGTCACCACTCCCACACCTTCCCAGGGTGGCCTTTGGGGTTTATCCCCGGTCAATGCTCACTTGGGGTTCTGGAACCAAAGGTTATTAGCTTATAATCTCCTTGTTCATGGCTGGCAGGGAGGTGTGTTGCACAGCTGACCTCGGGCGTGAGGACGGCAGCCAAGTCCTCCTGGCCGCAGTTAAAAGGGCTCAATGTCTCTCCCAGAAGGTGAACTGCAAAGACGGGCTGGGGACTTTCGCTGGGGGCAGGAAGCATGAACTGATGGGGGGTTAGCCCTGGCACCCCTGCCCATGCTCTGAAGCCAGTGCTGCCACATCTCTGGAGTAGCAGACACTGCCACCCACTGCCAAAATCGTCCTCTTCTTGCCCAGGATGCAGAGCGGCGTCATTTACGTGAATTTCTCACAGGACAGGTGGGGTGACAGCGCTCGCCTCACAGGGCCTGAGTGTTGACCGAGTGAGCTGCTGGATGCTTTGGACTCAGAGCAGAACTAACTTCCAAGACAGAAACCTCGGTTTCCTCTGAAAAGCTCGTGAGATGTACTCTCAGGATTTGGGTTCTAGCCTCTTTTTGATGACTAACTTCCTGAGAGAGCTTCGGTAACTCTCGTGGCTTCAAGCCTTAGTTTTGCCACCTGTAAAATGGGAGCAGTGAGCCCTATCTCTCGAGCCTGCTGGCAGGACTAAAGGACAGGCACAGTGGGGCAAGATGCCTGGCTTCAGTCCCTGGCACGCAGTGGGTGCTCAGTGAGAGCATCCAGAGATGTGGTACCAGGTCAGCAAGGGCCTGCCTGGAGACCCGGCCATTCACAACAGCCGCTTTCAAGTGGCCAAAGAGCCATTTCCCTGAGGGAATGTCTAGACTTTTGTGCATTTTAGAAGGGCAGAACTGCGTCTGTTGAGCAAATGTTGCAACCAGAAGTGTTTTTTGACCCAGATGGCCAGAAAGTGGGTGTGAGCACCCTATCACAGCAGATGTCCAAGGTGTCCTGGAGAGGAGGGAGGTTCTGAGGTTGCTTTCGAAGTCTGTGATGATGTATGACCCCAAGGTAGGAGGGAGCTGCACTGTCTTGGTTTCTTGTCACCCCCAGTAGCCATGTGGTAGCGCTCGCACTATCCGCACCCCCACTGCTGTATCCCTCCTCATAGCCATGGCCAGCAGCATCCATCCAACACCCCTGAGGACGCGGCTTTTCTCTCCACTGGTGGTGGCCTCTGCCTATGGAGGGGCAGTCCAGGCCCCTAAGCTTGGCAAGTGAGGCCCTCCACAGACGGACTCCCTCCGTCTCTCCAGCTTCATGTACAGCCGCCAAAGAATAAACATCTGAACCGAGCTTCTAGACACTGACCCGCTTCTGTTTTTATTTCCATCATATCGTGACTCATTCCAGAAAATCTTAGTGTGGTCCGTTCTGTAAAATACGCCTCAGATTTGCTCTCATCCTTCCACCCTTCACACTATAGTGTCTGAGGAGGATGGGGAGGGCTATTTCTTGCTTTCAAAGGGCAGGATCTCTGAGGATGAGCCCAGCCCACCCCTAGTGTCAGGGGCTCAGACAGCTGGGGAACGACACATCTCATAGTTAGGACAAGAGCTTGGGGTCCCGGGGTCCTGGCCTACCCATGTCCACTCTTTTCACGCAGGCTCAAGGCCCAACGGGAGCCCAGGCTAGAGGGAGGGAGCCCCAGTGAGGCCATGACCACAGGTGCCTGCCTCTCCTGGTACCAGACACTTGGGCACACCAGGGTCTGTGCTGGACACTGCACCATCCCCTCAAATCCACATGGTCCTGCAGAGCAGCCTGTCAGCCTCATCTGACAGACAAGGAAACTGAGGCTCAGGGAGGCCAAGTGATAGCCCTAAGCCAGAGACCAGTGAAGAAGCAGAAGCCAGTTTGAATCCAGCCCATCAAATGAAGACTTCCCTCTGCACCAACCCTGGCATCCCTGGTGGGACCGCTACCCCACCCATCCTCCTCCTAGCTACCTTTCCCCAATAAGTCCTAAGTGGCCACCTAGACATGGTCCCAGAAAAGAGGCCTTGTCCCTGAACACATATGTAAAGGGGGCTGCTGAGGAGACAGACATCTCCCCTACGTCAGAGCACCCATTCATTCCGTGAGCATGTGTGGAGCCCGGGGTGTCATGCCCATGCTGGTGGCTACAGGGGCTGCTGAAGACACAGCCCCTGTCCCTGAGGCAGCTCTCAGTGCAGGGCCCGGCCTCTGCTCAGTGAGGGCCCTGAAGGCCAAGGTCAAGGAGCAGAGAGAGATTAGGGTGAGTGAGTCACTTGCCTTAGGTTGCAAAATTTAAGGGGGTGCCACAAAACTCAGCGATCAAGATAAATAATATTTCAAAGCAATACACTTAAACATTAAAAGTAATACAACAGATACTCTGCATTAAATTTGACCTTTTAAAATATTTCTTTGAAATACTATCTAACTTAGTGAGTATCTGGTGACCTGTAGAACCTCCCCGGAGGGGTGCCTTGTTTGTTTTACCCCAGCTCCTCCCTGGGGCCCATGCCCTCCAGGTGGCTGGAATGGGGGAGCCAGAGAAGACTGGAAAGCTAAGGAGGGGACTTTGTCTATGGGTTTTATGGGAAGAGAAGGGAGGGAGGCCTCACCTGGGCATTCTGCCTAGAGCTGTGCAGGGGTCCTGGCTCCTAGTGCCCGGGAAAGCCTCTGGCCAGGGCTTCTGGAGGAGTCAGAGGAATAAACTGCCCCTTAACAGGTAGACTGGGAGGCAGGGCCAAAGGGGACCTGCAGGAGCCTCGCAGTCCCCAAGCCCTGGGGCTCTGCAGACAGGAAGTAAGGCAGAGTCAGCCTAGGCTGGGGAATGGTGGCTGCCACACTGAGGGGCAGATCAGGTGGGACGTGGAAGGTGAGCTCAGGAAGGACAGGAGCTGGGGGACATCTCCCCAGCCAGCTGTGTGCCAAGGCTGCACTCAGGCCCTCAGGATCCTGCGTCATATTGTCTAAGCTCTCACAACTTGTGAGGAAGGGACGCTGTGTCATCATTACCCCTGTAGAGATGAGGAAATGGAAGCTCAGAAAGTGGAGATATCCGGGTAATAGGACAGCTGAGCCATGTACCCAGGCTGGCCTCTCCCCAAGACCCTTCCTTCCACTCTCTCACGCTGCCTGGGAACTAGAACTCCCCACCTGACTCCCTCCTGCCCGACCCCAAACTGTCACTTCCACATTTTCCCTCCTCTCTTAACTTTCCCGAAGTGAATATCATTATTAATATTATTTGCCTGATTAACACGTTGGCTGAATGACGGGAAACATGCAAACAGGTTTTGCCAAGGAAACTCTGATTAAAACTGCAGCCTGCCTAATTAGATGGAGATTTCTTCATTAGTGTCCCCACTTTAGATGTGCCTCCTGCTTCCCAGCTCCCTTCCCTGTATTTCTGCCTCCCAGCTCCCACCCCTGACCCTGGGGTCCCTCTTCCCTTAGATTCCTGCCACCTGACCCCCTCTTGCCACCCTCACTGTTTTCCTGGGGGGCAGCTGATGGCAGAGCTGCCCTGCTTTGGTCTGAAGCTGCCCAGAGGGGACTTCCCTGAGGGACAGGAGTGGGCCCACCCTGCAAGCCTGAGAACCTTCTGGGATGAAGGCCATACCTGAGGTCTGGTTTTGGGTGCCACCGCCCAGGTTTCTAGAGGTTTCTTCATACAAATTCCTGGTTAACAAAGCAAAGCAAAACAAAATCCCCAGGGCCTCTCAATCAGACAGCAGGGACAGAAAAATGCACACTTAATAACAAGAACAAGAACAGCATTGGAGAGTGTTGCTTAAGTACCTACTATGTGTCAGACACTTGCAAGCTTTTTTTTTTTTTTTGTCTCCAACCCTTTGAATGAAGAAATTATCACCACTTTGTGGATGAGAAAACTGAAGCTCAGGCGAGGCTGACAAGGAGTAGAGACTGGACTCAGTTCTAGCACTTTCCAGCTCCCAGGCTCTGGGTCCTCCCTCTTAGGGGCTCCTCTGTTTGGTATCTATGGGAATCCCCCCCCCCCCGCCCATTTTCTCTTCCCTTCCTCTCCCCCAGCCACTGTGCTCCAGGGAGCAGGAGGTGCTGAGGGAGGGGCATGCCCGGCAAGGGCAGTCCAAAGGTATCCCAAGGTGGGGTTAGTTTGAGCCTTGGGACTGGCTCCTTAAAGGGCTGTAGGAATATGTTTCCAGATGAGGTGGCCAAGGTGGAGAGGGGCCCTGGACACATGTGACAAGTGAGGTCAAGTACAAAAGGTGAAAGAGTGTTAGGCCCAGGAGGAGCAGGCCAGCACGTGCTACCTGGAGGTGAGGCGCAGCCATCAGCTTTTGAGCCATCCTATGCTTGGGAATTGTGCAAGTATTGCAAGTGTGTACACATGCCTGCTTTTTACAGCAAGGCGTTACCTTCTCCGCAGTTTATAGATGAAGAAACAGAGGCTCAGAGAGGTTCAGAAATGTGGGCAAGGTCACACAGCGAGAAAGTGGCTGTGCTAGTTCCTGTGGAAACAGGAGCTGACTCACTTTGGTGTCTCTGAGGACGCGGGGAGCATAGCACATGGCGGTTGGAGGGGTGGGAACATGAGCCATTCTAACTGCCATGAGATGGGCTTCCTGGGGACTCTCGGTCAATGGAGGTGTGCAAGCAGGGCGTGGAAGACCTTCAGCAGGGTTCTGAGGAGCATGCGGGGAGGGAGGAGCTGGCATCTGAAGACTGCCTTCCTCTGGGAGGCTGTCCTGTCAATGGTATTTAGGGAGTGCCCACCATGTGATGGGCACTGGGTATCTGTGGTGACCCAGGCAGGCAGGGTCGGTTCCTCCTTGTGGAGCTGGCCGGGTAAGCAATGAGACTTAGCTCTAGCTTCCCTGCCTCCCTCGGCTGGGTCTTTCCTCTCTATACTCTCAAGGGTGTCCTCTGCCCAGTTGCCCCACACTCATCCCTTAGGCATTTTACTCAGTTCCTTGGGACCCAGGACAGCTGTCACCACCTGTCAGGACTTTCCAACTTCACCTAAATTCATTGATTCAAGATGCATTCAACTGAGGGAGGAGAAAGAAGGTATGCATGGGAAGAGCTGCTCCCCCCCCCCTACTCTCCCCATAGCCCAGCGGTCCTGGAATGATGGGACAGAGCAATACTGCCCAGGAAGTGCAGGCAAGTGGGATCGCAGGTGGCTTGGTGGCACCGGGGAGAGGAAGGTGGGCCCGACTTGTTAATTAACGGAGAAGCCTAACTCTCCAGCTCTGTGACTAGGTCCCTCTGAGGGCCATTCCAGGGAAGACCCGGCCCATGTACTTAAGGGACCTCTAGTCTAAGTGAGAAAGCAAACTTACTGTCCTGAGGGTCTTCCACCCTCCTGCGAAAAGAGCCCTGGCCTTGGTTTTGAATCCTAGCTCTTCTGGCTTGTTAGCTCTGTGACCTTGGGTTCATTTCTTAACCTCTCTGAACTTCTGTCTCTTTGTCAGTGAATGTGGAAATGATGCTTCACAAAGTAGTTGCAAAGATTAAATAACTTCATGTGAACAAAGCACCAAGTGTAATCCCAAGCATGTGGGAAAACTCCATTCCAGTCCTCTTCTAGCAGATGAGTCAAGTTCACAGACACTGTAGTAGAGCTTCCAGCTAAGGGTGATGCTTTCATCATTGTGGGTGGGAGGATGTGGACTCTGATCTTCGGTGGCTGAAGTTCCTCCTGGGAATCCCCAGCTTCCTTCCAGCTCCATTCTGGTTCTCCCACTGACAGGCCTTCAGATACTCCAAGAGTCAGACTCATCCTATGGGCCTGGCAATGTCTGGTGGTGTCCTGAATCCTGGGCGTGCTCTTCTGACAAATGGGCTCAGGCCCAGCACTCCCTCAGGTGTTTTGAGGCCCACTGGCAATTTTACCAGGAAGCCAAGTCTCCCAGGGCATGTGATCTGAGGTGGGGAGGCAGCCGCATTAGGCAGCTCAGCCCGTGGGATCTGTCACCGTGGCAGCCAGCCCTTGCCCAGGCCAGGTGGTTTTTATTACCGAACTTGGAAAACTTTACGGTGGCACTAACAATGAATCTTTATTCCGTTGTTAATAGTGTGTCTCTTATTGGCTTGTATCTTTCCCCCTTCTTAATAACCTTTACGTTTCCAAGCCGCATTTATAATTAAGTCATTAATCCCTTACTGGAATTTCTTGTTTTTCAGAAGCAGCAAACCACAGGCCCTGTCTGGCCGGTGGGAATGGAAGGGCAAACACCCCCAAATTGTGCTGGGAATGTCATTCTAATTATTGGATCCCGCCCCAGTGGCAGGCTGATAAGCCCTGAGTTGGAGACACCCCATCCTGGGGGAACTCAAGGCCTGCTCAGAGATTTTCCTGACCCTCTGTGACTTCCCAGCCACACAATTAGTCTCCAAGGGTCTCTAAGAGCTAGCTGGAGAAGCCAGCTGCTCAAGGGTGGTGGTGGGGAAGGCCCGAGGCCGGGGGTGTTCTCTGCCCTGTTTCCACGGGAGATAATCCCAGCTTGTCCCTTCTCTCCTTCCCTTCGGTGTGCATGTTGAGTTCCAGTCTATATAACAGGGAGCTTTACTTGGTGATCCTTGGTTTCTGCTATGAGCTGAATCGTATCTCCCACCCCCAGATTCATATGTTGAAGTCTTAACCCCTAAAAATTTAGAATGTGACTGTATTTGGAGATAGGGTCTTTAAATAGATAATTAAGTTAAAATGAGATGGGATCCTTATCCAGTAAGACTAGTATCCTTTAAGAGGAAACTGGGACACAGACACTGGGTACAGCGGGAAGAACCCATGCAGGCAGAGAGAAGACAGACACCGACAAGCCAGGGAGAAAGGCCTCTGAAGGGACTGACCTGGACGGCACCTTGATCTTGGGCTTCCAGCTTCCGGAACTGTGAAAAACTAATTTGTGCTGTTCAGGCCACCTGGTCGGTCTGTGGTGTTTTGTTACAGCAATCCTGGCAAACTCATGCGCTTCCTTCCAGTGCTAACATGTTTGTGTTCTGGGTCTCCCATGTATGTGACTTCATGTACTCCAAGGATCCAGGAGACAAAAGGCCAAGTCTCTTGGCCCCTGGCCCAGGCTGTGTTCAGGAGGTGGGGCCCATCCTGACACAAGTATGAGAGGCAGAGAGGTTCCTCTCCTATAATCTCCATTACTCCTGGCCTCCACGTTGGCCAAGGAATTCTCCTAAGATCTTGACAATGACTCTAACCAAGACCCTGTAGGTAGAGCCAGGAGCCCTGATCCAGCTTCCCAGAGAGCACCAGGGCCCAACAGAGTTAAGAGCTGGCATCAACACAGGTGCAGATCAGATTTGGGAAGGACATGGCAGCTTTGGGGGTGTGCAGTGCCTGGCAATCATCACAGGTGGTCTGGCACAGAGTTGGGGGGCCAGCTTAAAGGCATATGCTGTGTCTCCTTCCTGCTGTACCATAGCTGTTCACATATTGTTTACTTGGGACCCGTCAGGAACTTGTCATTGTTGTCAGTGTGACTTACAAGTGTCAATTGATTCTGCCTCTTAATTCACTTCCATAGTCACTTCAGGCCCTCTTCTCTTTTGACAAATAATCTTCTCAGTGTTCCCCATGATAACACATCCATTTATACAGTTCATTTATCCTTCCTTCTATCCATCTATCCTTCCTTCCTTCCATCCATCTATCCACCATCTTTCCATCCATCCATCCATCCATCCATCCATCCATCCATCCCTGTCTGCTGCATGCTGTATGCGCCATGCTTGCCTGGCAGCACAGTGCTGAGCCAGCATGACCAGACTCTCTCCTCACAGAGCTCACAGTCTAGCAGGCAAGTTAGACATAGAGCCCATCAAATGATTGACATCTGACATTATAATCCAAGACATGCTATGATAGAAAAAAATTGGGGAGAGGGGAGCTGAGTGTATAGAACCATGGGACATGTGGTTGGAAGTTCAGATGAGCTCCATGTGGAGGGGCATCTCGTCAGCTGAGAACTGAACCATGAGAGTTACTCAGAATCAGGGGAAGGAGGGATGCTGTTGACAGAAGGGATGGCACATGAGAAGTCCCCGAGGTAAACAGGCACCGGGAGAAAGCAGAGTGACTGCTAGACTGAGAGCTCCTGGAGTGAGAGCTGGGGCAATGGGTCATTTTGTTTTTAAAGACAGAATGTGGCTCCTGTTGGGAACTCAAAATGAAGAGCTCCCGGAGGATGCACTAGAAATTTTGTGTGTGGGTCCCTCAGATTTCTGCAACCCAGGCAGTCACTTTGTTTCTCTGGCTTGGCTCCGCCTGTCAAATCAATACCCATGGGCTTCCTGGAGTCCTGTGGGCATGTTTCACCTGTGCTCTCACACACACCAGGCCACTCTGATTCTGTGTAGCATCTGTCATGTTTAGGGCTGCTTTTGCTGATGCCCACATCTGAGACCTCAGATGTCATGACGCCGTGAAAATGTCTTACCACCACCTCTGCTGAGAGCAGCAACTCTGGAGGTACCGGAGGTGTGTGCAGCCAGCCAGCAGTGGAGCTGTCTAGAAGGTGAGGGACACACCTGTTCTCCTTCCTATGTGACAGTTGGTCACCTAGGTACCAGAACCCAGGTCTGACTACTTCTTGAAAACAGTGCCAGTGTCTACCTGCTACTCTCTATCCTTGAGGCTTGGTCTGTGATGTTGGGCTGGGGCCTGGAATGTTGGAGGCAGGCAATACAGACCACGCCCTCTGGGTCTCACACAGCCATGGGGCTCCTGCAAATCATTACATGCAAATTGGACCCTTGGAATAATAAAAAAATAAATAAATAAAATAAAAAAAACAAATTGGACCCTTGGGAGCCCATCTCATAAGATGACCAAGCATGCTTAGAAATTGCTGGATCCTTACATAGACACGACATGGGCTCTGATTTCACTCTAGGGTTACTGTTAATTTTTTATAGATTATAATCAGTGTGCAGTCCATCCTGAGGGCTCTTCTTTACCCAATATTGTAATTCTTTTCTTTTTTTTTGAGGCAGAGTCTCAAGTTGTCACCCTAGGTAGAGTGCCTTGGCGTCACAGCTCACAGCAATCTCAAACTCTTGGGCTTAAGCGATTCTCTTGCCTCAGCCTCCCAAGTAGCTGGGACTATAGGCACACACCACAATGCCCAACTATTTTTGTTGTTGTTGTCATCATTGTTGCTTAGCAGGCCCTGGCCGGGTTCAAACCCACCAGCCCTGGTGCATGTGGTCAGCGCCCTAACCACTGAGCTATGGGTGCCGAGCCCCCACCTTGTAATTCTGTCTATATTATTAAAGTCGTCATAAGCATTACTCCAACTTATATACGTGCACCACTTTGCCAAAGCATTGCCCTATTGTTGGACATTTAGATTATTTCCAGATTGTTGCTATTTTAAGCCATATGCATGGGGTATCATCATATTATTGGTATGCATTTTCAGGATAAGAATGACCAAGTTAAGAAGTATAAAACCGATTCATGGAGCTCAACTGGCTTGTCCACCAACATTTTCTCTGGGTAGGTACCAGATCTTTACTGTGGTTGCTATAGGATCTGCCTGGCCGGATTATCTGTCCTTCACAATGCCAGGAGTGATTCTTGAAGTTTTTATAAAGAGCAAATGGAGTTGGCTATTGACTGAATGCAGACCACACAATCAACTTGCTTAGAGTTTCTAACCAAACATTTAAATGTAAATATGGATCTAAAATAACCAATTATATAAAAGGTGCCAAAAAATCTACACACATTTTGAGAAAGAAAAAAACTGTGCTAAAATTCTAATACTCGATATATACTGATAACAAAAGATGAATACAAGTCGTGTTTGACTTTTGCAATTACAGAAGGTGTTCAAAGTACACACATAATATAATATACAAAACGTAGATCATATATTATAATGTGGATACATTTTTTTGGCACCCCTGCTGTATAGCTGTTGCTTCTGTGGGGATCTTGTGTCCACGGCAATCTCACCTCCTAGGATGCATGACTGAGGAAGAAATTCCTCACTTAGCTTGGCAAGCTGAAACCCTACCAAGGGGCTGGGGTGTCACCTGGGGTGGGGATCACTTCCTGCTTCTCCCTGCCCACCTTGGCAGGCATTCCAACTGATCCATAGCAGGCACTCACCCACCTGGCCTGCCAGTGGCATAAGAGAAGCTGTACACAGCCCACACTGCAGGGGCAGGCTGTGTATCAGCTGCCTCTCTAAAGCTTTGCCTGATTCTGCTCCTATTTGCTGCTATTCAGACCTGCTGCAAAAGCTGGAGGTGTGACTCTGCTCCAATTTGGCAATTAGGTCTCCTGCAGGTGCCTGGTACAGAATGACCATCTCTTTTTCTTTGCATTTTGTTGGTAGGAGGTGTTTGGGGGCCTTCCCACTATTTACAGCAGAGAAAATCTACTTCAGATATGTACACAATACCTGAATTCATACTTAAGCCCTAGGTTGCTCGAGGAAGTGTGCCCTCCTCTATGCGCCCCATGTATGTGTCGGGAGGGACACCTAACTCTTTCACGCCGTGCCTTCATCAACCATTAACCAAGGTGCTACTCATATGGATAGTCCCCAATTTCTGATGGTTCACTTTAATGATTTTTTTGTCTTCAGGATGGTGCAATGGTGATATAACGTAGAGTTACAGTGTTCAGCAAGTAACATATTTAATACTTAATTATAAAATAGGCTTCTTCTTAAACGACTTTGCCCAAGTATAGGCTAATGTCAGTGCTCTGAGCACCTTTGAGGTAGTTTAGGCTAAGCTATGATGTTCAGTTGGTTAGGTGTATTAAATACATTTTTTACTTAAAATATTTTCACCTTATATGAGTTTGTTGGAACATAACCCCCATTGTAAGCCGTGGAGTATCTGCACATAGTTAATAGGAAGAAGAACCCCTCCCAGAAGGCTATTTGCCTTTTTGAATGGGACAACTCTTATGATGAATCATCTTTAACAATAAGAAGCTATAACGGCAGAGCGACAGGCTGAGATGTGAGGATGAAAACCACTCCACAGAGGCACGTGTCATTTGGGGGACCATTTTGGATATTCCTTTGGAGGCTGTGGGGAAGGTCCTAATTTTCTACTGGATTATTTTTTATCACAGATCACAGCTGATATCACAGCAGATCACAGGAACTGGTGAGCAGTTTAATATGGTGACCAAGTGAGAACGCAGGAGAGCTGTGTGACTTTGGCAGGATGACCTAACCTGTCTGGGCTTCAGCTGTCTCACGTGTCTTCTAGAATAGCAATATCTACTCACTAAAACTGCAGGAATTCACTCATCAGTGCAAGGTGCTTAATGTACTTCTGGGTACACAGTAGGGGCCTAATAATTACTTGCCATCATTCTAATTATAACCATTTCATTCTCAAAATGCCTTCCCCAATGCGCCAGCAATAATTGAGCACCATGTGCAGTGTCTTCCAGCTCATGGATGACCTTGGTGACCTTCATGCCATTAACCCTTTGAATTCTCACAAGGGCAAAGGAAGAGAGTTGTTTTCATTTTCCTGCTCTCGATGTATCATCCTCATCACTAAAGTGTGAACAATTCCACCATCTGCCCTCCTTGTGGCAGTGACGGTGCCACAAGAAGGTCAATGCTAATTACCTCATAAGGACCACAACACCATACAAAAGGAAGTTGTGTGGGTATTCGGACCTGCCATTTGAACCTGCCCTTCTTGCAAAGCTAAATCTTTTATCTAAACATCTAGTACATTTCATAGGCACAAGCTTCTGCTCTGTCTTCATCCATATCTTATACTTGAAGGTCACAAGGCACACCAGAGCATTATAGGGACACTCAGATATACTCAGACTTATTCCTCTGTGACTTTGGGCAAGTTACTTAAACTCTTTGAGACTCAACTTCCTCTTCTTTAAAATCAAGAAGTACTATCTATGACAAAGATAGTTATAAAAATTTAAATTGTTATAAAAATTCAGTGAAATAAGGTAAGTAAAATACTAGCCCATGTATTCAACAGTGACTTACTAAGCATCCATTATGCAGTAGACATGATTATAGGCAGTGGGGATAGAGTGCTGAACAGAGATGATGTCCCTGTCCTCTTGCAGTGGAGGGAAACAGACCAGACCATTCACAATCAGGCTGTTTTTTCTGCCAGTAATATAAAATTTGACAAAACTTGACTCCAACCAGCTTTGATAATCCATGAATCATCTAACACAATGAATCCAAAGACAAGCCTCGCCCAGGCTTATCTATGCCATAAGGCTAAATCTTTCCATCCTCAGCATCCCAGGGTTTGTCTCCAGGCTGGTGATCCCTTCGTGGTCACAAGACAGCTGCTGAAGCTGCAGCCCAGCATCCCTGCATGGCCACAGGAAAAGACCAGGAAGGCCAAAGGCCCTTGTTGGTGTCCATTTTTATTTCTCCTTAAGGCAAAATTTAAATATTACAAAATGGATCGGTTTAAAGTGTACAGTTCAGTGTCATTTAGTATATTCACAATGTCATGAAACCACCACTCCATCAAGTTCCAAAACATTTTCATTTACCCTAACGCGAACCTTTTCCAGAAGACATGTCCTCAAGTCTACTTGTCTCAAATTGAGTCACATTATCTTTTTTACACCTGTCACTGGCAAGGAGTGTGAAATTGTTACGATGGGCCAATCAAAAGTCCCTTCAAATCTCATGGTTTGAAGCCCCAAACCATAATATTCACAAAAGAGTGAATTAATAAATGAGATTGCCTGCCCAGGGTGGGGCACATGATAGATGCTCCCTGTATGCTTCTTTCCCATATTAATGAGTGATAGATGAGCAGGCAGGGCATCCCACCTTCCCAACTTGTCAAAATGATCAAAACGAACAAAGAATAACTGAAGTGGCCCCTTTGAGGGAGTGCCCCAACTACCTTTCAGTGCTTGGGGAAAGACATCTTTGCCATCAAAGAACAGCACACCCTGTTTCAGAAACGGCAAAGGAAATGGCATCTGGAGCCCGGCCGCCTTGCCAGCACCTCGTGAATTACCCAATTACACTGCTTTTCTGATCTTTTTCACTACCCCAAACCGACTGCTCTTCTATTCTTTTTTTAAAAAATGTTACTCAGAAACAGTAGGCCATATTATGCATTTCTGAGACACCTGTTTGCAATCACGTTTCTTTTTATGGAACTATTTTGCAGCTTGTTTTCAGGAGCTACCCAGAAAGCCAGAATGGCATAGCTAACACCTGCACAAAATGTTCTTCACACCTCATCCTGAAGGGTGTGTTTCCCTTTCTTCCTTACATTACGGAGACTTGTGAGAACACTGTGTCATCCTTACCTGTCTAATAGCCTTTCAGGTGGAGGGAACGTTCCAGTTTATCCTTGTGGCTCTCAGCAGCCTTAATAGCTAATTAACCTGGTGTCTTCCCTCCAGTCTCACTGGGGGTCAGGCTGCTGCTGGCTGCTCCAGGTGACGGGTCAGACAGAGAACCCCATCACAAGAAAACAAAAGCAATACTTCAGCCATGCCAGGACTGGTGACTCATCTCCCCTTTCAGAGATTCATTTATTCATTTCCTCAATGAATACTGATGGAGATGACATGTGTGTATACCATTGTGGTAGGTGCCAGGTACACACAGCTACTGCACAGACCCTGCCTCTTTGGAACTGAAAGTCTATACGAGCCAATAACCTTTCAAATATGCAGTATGGAAAATCTTTATGTGTGCAGCACCCAACTAACTGGCCCAGTTCATCACCAGGGAAAAACCAACAGGAGTGACAATAGTCTTTTTGTCAAACAATTCCAAATGCATATGGGTTCCAGACGAAACAGCAACTGGCTGTGACTCTTTGCTTTAGTCCTTTTCATGTCCATTCAAGGCAGCCTGGACACTGTCCTTCTCAACTTATTTTGGATAGCAATCATTGGCTGCCATCTTGTTCACAAATCTCTCTTTTTATAGCGTGGGTAAATATGTGCTAAAGCAAGTGTAGTGAAATATTAATTATAGAATCTAAGTCATGGGTCAACAAGCTTTCTCTTAGAGGGCCGGATAGGAGGTATTGTCCCCATTTTGCAGGCCATATGGTGTCTGTTGCAGCTCCTCAGCCTTGCAGCTGCATCGCAAAAGCAGCCGTAGACAATTCATAAACACATGGGCCTGACTGTTTCCAATAAAATTGTATTTATAGACACTTCAATTTCAATTTCACATAGTTTTCACATGTCACTAAATATTATTCTTCTGTGGATTATTTTTCCTTCAACCATTTAGAATTCATCCTTAGCTCGAGAAGGCCGTACAAAAATAGAAGGCAGGTGGAATTTGGCCAGTGGGCCATAGTTGGCCCATTCCTGCTTTGGATGGTGGGAACGTGGGCATTCTTTCAACTTTTTGAGATATTTGAAATTTTCCATATGCAATGTTGTGAAATTGTCTTTTCTAAGTCAATGGCTTGTCTTTTAACTTTGTTTTGATTTTTTTTTTAATTTACAAATAAACTGTTTAGAACATGGGGTGGTCCAAACAATTTTGAACAATTTTGTTTGGTGGTAGGGTCTCTGTCACCAAACACAGCCCCTCTGAGCTTCCAGACTCATGGAAACTCTGCTTTTGAACTATAAAAAGACTATTAGAAGGGAGGACCTATCACAGCCTGGAAGCTCCTAAGAGCTGCTCCTACCTCCCCAGCTACTTCCTATCTCCCCAACTCGGTTCCTCTCACCCTCACCCACTCCCTGCCTTCCCCGGGCACCCACATGGTAAAGTCCTACCTCCCAGGATCATCCCCAGTGTAGGAAGGCAGTCTAGGCAGGCCCGTGGGTGGCAGGTACCTGGCTAGTCCTCTTCTGAAGTAGAATCTGAAGATCTGAGTCTTTGATGCCATTCTTTCTGGGAGGAGGAAGGGAAGGGAGATGGACTTTGCTACTGGATAGGACCAAAAATGGCCTAGGCAGGCCCAGTACAGACCCCAGGCTACAGCGTGATGGAAGACCTGGCCAGAAAGGGGGAGGGGAAACCTGCTTCTGAAGTTTTGTTTTCAGTATTAGACTCCGTAGTTTTTAAAAGGTAGAAATTGGAGTTGTTGAGATGGAATTAAGACAGACCTGGATTCAACTTCCTGCTCTGCCCTTACCGAGTTATAAGACTTTGGAGTAGTAGTTATAAGACTTTCAGAGTATTTAACAGATCTAAGCCTCAGTTTCCTCATCTATGAAATGAGGATAAGAAGAATACCCACCTTGTGTACACATAGGGCTGCTGAGGGGACTGTGGTAATGTGTGAGCAGCCATATTGTTTATCACAGTGCTGATTTCGGTTTGTTTTGGTTTATCTTTCTAACCTCACAGTAGGTGCTTTGGGGGCTCCACAAAAGACAATGAAAAGGGGATGCTCTTGAGATCAACAGGAGGAAAAAGAGAGGAGTTGCCCCTGCAGGGATGGGACTGTAGTAGGTGGGTCCCCAGGGAGTGAGCATTCTCCCCCAGCTCTACCATGGTAGGACCCCAGAAGGCATGACCAAGGCAGACACAGCAGGCTGGCCCTTGCTTGGCAGCTGCCTGCGTGCCAGAGATCCCGTGCAGAGTGGAGAGTGGGGAGCCAGAGGGACCTGGGAGCTAACCCAGGCCCGCACACCATGGCCTGGCCTCCGAGGGCCCTTCTTCAGTTCTGGGCACATGTCAGCTCCGGGAGCCTAAAGTTCCCTCATGGTGTGGGGAGAAGGGGTAGGAGAAAATGAATAACGGATAAAACCCACCACCACCCTGGAATAAGAAACCACAGACTCACATCAAGATGACGGAAATAAAGAAGTGCAGTATTTCTCACACATCTGCGCTTACAGACTCAGAGTCCTATTAGCCCAGGTGAAAATATTTAGTAGCATGCCCAGCACGAAGTGAACTTGCAGTGAATAGCAGCTGCTCTCAGGTTCCCCACTAAAATGGGGTATCCCGGCATTTCTTTATTTTCAGTACACAGAACAGTCTGACAGATAAATAACACAGTGGTCGTGTTTGCTGTCACTTTAATTATCTAATTCCAATGCCCTTCCTCCTGTGCAGAAAGGGCCATGGACTGGGAAGCCTTTGCTTACTTTGCTGAGGTTCAACAAAGACACATGCTGATGGACCTGTGGTGTCCCCAGCCACTACAAGGATGCTGTAGACTCCCCACTAGTGCCGTACCCACTGCCTCCCTCAATTGTTCTAGATTCAGCTGGGGGCGGGGGGAGTGAATATGGCACCAGAGAAGAGTCTACAGCATCCTTGGGCAGCTGTCCACGTACCTGGAGGGCAGTAAGAGTTTAGTGCAACCAAGGGTGATTTTCAATAGGCTGAACTTGTCCTCCGAGGTGGTCTTGCCTTGACTTCTCACTGGAGGGAGGAAGAGGTGCAGAGGGTTTGGCATGTCTTTACCACGCGCTCTAACCTGCCAGTACTCAGAGTGGGAAGGGACCTGGTCCAGGTAGAACCTTGAATGGACACCAGCCCGGTGAGACTTGGGATGATAGAGAGCCCAAAAGCGAGTGGGGGCCCCTCGCCCCAGCTTGCGTGTGTGCAAAGATACCTAGAGATCCAGAGACAATTGGGTGAAATAGAGACAAAACCTGAGACTCAAACACTTAGAGTGTTTGAACCAGTTTGGAGGCTGGAGGGGAACAGGTGCGGAAGGTGGGGCTGAGGTGTGTATCTATATGTGGGTCAGGCTGCTAGGGAGACTCCAGATTGGCCATCTTAGGAAATGGGCCAGATGGAGGCAAGGGCCAGCCTTTGGGAAACAGTCCTCACTCTCTCCCATCTCTGTGCTCTAGGTCCCTCCAAGGCTCTGTTGACACAGCCAAGGGTCCCTTCTTAGAGCCCAACTTCTCCCCAGCCCCGCCATCCAAAAACACTTCATTAGGACCCATCACCCAGGAATCCTGCTTGGTCACGGCATTGCCTGGCTCTGGCCTGGGATTTCACAGATGAATGATATTCAAAATGTAATACAGGATGCCAGCATGAAAGGCGAACTTCTTTGCCAAGTTAGGTCATTTTCAAAACCTAATTATCCCCATTATTCTGTAAATAAGGGCTTTCTTCTTTTTTTCTAACTACATAAACATCCAGAAAGACATAACCTTGGAGCTGTCCTTGAAGACCCTTCTGTCTCACCTACATCCAGACTCTCATCAGGCCCCAGCTGCTCTGCCCAGACTGGAACCGGGTTTGGTTGGGTCACTCTTTAATAAGAAGAGTGCCAAATTCCAAATATAGTATTAGGTATGAGATCAAGTGTTATTTAGAATAAAAAAAATCGTAAGTCAAAAATCACATTTTAAAAGCTGACGAAACCACAAAAAGGACAAAACCCAGGAAAAAACTTCTCTGCCATGCTTAACTGCGCTAACTGCCTGACGCCTTTGAGACTTTTTCCTATATTTTTCACCGCATGGTCTTTGATTCTCTTCTTCCTATGGCAATAATTATGTGTGTGTGTGTGTTTTTTAAAGAAAATAAGACAAGTCTGTCTTCCCTTTGTCGCTGTCCATTGCGTTTTGCTTTTTATTAT
Source organism: Otolemur garnettii (assembly GCF_000181295.1). Lineage (NCBI taxonomy): Eukaryota > Metazoa > Chordata > Mammalia > Primates > Galagidae > Otolemur > Otolemur garnettii. The sequence continues at coordinate 22,258,823 of NW_003852406.1, forward strand.
TGATGATTTGGAGAAGTTTCTTTCAGCTTCCTAACTCATTGCTGTTAGGTCATGTAAATTTAGGAAACGTTGGGAAAACTTTTATCAGATTTCCTTCCTGGATGAGCTGTCAATGTCTTGTGTGTTCACAATTCTGTGTGCAGGATTACTGAATGTGTTACAGACGGAAAAGAACTTCTGTTTTGGCCAGACGTCGACGAGAGCCAGATCCCCCACTTAGAAGTGTACACAGCTGATGACAGGGAAAATTTTCCTTAGACTGGCTTCTGGCTCACTGCAGAGTCAAGTCGTGTTTTTCCCCCATGAGCCACAGACAGAATTTGGTTTTATCAGAAACTTCCTACATTCTTCCTACTTCTCTCATTTGGCTACAGGCTGCAGCTAAAATGTCTTTATTGACCAGATGGGAAAACTGATGGCAACCCTGAGGCCCTGGTGGCTATCCGGGCATGCTGTGCTAACTTTTCAAGATGACTGCTTTTCAGCAAAGGAGGGAAAAAAAATCCTTCCCTGAAATTCTGAGTGTTAGAAAGGCTGGGTGAGCTGAGAGTCCTCAGGTGGAGGGAACTTGCCAGGCCAGGTCCCTGGCATCCCGCTGCCTGTGCCCACTGGCTCTGCCCTGAGTAGTGCTGCCTGCCCCCGCCCTGCAGCTGAAACTGTCACATCGATTCTCCTAAGAACTCACCCAACACCTGGATAAAAAGGCACAGAAGTGCCCCGTGAGGTGGCCATAGGTCCATGGCCCGAGATAACATCTCCTCCCACCTCTGCCCCCAAATTTTGGGGAATGATTTCTGGGCCTCTTCTTTTCTCTAAAAAGTAATAATAAGGCATTCTCACTTGGGAAGAAAATGATTAAATTTCAAATTACTTTGCTTGCCAGATAAGATTGAAATCTCTGCATCCAGGCAGGCCGGAGACCTGTTTTGCACACAGGAAGCTCTGGCCACGTTTCGGGGTGGCAGGATTGGCCCACGTTAAGGGGCAGCAAACATGGGAATGAGGGCACTCGTTACACTGCAAGGAGGCTTTCAGAGCGGGGAAATTACCGACATGGTGATTATGATTGTGAACCCAGTGAGGGAAATCAAATCCGTCCGCCGCCCCCTCTTCTCCTCCTATTAAAAAGCAGAGTGAACAGGAACAAGAGGCCTTTCAGGGTCTTTGTGAGGGAGGAGTCGTGGAAAGTTATTAAACACTTTAATAATGCACAGAGCTGCGGTTTCAGCTCGGGTTTGTGGGAGCTTTGATCAAATCCAGCCTCACAGCAAGGCCTGCTTCCCCAGGGGAGACCTGGGGGAGAAAAACCACAAGGCAAGGAACGGCTGGCGGAGACCAGCCTCAGATTTCAAAGCTGCCCAGAGAACGCATTGTAACCGGCTGGTGTTCTAGTTTTCTTTCAAATGGCTCAAGGGCAGGGCCCAGGCTTCTCTTTGCTACTCAGGCTTGTCACCAAACTCAGACTGGAAGCAGGTGTGTGTGTGTGTGTGTGTGTGTGTGTGTTTAGATACATGCGCGCGCACACACACACACACACACACACACACGCTAGCAGGAGCTAGGCCAAGACCTAATGACAGATATAAATTGTGAGAGTTACATAGAGACAGGCCTGTGTGTGGTGTCCCTGCACACACAAAAACAAAAACTAGGCCACAAAGGATGGTCACAAAGGCATCATTCTGAGTTGGGAAGACGGACTCCTGACTGCCACAGCCACTCAGGCCACTCAGTTTAAAACATACTTAGCATCTTTGAATCTCAATTTCCCCGTAATCTAACATCCCTTCCTCAGGGAAGCCTTCTTGACTGCTCACAATAGCGATAAGTGGGATTTATCACTCAAGCCTTTCCTCGTCCATGGCCACCTTCTTCCCCAAGCAGCACCATGGGCCCCGCACCCACGTGGGACCAGCCCTCAGGAGGCCGGTACTCAGTAAATATTTGAGTGAGTTCATGATCTCTAAGAGCTACTCTTGTTAAATAATTCGATTTTAGGCTGGAGTATTTAGAGGGTCTATTTCAATGGTTATCGGCATGGACACTCAAGTATCTGCTGTTGTGTCCCTGTTCTTTGTGTCAGAACTGGAGACCCCTACTAACACTTGCAGGGCCAGTAGTGAGAATGTAAATGGACATCCCCAGCCTAGCTGGCTCCACCCCACATTCATGCCTGCAGGCCACCTCTTCTCAACCCCTCAAAATCCACCCCTAAGCCACCCTTAAGCCTAGAGCTGCACTCTTAGTGGTAGGGTCAGACTTCTGGGGGTGTAAACTCTAGGAAAGATTGTCTCAGGCCCTGGAAGTATGATCAAAACCACTGGGCAGGGAACTGGGAGAGCCTGGATTCCAACATACGATCTAGAGGAAGATGTGACCAGCCTAGAGTGCATGTGGACCCATGTCCACCAGGGAAGCATGGCTAGAGGTGGCCCCTGGCCCCCTTGCCCAGGTCTAGAGGTGGTGCAGACTTGAGAATAGGGAAGGACACCACTCCATCCATACCCATCAGTCTTAAACATGGACCGCAGAGCCCAGCATCCTCCTATGGTGGGTCACCCCTTTAGATCAAGCATTTCCTCCACAAAAGTTTTCTTCACATGCAACTCTCTTCTTCTTCCCTCTCTCTTCTCCCACCCATGATGGGAGGACAGAGCCTCCATCACCCACACCATAGCAGCAAAGACGCCAGGCCCAGTTCTTGTCAGGCAACAAGAATGGAGCAGAGGGGGGTGGGAGGCAGGGAGAAAGGATAAAACATGGCTTTCATTTAGCATCGATCTGATCTCTGAGCCAAGCATTTCAGGAGTGGCTTGGGGGGAGGGGGGCAGTGCGGTGGAGTGTGCCTGAGCAGATCCATCAGGGAATTTCAGAGCACCTTTTGGTGGGAGCAGAGTGGTGAGCCAGGTAGGGGAGCAGCTTTGCAGTTTCACCCAGATCCCACAGCCTACAGGTGTGGAGTCGTGCAGATACATTTGTTTTAAAAGTGGCTATATACCTACGCGCACTTAAGAGGAGACACATGGACTCCTGGCACATAGGAGGGGCTCAAAAAATGTCTGCTAAATAGAGAAACACATGACCGTGAGCAGGAAGCCTGTCTGGCTTCTGGTGTTCCTGATCCTCAGCTGACCGCGCGTTTCCTCTGCAGGGGAGTATTCCAAACCAGCCTGGCATCTGCACTTGTGGGACCCCCAGTCACAAACCAGCTTCCTGTTGTAAAGATAAAAGGCTATTTAAAATTTCCCGTAAATTGCACTTAGGCTCTGGATCAAAGGGCCCCACTGGGATGGCTGTTTTAAACCTCAGTTCTCTCAGTGAGGAGTTCCCTGGGTCAGGGCAGTCAATATTGGCAAAGAAAGCCCCAGAGCCTCCCTTTACTGCCTGTGGGGTCACTTGGGCAGACAGGATGGACCCTTCACCCCCAGGGGCATATTCCAAGGGGTTGGTCATCCTGTGGCCCATTTGAAGGAAAGGAGTGTCTCTATAGGCTGGCATATAAACAGCAGGGGACAAAGGCAGCCAGCAGCAAGGGTGGACACGGTAGCAGTTGGCTTGGGGCAGTCTTTTAGTTGCAAACCTCAGAACAGAACTGCTCAAGCCACTTGGAGAGGCAGAGCCCTCGCTGGTGGGGTGGCAGGAAGCTCACAGAAAGGCCTGGGCTGTGGAACCAGTATGGAAAATAGAAGGAGAGCCAAGCCGGGCTGGTCCTGCACCTCCAGCTATAGGAGCTGTGGAGGGGGTTGTCCTGCACGGGACCCCCCCCACACCCCTACTTCCCACATGGCTCCAGCCACAAAGCCCTGGATGGGGTGGTAGCCAGCTGAATATGGGACCTGGGTCTGCTTCTAGCTGGGGTGAGCAGCACCTCTCTTGAGAGCTCCTCCAAATCTACACTAGGGGAGACCAGGGGGTGCATCGGGCAAGGAGGGTGCTTGCTAGGCAGCTAGTAGTTCAGAGTAGGCAGGACTCGGCCTCTCGATGGGGGCTTGGCACCTTGAAAGTGACTACAAATTGAATAAAAAGTACACCTACTTCTGCCTTTATGGTTTTATGGGCAACTGATGTGCAATTTCAACAACCGTTGTTTGGGAGACTGTTCAAAGTGTTCTTGCATTTAACCCAATACGCCCGGGTTAGTGAGGAGTCTCTAAACTCTGGATGCTCTTTGTTATTTTACCACTCTTCAATTCTTTCCTCCCTTCTCTTTCCCCTGGAAAATCAGAATGAATGAGGCAGATGGGTGACAGGATTTTTTTTACCTACCCAACTAGGCCAAAATTATGAAGGCCGGCAGCCTAGGTGTCCAGAGCTTCACTTTCCTGTAGGATGGCACCCAGGGGCCCCTACTTGCTACATGTTAGCAGGAAAAACTGGTGTTTTAGAACGATTTCCATTTAGTACCCTAAAAATGAGCTTTGTGGAGCCCCCTTTGCTTTCCAGGCCAACCAGCTTTTACACTACCTCTCATCAACTGAGACACAGAACCAGAGCTGGCTGGGAGCAGGGAGCGCAAGGTGACAGGAAGGGGAGGCAGCTGGGGGGACAGATCAGCAGCCTGGAGGAGAAGGCTCTGCTCCGGGAACTGACGAGCTTCAGGTTTCTTTCCATCTCTCTCATGGGGACACCGAGACCCCTCTGTTCCTCCCATCAAGCCAGGAGTTGCCGTCAGAAGAGCGCCAGGTGGGAGTTGAGCATCAGCCCTGCCTCTCAGCACTGAGGACAGGTTACTCAACCAACCCAGGCCTGAGAGGAGAAGGGGATAGAAATAGCTTGTGTTTCATTCTGGGGCCATTTAGAGAATTGAATGAGATACAGTCTGTAAAGCACCTGCCATGAGGCCTGGTGTAGAGAAGGTCCCCAGAGAGGTCAACTGAATGGAAAGGTGAAGGACAGGGAAAGGAAGGGCAGGTCCCGGTGTGGGCAACAGTGTTCCAGATCCCATCGGACTTGCCAGCTGCTGCCTGAAATTCTACCATGAAAGAAAGCATCTTCCTTTTAGCCTGAAGCATTGATCCCAATTAAAATGCTAATTATCTCCAAGGGTTCTACTTTTTAATTTTTTTTTTTGCTAGTCTGTCATTGACCCCAGAGTATGACTGAGGGATCTGCCACATCTGGTGAGCAGAGGACAGAGAGGCTGGCCCATCCCCCAACACACATCTCCACGGCCTTGTCTCCATCCTCCGAGTTTCATCCCTGCCTTCGTCACAGTGCCTTGACAGAGCCACCTGCATCCCCCACGCCCTTCCAGCTGCTATGCCTTGCCTTATCCTTCACTGCCTGGAACGCTTCCTTGCCCCTCTCCACCCCACCTTCCACAGCCTGGCTCAAATCCATCTCCTCCAGCTCTCACCACTTTCTCTCTCCCCTCCTTCAGGGTATCCCCTGCCCCACAAGCTTAGCACTTAATGAAAGATGGAAGTGTGTGGTGAGATGACGATTCCGGGAAAAGCTCGTATGTGGATAGCACCTCCCAGTTCCCAGAGGTCTTCCACAGATGAGCATAGATCTCCAGGCCAGTGTAACCAGGAAGAGAGAGGTGGGCCCTTGGAACCGGCCAGGCTTGGACTCACATCCCAGTCCTACCACCACGGGACCACAAGCATTCATCGAGTCTCTTGCCTCGGTTTCCTCTTCTAGGAATGGAAAATCAGCCCGAGGAATGCTGTATGTAAAGGGACTGGCACTGAAAAGGCTCCCAGAAATACCAGCTGCACTTCTGTCTCATCTTTTCTCTCGTCTCTGGGTTTTCTCATAACTCTCTGAAGTAGCCTGAATGTTATCATCCCCATTGGACAGGTGGATAAAATGAGGCCCACAGAGGTAAGGAGACTTGTGCCCCAGCTCACTCCTCCCTGGGCCTTTCTTTCTGGGGAGGAGCTGTCTGGGTCAGACTGGCCAGCTGGAGGGAGGGGTGTGAGGTGACAAGGGAAGGAGAAGCAGCTGGAGGGTACAAACCAGCAGCCGGGAGAAGGCTCTGCTCTGGGAATTAATTAAAGTGTGGCTTTCATTTCATCTCTAACAAGGTTCTCCGTCTCCTGCGGTTTTGCTGGAGTGGAGTTAATCTCGGTTTCTCTCTATGCTTCAGCTGTTGATGCTGAGGCGATTACAAGGTGAGCAGCTGTCATCTCCAAGGTGGGGGGAGTGTGGGGCAGAACGAGGTCAACAGAGTGACAGTCTGTGCTTTCTCTTTTATGGGTGGGGAAACTGAGGCTAGAAGGGACTGGCTGGAGGCTTCTGTGCAAAGAACTCCTCATGCCCCCCCCACCCAGAACTGACTTGGGCAGAGGGAACAAAGGGAAGACAGAGTCAATGTCTTGTGCTGCCCCTGTGGGCATTCTGCAAACATTCACGGGGGGCACAATCAGCTGCCAAACCTGGGGCCGCGGCTCCTACACAGCTGGGGGAGGGGAGGCAGGCTTTTCTGAGCAAGTGCTACTCCTTGCTGAGTTTTGGAGTTTCAACCTAGACACGAGGGACATTTTGGGCTGGATAGTTCTTTGTGGGTGGCACTATCCTGTGCATTGTAGCATGTCTAGCAGTGCCCATGGCTTCTGCCCCCAGATGCCGGTAGCACCACAGCCCACAACCCCAGTCCTTGACCACCAAAAGCATCTCCAGACATTACCAAATGTCCCCAGGGGAGCACAGTTACCTCCTATTGAGAGCCCCTAGACCAGATAAGGCTGGGGCATCCCAGATAGAGGAAGTCTCTCAAGACCTAGGAGAAGCTTTGGCTCTTGTGGGAAATCACACAGTTTGCAATGAGAGTAAGACAAGGCTATGGGTGGACGTAGAGGAGGCTGCAAACATCCTCTGGGCCCTAAGGAAAGGCAGTGTGCGCTCAGCTCAGGCTTCTGTAAATTGTTCGGGAAGTTACTGTTCGACTAATATGACCCCTTCAGCTGACAGTCGGTTTCTCATCTTATCCACCTGTGTGTTAACGCCTCAATACATACCCCCAAGGGCAGGGAATTTTTGGGACCTCTGTGGGGGCTGTGCCAGCAGGTGTACCTTTGTCTTCAGAACTGTGCCCAGCCCCCTGAATCCCACTGTGTTCCTTTCCTGACTCAGCTGATGTAAAGTGAAAGATGATGTGTTCAAGTAATGAAGCAGGATGGGATGTAGGCCAGCGAGGGGAAGGGTGCAAAGGCATTTTACAATTTTTCAGGCACAAGATTGATTCCCACTTAATGGGTACATTAGATTTCTTCCTCAATTAAAGCATTCATTAGAAAAGTCACCTGTACCAGATGGATCAAGGAGACAGATGTTTTTAAACCTTGACCAAAGATTAGCCAATGGAGTCCTTTAATTGATGCCTGCCTGAGTGCATAATATAAAATAATATTCACTTTGCGAAGGACCAGTTTGTCTGCGATGTCTCCAACCCAAGACATTGCATGAGGCAAGTCACCCCATGTTAGTCTGCACCTAATTCCCAACCCAAATACACTTGACTATTTTGGTCTAGACCACACTTGATCATCACAAACAGCCACCAAATCCCTCTCCTCTACTATTTACGGATGGAAGCAGCTGCTGTATTTGCATGCCCTGCTCCTTAATATAAACACAGCTCTGATTTCCTAACTTTCTTTGGGGAATTCCTAGGCATCCATGTTTATTTATGAAGCTGGTTTGGAAATAGAGCCAGCACTGCTGTAATTTCTAGGGGTTTAGTTGAGGTCGGCTGTGGAATGCTGGTACTATGAGAGTGAAGGAGGAGTGAGAGGTGAGGGAGAGAGCACCCAGGACAGTGGGCCCTCCCTGAGGCATCAATCCTACGCCTGCCCGCAGACACATGTTTCCTTTAGAAGGATCCACGTGTTGTCTTTTGTTTGCTTCATTTTGCTTTGGCTGCCAGGAAGCTCAGAGGTAAATCAGATATTTTTCCAGGTCCTTAAAATGGTCTCTCTCCCATTCATCTGAATGGCTTGAGAAACCTCTTTGTGGTTTTGTTTTTGGCTGCTATATTACATAATGTCTTAATATCGTAAACTGCCTTAAATACATTCAGGAAGTAGATGGGGTATAAGTCATGAACAAATAAACCTCAAATGTATCAAACAACTCCTACTGGCTCCATTAAAATCCTTTGTCTCTTTTGCTGGAGGATTCACTCTATATTAGAGAGCTGATAAAATAACCCCAACAATGTTAAGACTGGGAGTGTCAGCTCTGGAATGGACCGTAGGCCTCAGGAAAAGGAAGGAACTGGCATTATTAACCACCCAGAGTCCTTTGCCTATATTTACAACTGAGAGGAGGAAACCAAGCTCAGGAGAAAAGGGAAAGTGTTCTCGAGCCAGCACTAGAGCCCATGTCTCCCAGCTGCTCCCAGCCTGGTGCTCCTTGCGCGACAGCTGTGCTGCCTTTGGGGCTGATGACACAATGCCAGAAAGTTAACAAAGGCCTTCTCAAGACAAAATCTTGTTCCAAACGGGGGAGGTTCTACTGGTGGGAACGTCACAGGGAAATTCAAGATATCAGTGACCCAGTTCACTGTTAGGTTCTGAGCCTGTGGGAGAACCTTGACGATGGTGTCTGGACAGCTCCTTGTCAGCCTGTGTGACACTCACTGGACCTGGGTTTGGTGTGGCAGAACAGGCTGGGAAAGAATAGACCTGGGCATTTAACCCAGCAAGTGAGGGCAGCAGTCTCTAAAGTTCAAGCCCAAAGGGGACAATGGTGGCATCTTAGATTGGGACATCTGGTCCTATCTTCTGTGTAATGCTCAGATTTCCTGCAGCAATTTGACCACATGTTTGTTTAGCCTCACCTTGACTGTTGCCAGGGACGGAGAATTCATTATCTATAAGGAGTCTTGAGCTGGCTGAGATAGGGAAGGGGAGTGTCCTGATTCGCAGGATCCTGGGTCCCAGAGGTCAGAGAGATGTGGTGAGAGAACATTTGGATGGTGTTTGTGATTCTAGACGTGAGGGAGCTCCTCCAGCTGTTCCACAGGTCCTGGCTGGAGGCAGAAAGATGCTCAGAGGCAGGTGAACAGACCTCCTGATTAAGGCAGCCATAAATATGTAACTTGTCTGTCTTAGGAGTCCACTGGGTAATACTGGGCCAGCCTTAGAGATGAGAGTGGGATGCTGGGGGCTATCGCCAAGAAGATCCAAGACAAAGCCTGGAAAATAAAGGTGCTTTCTATACTGGACATCTTCACCGAGAGATAGGTCTGGAATTAGGTTGGGGGAGTGAGGTACAGGGCTCTGATTGGTGGTGGTTTTGCATGGTCAGTTTGAAGCTCCCAGTGCAAGGTCACTGAGGCAGACCTGGGAAGAGATCCTAACAACCATCCCGTTAGCAGGTCCCTGCTGCCTCCAGTACATGCCTGGGTGAGAATGTGGCCTGTCTTCACCCCTGCTCTGATTCTAACCCGCCTGTACCTCCCGGCATTAGCTTTCTCATTCACACAACAGAGCGAGAACAGTGGGCTCCATACTGCCCCACACATCCTAGGGAGAAACTGGATGAAAGAGCTTTTCTTTTGTTTTGGAGAACTCTTTGAAAGAAACAAAAGAGCATTAAACTATCACTAATTTTGATCTTCTGAGGCAAAATAGAGAAAATGCACAATGAGTAGGCCTACCATGACAAAACAGAAAGAACAGCCTGGGTTTTGAGCCCCCATTTGTGACCCCTGTGAAGTCACAGGCCTTGGTTTCTCCACCTGTGAAATGTGAGTCCCACTTAACACCCTGGCAGACTCCCAGGGTGACACGTTTTCCAGAGCCCACATATGGGAAAAGATAGTTGTATTATTATGACAGAAGCAACAAAAAAGAGGGCCAGGCCAGCCATCAAAGGGACAATTTACACTCCAGAAAACGAATCTCTAATTATTCTTTTCAGTTCTAAAGAGACAGAGGCCCAGAAGAGAAGCCAGCAGCTCATCCTTCATGTGACTATTTAAGCCTGAACCAGGAAGAGGAACGACGTACATACACGGACTAGAATTTGAATATCTAATTTGATGGGGCATATAAATTGGCTGTTATTCAAATGAGTACATTTGCATATATAGGGTTTAAGGCTACATGATAATTCCTTGATATTTTTTCCATGGTGCAGAACAAGGACTTCAGATCTTCCTTTTTGTTTTCAAGGGTTTTAGGAAGGGACTGAATAGGCAGTTGAATGGAGCCCAGGACCTGCCCCAGGTGCACAGGGATTTGAGTGTGGGGTACAAACCCAGGAGACACAGAGCACCCCTTCTGTGCAGCAGATGAGGTGGCATCATTGTCACTTTCCTATGTGTCCAATCATGGCTTCCCAGTTTGGCATTGTCCAGCCAGGACATCTTGTTTGCCTCTAAGTCTTAGTAGACTAGGGGCTCTCAAAGTGGAGACCAGCAGCATTACCTGCGACCTTGTTGAAAATGCTAATTCTTGGCTCCATTCAGGCCCCTGAAGCAAAAACTAGGCATGGAGCCTGGCGCCTGTGTTTTAACAAGTTCCCCCGGCAATTCTGATGCATGCTCAAGTTGGAAGACCACTATACTAGAGCACTCCCAGACATAGAAATCTCTTTTACATATACAGGCCTTATGGTTAGATGATCATTTGGGTTTCTTTTGAAGGTCAATGCCAAGTTCTCAGCCAGTGTCCTTTAGGGATGGTTTTCACTGTTGGTGAAGGAGGGAAATTCGGGGGTTTCTTCCAAGAGGGGAGAGGAAGAGGAAACCCTATTCCTCCAATGTGTGGTAGCATGGGTGTTGATAGGCTGTGCGGTCCTGATCAGGTGAGACCCACCTGATCTTGGCCCAGCCCTGCTCTTCTGCAGGCTGGACTGGCTGAGCCCAGCATTGGGTTGTTGCTGAGAACCCTGAAGTTGCTGAAATTTCTCAGCACTCTCTGTTGGACCCAGGCCCTAGTTTATGCCTTCTGCCTGATTAAAGCCTCTACCTTCCAGCACTCAACAGACATTCTAAGGCCCACAAAGTGCCAGGTACAGGGCCGAGTCTGGGGGGACTGGGACAGTTCTCAAGGAATGTGCTGCTCGGCAGCAGAGGCACCTGACAATGAGTGCTCTCAATTAAGACGTGGGGGCCATGGCAGAGGGTGCACAGAGGGCCCTGGGACCATGCAACAGAGAAATTCCTCCTGGTTAGAAGCCAGGGAATGCTTCCTAAAGACAGTGGGAGGAAGATAGCTGCTCAGGGAGGCCAGAGCTTCACAATGAAATAGGAGACAGTGCCCAAGAAGCAGGTGAGATTCTAGAGGCCACTGGCAGCCTCTGGCCCATGCTAAATAGAGGAGGGAGATAATCAGTGTAGCAGAGGGCAGATTCTGGGTTGGAGCTAAGGTTGAAGGGAGAGATCGCAGACAGGGGATGTTGGAATAACCTGGGGGAGAGAGCATGGCAGGCTGGATCAGGAAGTGGCAGTGGGATAGACAGAAATGATGCTGATTAGCAGATGGGAGCCCCGGATTGAGGAGTCCTTTGAAAGCTGTGATGAGAGATGAGGTGTGGGGAAAGAGTGCTTTCTCCCAGATATGGGCATCTGGGAAGCTGTGCAGTGTTTATCAGAGCTAAAAAGGCCTGGGTTAGCATTAGGTTTGGGTTCCCAGATTTTTCTCCTACGTCTAACCAAGGTCCTGCCTTAACACCCTTAACACCTGCTTTAAACCAGATTTGTAGTCATGGTCCTGGCTCTCACCCTGGCTGGACATGCCAAATAGGAAGGGTAGGCTGTAGTGAAGACTAGCCCTGGAGACGTCAGTCAACCTGGGGAGGTGACTCAACAGGATAAAAAGGGAAGATTTTTAGGGTTCTATAGGTGAGTCCCAGAGAGGAAAGAAGGAGCCCTGGATACAGACCAGGATGAAGGGGCTGGGCATGAGGTTCTCTACCTGAGGCAGACCTGGTAGGCCCAGGTAGCCCATAGCTGACTGTTTGCTGGCGGCCTTGCTGCTGCTTTCTCCGGGGGAAGGAATCCTGTGCCCTTGCTAAGCAGAACAGCCAAAAAGACCAATAAAAGATCCAGCTAGTTCCCTCCAGAGTTGTTTTTTTTTTTAATTTTAGATTAATATGAGGGTACAAATTATTAGGTTACATTGTTTGTATTTTACAAAGTTGCTGATCCCACCCAGGAAGGTGGAGCTCTTGTGAGTTAATCACCTCTCAAAGGCCCCATCTCTGTCACACTGGTGATTAAGTTTCAACACATGAATTTGGGGGAACACATTCAGACCATACACTGGGATGGAACATAAGATGGCCCAAGCTTGGGTCAGATGCCCACCCTCCTTGGTTCATCAGCAGAGACTGAGGTCAGGTTATCTGGGGATCTCAGTTGGGCAGACCAGCATTTACCAGGCATCCTCAAACTATGGCCCATGGGCCACAAGCAGCCCAGCTAGGGCATGTATCCAACCCACTGGGTGTTTTTGCCACTGCTGCCTGTCCTGCTTAGCAGCCAACTTGTCCCGGGGCCCACAGTCCGGCCCTCCAATGGTCTGAGGGACAGTGAACTGACCCCCTGTTTAAAAAGTTTGAGGACCCCAGATTTAGACCATATGTCTCCACAGATGGCAGAGGACATCTGCTTCTCCTTGACCTTAATCCAACCCTCGCTTTCCTTCTAGGTGTTTGGAGAAAGCTCCTCTCTAATTTACTCCTGTCTTTGCATGAGCTGGCCCCATTAAGGAAGACCTCTGAGGTTATAGGCCAAGTAACTTCTAGACTATTTTTGGCACTTGTTCCTATATTTATTCCCCTCTCCCAAAGACTGGAAAGTCCAAAGTGAGTAGAAAGTCCTTGGCCTTAGTCGTTCATGGTCTCAGGGAAGACGATAGACACACCTATCATTCACGGTTAGATCTGACTGTGGTTTTGCATGCCACATCATTTGCTCAGATAGATCCTGAGTGTGTTAAACACCTGGGGAAGGCACTGCCGGCATTCTCGGAAGAGAGAAGTTCCCTCAACAATTGATTCTGGGTACCAGAGGCGCAAGCAAGAGGAAAAATGAGAAATGCTGACTCTAGCCAAGGAGAACAAACTAGGGCTGATAAAATTAAGAAAACCGGTTTAAGCATAGGGGATTCTAGCAAATGACATGAAAGAATTAAATTAAAATATAACACTTGGACTTGAATTTACCAACAGCTGAAAGTCAACAAGGCTTGATAACACCTAAGCCAGGAAGAGGACCGAGGCCGTCGTAGATGGGCAAATACGCCAAGCCAGGCTTAGAAAGTGAATTTCATCTCAGTGGAGTATCCTGTATGCTCTTTCCCTTAGAAATATTTCTTTTAATTGAATTTGCAAAATAGGTAACATAAATAAATGATTTAAAATTATCTTGAAATATAATTCCTTTCTGATTTATTTTTCCAAACAATACCATTTCTTTCTTAAAAAATTCCAATAAGGTCAGGCACAGTAGCTCACATCTGTAATCCTAGTACTCTGGGAGGCTGAGGCAGGTGGATTGCTTGAGTTTAGGAGCTGGAGACCAGCATGAGCAAGAGGAAGACCCCATCTCTACTAAAAAATAAAAAAACTAGCCTGGCATAGTGGTGCACGCCTGTAGTCCCAGCTACTTGGGAGATTGAGGCAAGAGAATTGCTCAAGCTCAAGAGTTTGAGGTTGCTGTGATCTATGGTGTCATGGCACTCTACCCAGGATGACAGAGTGAGACTCCATCTCAAATAAAAAAAAACAAAAGAGAAAAGAAATTCCACTGAGTATATGTATATGAATGAGGTTTTTTTAAAGTTATTTTTCTTTATAGAAGAAAACTTAACTCTGTTCGTCTACCTATGTTACCACATTGACGCATCACTAATAACTGCCTGACTGACACCAGCAGGTACCAGGAGGCAGAATAAGAATTCTCAGTCTCCCAGTGGCTACGTGAAAGGTGTAAACTTTGCAAGGGGAATGATGTTCCCTTCCTCATTGATTACATGAACACATATATACACATGAAAATAGTAATCCATGATTCTGGTCAAGTTGTGGTAAAGCACATTTAACTGGGTAGTCTGGAGAGAAATTTAACAATACATTCTGAGGACTGTAAGAACGCATTTTCCCTTCAGTCCTGGCAATTTATCCTAAGGAAAAATAATATCTCTATCATCAGCAAAGAAAAAAGCTAAAAGTGTCTATTGTAAATAAGCTTCTTTATTAAAATGGAAAATCAAAGTATGTATTTACTTTTCAGTTTAGGCCAAGCAGGGGGCATTGTTTCCCCTGTGACAGGTAGAGCTTTTGGAATCTGAACCATAGACAGCCATGGAGCTGGTGTGCTAACTGAACGCTGGTTGTGCCATTATGTGCTTGTGCCTCACCTCTGAGATAAGCCTCACTGAGAAATCCTGACCACCAACCTCTTAGGTGGGTAGCATTGTCATTTATAGACAAGACTCACTTTCAGAGTTATCGGGAGTGGCAGGTTTGATTCTAGTCCAGTGTTTTTCAAAGAGCTCCAAGGAGCTCCATTATTCTTGAAAACTCTGCCCTTGGCATTGAGACATCCCATCTGGGGCTCCACTCAGTTTTGAAAGGAAAGAATATAATATCATTTGATACCTTATCAAAGAATACTTTACAAAGGGAAAAAGTATCCCAAGTTCAAACACATTAGGGGTTTTCTCCCCTATTCTTCCCCCCATCGTTTTTTTTTTTTTTTTCCACACTTCATATTCTCTAAGAAGTTTGGACTCATTAATTACAGCAGTGGTAATTAAAACCCACTTGTGTTTCTGCAGAGCCCTTCTGAGGAGCTGAGAGTCCTTTATAAATACCAGCTCATTAATCGTCCCAGCAGCCCTGCAGGTAGGTAAAAGGCAGCTACTATCCTCAGAGTCTGGGGCTTCGAATCTACCTGGACTGGGGCCACAGGTGCTCTGGTGCCAGAGGCCTGGGCTGCCTGAAGCCCTCTGTGGGGACGGACACTTGGCTGAAGCACCAAAGGCTAATGGCTAGATGGTCACTAGTTTCAATGGTGTCAACTGTTTTGAAGTTCCAAACTTAAAGCCCTCGGCTAAGCACCCTCCATGCAAACATGAGTGGCAAACCCCTGCCAGCCCCAGGCAGTGCCAGCCGGCCCCAGCCATCCTCTGCACCTTTTCTGCCTGAGCTTCTTGTCTCTTAGTCCCTCCTCCTTCTCTTTTCTAAATTAGCTCCACCCTCCAGCTGAAGTTCTGCAACATCTCTCCCTCCCAGACCTCCACTGAGATGGGCAGTGTGAAGTGTGCATTTTGCACATGATCCTGAGCAGCGTGGACTCTACTAGATTACTTACTGTCTGGACTTGCTAGTGATTTTCCGAATCATTATTTGGTTTTCCTTGAAAGCATAGTTGGGTCTTCCTCTCATCTGAGAGCCTCATAGAAGCCTCTTTGCCATGCTTCTAGGAGCCTTGGGGATGAGCATAGGGTTCTGCTTATAGTAGTGGATCAAGGTGTGTTGGCTGATGGTGTGACAGGATCCTAGACAGGTATTCCCTGGGCACACCAATAATGGACATATGTGGGGAAATGCAGGCGGTTCCTGCCCCTCCTCTGCTGCCACTATGAACTCAAGATGGATGGAGGACAATGCTTGTTGGTTCTCACATCTCCATCTCTAATTTGGGTGGTGCCTTGCTTTCCCCAACAGCCTGTCTGTAAAATCAAACCATACTCATCCTTCAAGCCATGGTGCAAATGCCACTTCTTTCAGGAAATCTTCCTGAAAGAACCCATTCTTCCTCCACAAAAAGCCATTTCATTGCTGTGAGCTCTCATAACATACTGCATAGGAAATTGTCTGGATTGTGGTTTTACCAATTCCTAGTTGCATGGCCTTGGACAGGTCCCTACCTCCCCCAAGCCTCTGTGTCCTCATCTCTTTGATGATAGAAACATGCACATTATTTAAGTGTGTCCTGAGGACTACAAGGAGGAGCACAGTGCCTGGTATTTAATACATATCACTGTTTGTGTTCTCTGTCACAGGAAGAGGATGTATGATACCTAACCCATTGTTGGGGATGGAATGACTCCCAAATATCTTGTTTTTAAGGAATTCTAATGTGAAGTTACATTTGGGGACCAAGGGCCTAAACCAAACTGTTCTGTAAGAGAAGAAACCATGCTCCAGAAAGGGGAGATTGAAGAATTCTGTGTCCAAAGTCAACCCCATTAATAAGTATTATAGCAAAAGTGAGACCATTGTGAAAACCTGGGGTTGACAGGGACCTTCTATGACACCCAACCAATAATGTATTCAAATCCCATCAAATCTTGGGTAAATCTGATCACTCTTTTTCTTTTTAAAATCTTATTGATCTATGATTATTTTCTCATTATAAAACAATTACCACAGATAAAACAGAATCCCCTTGACATGCATCCTCTGCTCTCTCTTCACTGTTGTCAGGTTTTCTGTGTAGGCTTTCTGAACTTTTTCCATGTGTTCAATTATTTTTTTTATTTTATTTTGAGGTTACATGGAAAGCTTTATAAATATTAAGTTTTATTGCTGGTATTATTGTCATTTTAATTTTAAATCTGATATCTTTTTCTGTGTCAAATAATGAATAAAATAATTGACTGGGACAGGATCTTACTCAGTCACAGCCACAGCCATAGCCCAACTTAATACTAAATTTGATAACTATTGCTGAACATCCATTGAGGGCCAGGCATCAGGTTAATCAAAACCCTCTTAGTAATGCTAAACTCAGTTTTTTAGGTTCTTGCCTATATTTTTCCATTAGGATATACTATGAGTCCATGCCAATTTCCTTACTGAAATTAGGTCCATTACATTTATTGTGTTTCAGGTAACCTTGTCAAAGAGGGCTTATTTTGATCTAGGCTTATTTGGATTTACCTATTCTTTATAAAGCCACTTTGGCCCCTGATAAGCACTAAGTTATTTCCTAATTGCTGATAACTTATGGCTCTACTTACTTATGTTACAATTCTGCCCTAGATTAAGGTGACCAGACGTCCTGCTTTTGGCAGGACAGTCCCGATTTTTAACAATTTGTCCTGAGTCCCATGGCGTTTTTAAAAAGTCCCGATTTTTGGATTTTTGGAAAGAATGCATGACAAGCTAGGGAACAGCGGGAGAATGGGAAGGGAATATACAGTTTTCAGCTGCTGAAAAGGTTAATGTAACTCCATTTGGGAATGAAGAGGTTAATGTAACTTCATATGGAAATGAAAAGGTTAATGTAAACTCCCTACTTCCCTCCTGGGCAAGGTATGAGAAGGAGACTGGCTCCCTCCCTTGCTTCTAGGCAAGGACAATTAGCTCAGAAGGAGCCAAACTCTCTGGAACAAACAAGTAGCCCCCCCCCAAAAGTAAGGTGACCAAATGTCCTACTTTTGGCAGGACAGTCCCAATTTTTAACAATTTGTCCTGCGTCCTGTGGCGTTTTTTAAAAGCCTTGATTTTTGGAAAGAATGGACGACAAACTAGGGAACATGGGAGAACAGGAAGGGAATAGATGGTTTTTGGCTGCCATGTGGCTATTTCACCAGGATATGAGTTTTATATTATTTTTGTTAATTTTATAATGTTAAACTGTAATAATAACAAATAATTGTTGAGAACTGATTATCGAGAACTGCTTATCAAAATTTGCACTGTTGTCAGGTCCCAACCCCCAGGCCCCGCCCCCCCCCCATGGTGTCCCGCTTTACCAATGTTAAAATCTGGTCACTTTACCCTAGATCAATATCAGGTTCACAAGCTCATGGCATTTCCATTGAAACTTAGCTTTTCTCATCCCTTTAGCTTTTCTCATCTTTTCCTGACCACCCATTACATCACAGTTGTACTATTAGCTAATAGAACTTTTCCTTTCCAACTCAAAGATCACTTTCCTGGTCTGAGGGAAAAGAAAATAACAATGATAAACATCTGTTTCCTTTTTATCCTCAGACATCAGTGAAAGATAGAGTGGGAAGGCCATGGGCCTTGGGAATCAGACAGACTCTAGTTCAAGTCCTGGCTCCACCACTAGCCACTTCTAATTTCTAGGGCAAGTGGTCAGACCTTGCTAATCTTTGCTCTATTGTTTCTGTAAAAATGGACAGAATTGGCTTAAGGTTAAGGATAATATACTTGGCCAATGAATGATAATTATAATAAGCATTATTGGGCTTGGTGCCTGTGGCTCAAGCGGCTAAGGCGCCAGCCACATACACCTAAGGTGACAGGTTCAAATCCCCAGCCTGGGCCCGCCAAACAACAATGATGGCTGCAACCAAAAAATGGCCAGGTGTTGTGGCGGGCGCCTGTAGTCCCAGCTACTTGGGAGGCTGAGGCAGGAGACACACTTGAGCCCAGGAGTTGGAGGTTGCTGTGAGCGTGATGCCTGGGCACTCTACCCAGGGGGATAGCTTGAGGCTCCGTCTCAAAAAACAAACAAACAAACAAAAAAAAAACAATAAGCATTATCATCAAGTGGCTCAAACAACTATCTCTTGTAGCTGAGGAAGAAACTTCTTTTCCAAACTGAGTCATTCAACAAAGCAATCAGCCATTGTCTGCCTGGCTCCTCACCACCTTGGGTCTTCTGCTGAAGTTGGTGTGACTGATGAAGAATAGATCTACTATAACAAACGCCAAGAGAATAAGGCAATTCAGGGCACTTCAGGGCAAAGGACAATTCTCCTCCTGAGTCCTTTTGACGCAAATACTCTCCTAGTCCCTGGATAGGAGATCCTGTGGTGGTCTTGTGGGCCTTGCTAAACCTATATTGTTCTCCATAAGGAAGATCCTGACCACAGCTCACCCAAAATACTACTCTCATTCATGGACTTGGTGAGATCTTTGCTTTTACTACCTGTTTGAACCCCTTTACAAATGAGGAAACTGAGGCTCAGAGAAGAGAGGTCCTCCAAAAATTTGATTGTGGAGTTGGGGCCAGGACCTTATAATTTCAGGATACCACCTCTTCCTTTGGGCTCAACCTCACTAATGTTATCTCTGTTTAGTTGGTGGGGAGCTTTGCTTAAGCCCATAGGCTCAATGCAAAACAATTTCCATAACTCACCTCTGCTCCTCTTTCTTAATGCCCCAGGAGTAGGCCAAGGGCTTGCCTATACATGTACATCAAGAATCCCATCTCTAATTAGGCAAGTCCCTGCCCCTTCTGAGCCTCTGTACAATGTGGAGGTTGGAATTCCTGATCTCTAAAATCACTTTCCACTGGGATAATCTCAGACTCTGTGTGGGTAAGAACCACATCTGAATCACTCCATTCACAGAGTTGGACCATCCTTGGGCTAACTCCAGCCAGAAGTGACAAATGAGGTTTTCCTTCCACTCATGCATGCAGGCTTCATGGTCCAATCACTGAGCTTGAGTAACAGGGGGGGAAATCCACAGGCCCCTTACTACAATGATGTGTGCACCATGAACTTAAACAGTCAACTCACCATACCCTCTTTAATACAGAAGTTAGATGGAAAGACTGAAAGCCAGCTGGAGATCCCTGAAGGCACAACCTGTCCTGATTTCACCCACAAATCCACTTGGGCTTCTGCTGGGAACCCTCAAGAAGGCCACTCTAGAGCTGGGGCTCCCTTGGCATGATTCACATATGGTCATTAGTTATTAGAATAGACTCTGGAGGCCACCCAACCTACACCCCCAGAATACATACACTGCTTTGGGCATTTTCCCCACACTCCCACTTCCCATCCCACCAGAATCAGCCTTTGGAAAATAACTGAAGCAGCTGCTGCTTGGGCCCAAGTGACGCCCTGCCCATGCAGCCATATCCAGCCAGCACCTCCCACGCTCCCTGGGGCCACGCCTGCAGAAGGATGATAAGGGAATCGGATTCTCCAGTGACAAGAGAGGTACAGTCCAAAGATCCAGAATATTTAGCTGTGTTTACCCGCAATAATCAGCTTCTCAAAGACACGTCGCTGGGCAGCTCTTGCTACATTGATTATGCTGCCTCATATTTTTGGCCCCTGGGGGCAAACAGTTCTGATTAATATTTCACAACACCATTTTTTTTCCATATTCCTTTCTTTGTGTTGTTGCCTTTTTCTCTTTTCATTTTTTTCTTCCTTCTGAGCCCCTGAGAGCCTGATAGAGAGACACAGAATATTTTACCGTCTCTTGTGTCTGCCTGCTCCAGTAATCAGCGGACTCAATCACGCTTGCAGTGTTTTTATGAATTAATAACAGGCACTTTGGAGGGCTAGCGGGGGAGGCAGGAAATGCAATCTATGGAAGCTTAATGAGCGCCATGGGGAACAGCTACCTCTCCGCCTCCAACCCTGCCACACTGCTCTCTAAATCATCATTTCTGAGATTACCCACTTCCAGACCAGCTTCTGCAGCTTACATGGTGCTTCTGAGTGGCCCTGTGCCCCTGTAAGGTCCTCCCAGGAAGGAAGAGAGATTTGGAAGAGGTAGCCCCAATACTTTACCACTTTAATTCAAAGGAAGAAAAGAAGAGAGGAGATCTGACTTGGCTGGACAAACGGCCTTGGCTGTTCATGCAGTTTGCATCTATTGCACTCTAACAAATCAGGTAAGGGGGGATAGGAATGGGGCAGAGGGATCAGCAGGTGATCCAGGCAGACCCCCTCAGGCAGATCCACAAACCAGTGTGGGGTCCTGCATCAGGGTCTTGCTCTTGCAGGCCTATGAATGTGTTCTTGTTGGGGTGCTCCATGGTGACTAGAGTCTGAAGGACTCATTCTTGTCACCTAAAATCCCAAGGATTCAAACCACAGGATGTGAAATATCACTTTAAAAAATTGCAGCCAGGCATGGTGGCTTACGCCTGTAATCCTCACATTCTAAGAGGCCAAGGCAGGTGGATTGCTTGAACTCAGGAGTTAGAGACCAGCCTGAGCAAGAGCGAGACCCCTGTCGCTGTTAAAAATAGAAAACAAACTAGCCAGGCATCATAGTGAGTGCCTGTAGTACCAGCTACACTTAAGCCCAAGAGTTGGTTTAAGCTCAAGGTTGCTATGAGCTATGATGATGCTATGGCACTCTACCCAAGGTAACAGAGTTTTCAAAAAAATAAAATGAATAAAAATAAACAAACAAATGAATTTCCACTCCATTGTGGTCTGACATGTGGTCCTACTGTGTGTAACTGATACCCAGGGCACATCCCATGAAACTTACCACTTGAGTTCAATAACCCTCAAGTCTTGTTGGAAAAGACAAGACCAATTCAGTGACCATGAATTATGCTGCATTGATTGTACCGTAATCAATGTGTGCGGATGTTAGGGCAATGCCAGATGGCCACAAAAGTCTCTAAACATTTTCTCTCAATTTCCTTGTATTCTAGTTCACAAACAGGCCAAGTACATACCACACTTTGAGCAGTACTGGTCTAAACCTGAACATCGTATTCTTTGTTTACAAAGGGAAACATAAGATAATCACCAAGTAAAGCAGAACTGTGTGGCCAGGGTCAGAGCAATCTTTACCAGAAGGACAGGGAGTAATCAGCCTTTAATCAGGAAGGTGTGTCAGAAGCAAGGCACACGTTGATTTTTCTTTTATCTTTTTCTTACTTTTCTCTTTTTCTTTTGGCAAATGTCATATCTGCACAAAAGGAGGATAATATAACAAGCCTTACGTACCCATTACTGAGTTTCAGTCATTAGGTTGTGTCATAACACTGTGTCCTTGAGCACAGATGACCACACCTTCCCTGCAAAGGCAGGTTCCACTCCTACCACCTATCTCATGCCCAGGATTTTGTGGGATCAACAAGTTTGCCTGGCCTCCCTCTTTAGAGAGGCTGTGCTGCCCACACCTTCCAGACATGACCCCCTCCCCAGTCCTTCTCCCTGAGGGAAGCCACATCCATCCAGGTAGGAGAGATCCCTCCATCATACATACATTCACAGTTACTTGGATTGCCCAGACCGAAGACTGGTCTCATTCATTATGATCTTACTCTTCCTAATTTTACTTTTGTATGCTAACTTACAGGACCTGGGAGTGCAAGAACCCAAGAGTTTGGCAAGTATGGTATATTTTGACTTGGGGTTTGAAGGCACTGTCATGAGACCTCTGAACTTCCCAGATGCAGCCATGTATGTATTACAACCCATGGGGAAATTGTCAAACTCTTCCCCCACTCCTTGTGCCAGAAGCTGTGCTGGACTGTGGAATTTCAAACAAAGGGGCACCTGTGCCTGCCCTCAGGGGTCTCATAGTCCAGTGTCAAAATGCTGGGACTTTGGGGAGAGTGAACACTGGTCACCTGTCCTCCCTAAACCAGCTACTGGAGAGGAAGGACAGGGATGATGATGATGATGATGTGGGTAGGGTTCAGGGCAGGAAGGAGAGAGAAGAAGAAAGGAGAGAAGGAAAGGGGCAGACATAGATAGGCAGGCAGACAGAGAACAACGTGCCCACACACCATTCAGACACGCAGAGGCAAGTTAGAGAGCTAGAGCCTCCGAGAAACCCACGCTGGGGTAGAGAACAAGGCAAGGGGAAGGGAAAAGGGGGCAAGTGTGAGGGCTGAAGGGGAGGCGAGATTTAGGCCCTCCTGGGCTCTGCAGGGCTGGGGGCCAGGTCTGGGTCCTTTCCTTGCATGGACGTTTTACAGTTCCTCAGAGCACGAGCCAGGATCACATGAAACTATACATCCAGATTTATAAACAGCATCCTTGTGTTTTAGTCACTCTCTGCTCACAAGGGAGAACTGCTTTCTGCCGGAATTCTTCCCAGACCATCACATGCTGCAGGGCCGAGGCCTCTAGCCAGGCCAGGTTTTCTCCGTGGAGTTGGGCTTGCTGTTGCTCATCACTTTGCTCTGTCAAATGTGGTCCTCAGGCCAGCAGTGTCCGCAGCGCCTGGAAGCGTGTGAGCAATGCAGATGCTCAGGCTTCCCCTGGAGTGGGGATCTGCACTTTAACTCCCTCCCTGAGTCTTCCATAGGCACCGTCGGGGGTGAGAGTGCTGCTCTATCCCACAGGTAGGGCACACCTTCCTGGGACACCTGCTTCTCTTTATCACTCCCCCCCCTCCCCAGCCCTGTCCCCACCAGTCTGCTGGTTCACTGTCCAGCTCTCCAGCCAGGCTCTCAGAGGCCCAGAGATAATGGCTGAATTTTGATGTCTCCCAAATGCATTCTAGTGAAAATGTCTTAAAGATCTAAAAGCCTTTAACATCCTGGGGAATAAATTTCTGATAATGACGTTTCAAGCCCTTTGACATGCCACGGCAAAAAAGAATTTCTAGGTAGGCGAGAAGGCCTTCCTGACATGTCTGAGATCTGTCCTCTAATAATAACCAGAATTTGTATAGCATCTTAGTTTTATAATAATGAGATTATTCTTTCTCATTTAATACTCTTATCATCTGGGAGGTAAGAAAGGTGGTTTTAGAATCTCTATTTTCCAGTGAGGAAACTGGAGCTCAGAGAAGTTAAAGGACTTGCCTGTGCCCACTTCACTGAAGAGGAGCAGAGGCAGGCATGGGCGCGCAGGTCAGCTCTCCCCAAACCCTGTTTTCCTTCTGGGTACACTGCTAACTCAGGACAGTGCTGCCAGAAAGTACAGTGTACTAACTGAGGATTTGTTTTGTTTTCAGTAAATCCCCATCTTAAAATCACAGTGGTCTGATGTCCAGTTCAGTGCAATTAACATTCCTCTTTGGAGCTTGGCCCTGAGCTGAGGGTGGGCCTTCAGGGAAGAATGGGGTCTGACCCCTGCCTTTGGGAACTCACATGTCAGGACTTTATTTTTAAAAAATCATTTGATGGGGCAGAGATGTGTTCTTATATCACAGCCTCCCCAATATATGTGTATGCTTTGTTCTTGTAAGAAAGTGTGGCAGGCGCCTGTGGTCCCAGCTACTCAGGAGGCTGAGGCAAGAGAAATGCCTAAGCCCAAGAGCTGGAGGTTGCTGTGAGCTGTGATATCATAGCGCTCTACAGAGGGCAACAAAATGAGACTCTTATCTCTAAAAAAAAAAAGAAAGAAAGAAAGAAAGAAAGCAGTAGTGTAGATTTTCCTAATGGAGAAGTTAAAAAGACAACTCGGCTCCTGGACCTGACCCCCCTCACCCCCAGACAACAGGAATTTCCCAAGATGCCTCCGGCCACTGTACCTGGGCCCCTCGGGCAATGAGTTAGCACATTTTACACCACTACTTGGCTGAGAGTTCTGGTGCAAAACCTAACTTCTACAAGAAACTCACCCCCCCTTTTTTCAGCAACATACTAAAATAAGCTTTTCTCAAATTGGATTTCAGGTGGTTTCACTTCCCTCTGCTCTTCTTTGAATCAAAACTTACCTTTCCTGTGTCCCATTTCTTCAGAGCCTTCCCGATGATTTAAAGCTAATCTGTTAAACCACTTTGCATTTAGAAGGATTTATCCAATATTAGAATAATATTGCACTCCTCCCCTAGAAAAATACACCTTTCTAAACTCATCCTGGCCTTAATTCAGCGGTCCACAAAATGCAAGTGTGAAGAGCGCTAGGTCAGAAAAGGGCTTTGTGAAAATAGTTTCCTGCTCGATCGCGTTGGGAGACCTTGCACACTACCTCCTCAGCTTGGGTTAGGATAACAAAGGCCCTGAGAAGTCCTACAGAATAGAAAGTGCTTATGTATGTTTAAGTCAGCATTTCCCAAACTTCTTTGTACACGGAGCCCTTTAACACTTTCACACAGCTGGATCTGGGCTCCACCTAATTTAGCTTTGGGGAATTTTGCCAGTCAAGTGGCTGACTCCCCATGAGGCTGTTACCTCTGGAAAGGGGTAAGGCAGGACTTCTGTCCCTGCAGTCGAGTCACCCTTCACCCACGGCGTTCCCCTGTGCCTCTCCCCAGGGTCTGTCGCTAAAGCAGTGGAAGGCTCCCAGGCTCTTTTCAGCCTTTGGCTGGCTGTGCGACCACAGTCCAGTCAGGGTCTGACACACCCACCTTCACTCAGTCTCTCACTCCAGTCTTCAGAGACGCACCTGTGAATGGGAGGGCCGTTCCTGCCTGTTGTATCCCACAGGGCTAAGGGGAAACTCCAGAAAAAGGTTATGTTTCTAGAGCATCTCAATATTTGTCACTCTAGACTCCCTGGGGACTCAAGGCCAACTGATCTCTTAAACAGAGAGGTATCTGACCTTTCTCAGGAGCTACTCTAATTCCGGAAACGTATATGACATTTATGTCCCTCACATACCTTCCACAGACTAACCCGGGAGTTGTTGCACTGCCTGGAATAGCAGGTGTTGGCAATCATGTCCGAGACTGTGCCTCATACTAAGTCTAGGAAGAGGCCGGGACCAGGCCAGGGGAGAGAGAGGCGTGCCCTCCTCTGCCAGCTCCTCATCAGCTGCACAGGCATTGCAGTCTGTCCTCGGCTGCATCCTTCCCCTGAGCCACACCTGTTCGCAATCTGCACTGGCGTGTGCAGGGCCTGTGCATGACAGCCTGGCTGTTGAAATCCCGGGGGAGTTATTTTTTGTCGCATACATACATACCTTGTGTGCAGTCAGACGGGGGTGGTGTTTATGTCTCAGTTCTCTTCTGCAAAAGGAAAAAAAAAATACAGTGGAGCTAGAAATGTGTACATTTTGAACAGCCGCCCTCATGCACTGTGTATATAACTCTGCTGCATGAAATTTAAACATAAATTTGAGTTTTCTGAGATTGGTTGGAGAGAAATTTGGCCATTGGCATCACGATTATTTTTCTGCACAAAGTGCCAACATCAGACATTAAAATACAACACTTCCACCCTCAGGAAAAAAAAAAAAGGAAATAAAAAAACCCCACATATACATCTATACAACCTAATTTTCTCTGGGGAAAAGGTAGCTGTTGTTGATATGACATGTTTCTGTAGCACAAATGTTGGCTCTTCGGCCCGTTTTGCTCTTTTATATACACTCCAATGTGAAACAGCTGAGAGAACACACACCAGCAATTCAGAGCATCTTCCCCTAGCCTGGCTGTGAGCTTCTTTTGCCTGGGAATCTCTGCACTACATCCAAGGCAAACTCTCCAGGAGGCGAGACTGAGGCTGTAAGGTTTTCTTTATTGGCACAGAGGGAGAAGGGTCTCCTAGTCCCACCAGGGTCTAATGGTAGACAGTCTGGGGACAACTGTTAAAGAATATGGCATGAATGGGCTAAAGAAAGGGAAGATGTAGGGGATATGTCCATAATGAGGCCATTAGAGAAAAGAGCAGAGCTAAGAACAGGTCCACTGGGGTCTGGAACTATCTTGTGTGCACTAGAAAGGGAGATGATGAAGGTCTGTGGGCTTTGAACACAGATGGACTGAGTGTGAATTCTGACAGGTGCTCTTGGAAGGAGCTTCCTCCTGCAGGGGCTCCTTCCTCCTGAGTGCCTGTGCAGAGCAGCTCAGTTCTGAGTCCTGGGGGCCCCTGTGGTGGCCTCCATGGTTTGTTCTCGGTGCTGTTGGCTGTCATTTTGGATTCATCCTGCCCTCAAAGAAGGCAGGAAATGCCCTTCTCTCAGCCCTGTTCCCTCTGTTCCCATGTGTAATCACTGTCGGGTCAGAAGTGGGAGGGGAAACATGTTGAGGATGGTGATTTTCTTAGTCTGTCAACTTTTATAATACACATTTTTTAAGGTTTGGAAACTGCCTGTCTTAATCTCTTCTTTTTGCTGCCAAGAAAAATGCCTGAGTCTAAATAATTTACAAAGAACAGAATTTATTTTCTCAAAGTTCTGGAGGCTGGTAAGTCCAAGATAAAGGCACTGAGATCAACAGCTATCTGGTGAGGCCTGCTCTGCTTCCTAGATGGTGCCTGTTGCTATATACTCTGGATACAGGATCCTTCCTGTATTCACAGGAAGATGCTGCGCCCTGATGTTCTTTCACATGCCCTCACATGTCCTCATATGTCTTCTTAGGTCCTCATACGTTCTTATACGCCTTCACATGTCCTCTCATGTCCTCGTATGGCAGAAGGCAAAAAAGGTAAAAGGGAAGAACTCCCCCTGTCAAACCCTTTCATAAGGGCACTAATTCCATTCAGGAGGGTTCCACCCTCATGACTTAATTACCTCCTGAAAGCCCTCCTTCTTAATGCCATGATATCAATGATTAAGCTTTAAAGTGAATTTTGGAGGGAACAAAAACATTCAAATCCTTGGACTACCAAAAAGTAGGAACAATTATAAAACTTCAAATAACCCACCTATAATATCACTGCTCATTGTTGGTGTTTCTTTATATTTCTTTCCAGTCTTTAGAGAACAGGTTTTCCCAGTAATTGCCTTCTGCAAGGGCAGCAGAAATTATGATAGGAGCGATGAGGAGGAAAGTCCTGAATAAGAACCCAACAGAATTTGGAACAGAGGGAAAGGAGGGGCTATGTTTAGACGGCCTCCTTCCAGTCATCAAAGACAAATGGAAGATAATGGGGAAGATTTCTGGAAGAAGATGGGTTGAGAGGAAGAGTTCTTAGAGTGTCAAAGCAGGAGTTGGGGTTCCAGGTTGTGAAAAAACAGGGGTTAGTGGGATCCTGGGTAGGGTCGAGGAAGGTGGAGGACAAATGTGGGACAGGACCCTCATGGGGCTGAGGTCCTTGCCCTGGCTATGCCTCGGCCAGGCAAGTGGCTTAAAGCATGGGACCTTGGTCCTTATAGTCTGTAAACCAGCGGCAGGAGAATCCTGCTATAGGCAAATTAGCTACCCACTCAGCTTGTCTTTTTCTCTCACTCCTACCACAGAGCACCTCCCTCTCTCTGCAGGTCACTCACTCTGAGGAGATCTGGTCACCCAGACAGGTCACCTGATGTTTCCCTTCCTGTGATCACCTGGAGTGGGATTATCCCATTAAGGAATCTGTCAGACCTTCATCACCAGGTCCCTGACCACTTTGTGACTCACGAGAGCTGGGCAAGGTGTGGTTTGAGGACTATGAAGGGTCTATCCCTGTCAAAGGCCATCATGCCTATACTGCCATCATTTAGGCACTTGTAGGAGGTGGTGTGATGGTCTGAGCACTGGCAGGGGAGTTGGGCAGCTGGGTCCTAGCCCAGGGTCTGAATTATGACTTGGAGAAGTCATTTCACACTCTGGGTTTGCATTCTTCATTTGGTTAGAAAGAATAAAATAACATGAGGCAAACCAAACTAAGCAGAACTGAAGACTTGCTCCAGGAGAGCAAGGCTGAGTCGGTTCTGCAAGGCTCCCATGGGCCAAGTCCCTAGACAGTAAGCCTTGAGCTCCCCTCTTGCTCTTTGGATTTGCTGAGCCACTTGGTACACTCATTCCAAGACTGGAGGGAGGGTGGATATGTGAGACCCTACCTGGGACCCCAAAGAGTATGGAGCAAGAGAGGAGGGTGCTCAGGATCAGGCTGAACTCAACATCAAAAAAAGGAAATGGAGAAAGTAGATGGGGGAGGGGGGGTACCCCAGCCCCGAGAGGAGCCGCCCTGGCCCAGGTTTTGCACTGGACAGACTTCAGTGTCCCATTTGATTTTTCCAACAACTCTGCAAAGTATTATTATCCCCATTTTATCCATGAGGGCCTTCCATGGCCAAGGGGTGAAGTGACTTACCCCAAGCCACACAGCTAGAGGCTCAAAGCCAGTTATACCTGAACCCTGAAGTCCAAATTCATTCTAGATCTCTGCACTGTGGGAGCCCTAGGGTGAATTGGGGCCCTGGGGCTGGGCACAGGCTCCCACCCTTCCCTGCCCTTATCCCACAATCTCTTATCTGAACATGCCACTAAGGAAGGCCTTTGTGGAAACCTCTGAGTGGAGGAGACATTTTCCTTTATGATGGGCAAGGGAAGGACTTAGTGGCTGCCGTTGGTGGGTGGGCCAAGACAGCCAGCCACATGCTGATGACAGCCAGTTGTGGCATCCATGGGTGACAGTAGGTGGGTCTAGAGGGTGCCCGCGCTTGCCTCTTACCACCCAATCCTACCCACCGCCTCCATCCAGCCCCTCCTTCTCTGGCTCCCACATATTCTTTAACACTCCTTTAAAAATCAAGGGTGCGGTGTGGGTAGGGGCAGCTTCTGAAACAGATAAGAGGTAATTGCCTGCCTTTGGCTCCTCTGGATGTGAAAATGGGATTGGAATGACTCACTCTGGTTGAAAGGTTAGTTGAAGGTTATTACAGGAAAATTGTTATTCATACATTTTTTCTGTGCGGCCGGATAGCCTAAAAGATTAAATTCACAGAGTGCATAATGACCCATCAGGGCGGACAATGGTAGGGGCGTCCCCGGGGAGGGGAGATAACGGAACAGAGACTTCTCTGAATAATTCATGCTCCAGCGCAGTGGCACTAACAGATTACATGAGGGTTTTCATTAGAAAGGAGAGGAGAGAAAGGCGGTTTGAAAACAGCCGGTGTGTTTCTCAGCATCACAGGCAGCTCTGGCCCAGTTTGCTGTGGCTTCAATTAACGTCTGTCTCCACCTCTTAGGGGCCCTGGCAGGGGGGACAAGTGGATAAAAGAGTGTCCTTGTTTGTCACAAGGCCAGCAGGTGACAGACGTCCCATTCCAGAGTGTGTCTGGGCTACTCAGCCTGGAAGCTCTCACAAGGCGGCAGGCCTGGGGAAGGGGTGAGGCCAGGCACTGCCTGCGGGACTCTAGATGTGGGAAGAAACAAGGACATGGGTGTGGAAAGGTGGGCTTTATTCAGAGGATGTGACAGGCCTTCTTCCTGCTCTGATGATTGCACTCCAGCTGTTACCTTTTCGGCTCTTCCTTGGAGGTGCCAGGATAGCCCACTCCTTGATCATTTGTGGCCAACAGCCATCAGTATGGGAGGGCCTTTCAGTGCCTGGTGGGCAGAAAGGAAGCTGTTGATGGAAAGAAGGCATCAATATCTCTCATCTCTCATCTCACGGAGAGATCTGGGCACCGGGCAGGGACAGCACAAGGTCAAGGTTTAAACTTCAGACCTGGGACCTGGGGCATTTGGAGTCTCTGCCACCCTGCCCGTGGGATGGATTGGATAGAATAACTGCGCTTACTCTGAAGAGCTGCTGGAAAGTATGGTGCACGGAGAAGGCTTAGAGCAGGGCCTGGCACGGGCACATAGAAGCTCAGCGCACGTGGATACTTCTAGGAAAGGCAGTCCTTCTGCAGTGCCTGATGGCTGCTCCTCTTTCCTGAATGATACAGCCACTCGTTTGTTTCCTCACTCATCTGTCCATCCATCCATTGGTTCATGTTTCTGCCCCTTTCTGAGAAGACTGCTCCATGCCTGCCCTCAGGTGGGCACTGGTCACAGAGGGGCTGTCCTCATGGGGCTCCCGGCCTGGGGGAGCCAGCTTGAGTCTCTTCTCTCCCTCACTTGACATGGGGCATGCAGCCTGGTGAACAAGAGACCAGAAAGCATAAAGGAAACCCAGGAAAGACTGCTTTGAGGAGCCCATTGAACTTGAAAAAAGTGAATTCTGACTATTTATTCTTGTCTAAACTCTGGGTCAAAATGCTGAGAGCTCATGTGGTTATGGGTCAGCACAGTGTTCCCATGGTAAGAAATCAGGTCATTCTTTCCCCTGTGAGGCCATGGAGACCCACAGGACAGGGAGGACTTGTTCAAGGTCATGTGAATCACAAACCACCAAGACTCAATCCGAGTTCCACTCTCATCTGTTTGTCCTGGAGTTTTTTGCTTCTGCTGTATCTTCAATTTCATTTTCCCCTAGAGCTGTGAGACTTGGATCATGTTTTTGCTCAAGGATTTGAATAGATTGTCCCTTCCATTTAAATAGCAGTTCACTGTTCACCCTCAGTTTACTGAAACCTATCTTAAGTGGGTGCCGTATATATCTGTGGATCACGTGTTATCATACCCAGTTAGTACGCAAGATAGACATCTGTTGTTTTTTTAAACCCTAATTGAATCCTAAATCAAGCAATTAATTTAGCCTGATGCTTAGGATTTGAGCACGTGGATTCAGACCATCCTTTCCTTCTCCTCCCCTCCCTTCCTTCCACCACTGTGCAACGAGTAACTATGTTTAATAAGCCACCGTGCCAGCACATTTAGGGATCCAGAAATGGCCACAGCTTTTGTCTGAAACAATCGCATTTATGGGGTAGAGAAGATAATCACGTCAGGAGCATGTCTCCCTTATAACAAGAGCTGATGTCAGACCTGGGAAACACCCTGCCATGCTCCTTGTCTGCCCCAGGTCCTCAAACACTTGGCAGCTTCTCTGAGCCTCAGCCTCCTCTCCTTAAGAAAGCAGGCTCTGGCTCGGAGGCTGTGGCTCAAGTGGCTAAGCTGTCAGCCACATACACCGAAGGTGGCAGGATTGAATCCAGCCCAGGCCCACTAAACAACGATGGCTGCAACCAAAAAAATAGCTGGGCATTGTGGCGGTGCCTGTGGTCCCAGCTACTTGGGAGGCAGAGGCAGGAGACTCGCTTGAGCCCAGGAGTTGGAGGTTGCTGTGAGCTGTGATGCCATGGCACTCTACCCAGGGGGAGAGCTTGAGGCTCTGTCTCAAAAAAAGAAAGAAAAAAAGCAGACTCTGCTCTCTCTCCCTCTTGAGGCTGCCATGGAGATGGAGTGGGAGGATGTCCCAAGGCTCCCGACTTTCTGAGAAACTGGTAGTGACATTACCTGATGTGAAGTTTCAAGAGGTCAGTGGAGGGGAAATCACTGTGCTGGAGAAGCAGAAAGGGTTTTGTGAGGATTGGGTATTGACCCTCTTGAACCACAGCAGGGTTCAGATAATGTGGAGCTTGAAGCATGAGGGGCAATCCAGGCAGTGGGGCCATCACAAACAAAGTGAGGAGGATGGATGGGTGCAGAGCGTGTGAGGGGACATTCAGGGGCCAGTGTTTTGGGAGCATGGGAGTCCTGACAGTGATGGCTGGAAAGTGGCTGGGTCCTAGAGCAAGTTGCCAACTTTTGAGTCAGAATTATTATAGTCACAGTGGCTGTGTTGGGTCGTTTTCTCTTCTCAAAAGGTCAGCTCAGTGCCTTGAGTATAAATTAGAGTGAGGAGGAACTGCAAGCCCTGCCCCCTCCACTTAGATCCTTCTATTTTATATTAAGGGATTGCAATGATTTGAATGTCCCCTCTAAAACTTATGTTGAAATTTAATTGCCATTGTGACAGCATTAAGAGGTGAAACTGTTAAGTGGGTGATTACACCATAAGGGCTCCACCCTCATGAATGGATTAATGCTGTTATTATCAGAGTAGGTTCATTACTGTGAGAAGAGGTTGCTATAAAAGCAAATTCAGCCCTCCCTGTCTTTGGCTCTCACTTTGCTATAGGGAGACTCATCATAAAGGCCCTCACCAGATGGCGGCATTATGCTCTGGGACTTCCCAGCCTCCAGAACCATGAGTCAAATAAATTTATTTTCTTTATAAACTACTCAGTCTGTGGCATATTATTTTAACAACCACAAAATTCACTAAGATAGAAAATTGGTAACAAGAAAGGAGGCAGTTGTTATAACAAATATCTGAAAATATGAAAACTGCTTTGGAATTGGCCAAAGGCCAGATGAATTTGAAGAAACAGGGTAGAAAAAAAAGCCTAATTTCCATAGATGGAGTCTTAAGGGCAATCAATGTTTGTGAGGGCTCAGACGAAGACACCAGAACTAGGGTGAAGCTAGGTCTCCTTAGGGATTACTTAAGTGGTCGTTGTCATGTTGGTATAAGTATGGAAAGTAAAGGCCATTTTCATGAGGTCTCAGATGGAAGTGAGGATCGATGAAGTAAAACTGAAGTAAAGCGTATTAAAAGCTAAAGTAAAGAGTGTTTTTGTATATTGCAAAGAACTTGACTGAATTGTGTCCATGCCCAAGGTCTTTATGAAAGGTAGAATTTAAGAGCAATGAACAAGGATTTCTAAACAAAATATTAAAGGAAAAGGAGATATATGCCTAGTTTTCACTGCATATAGTAAGATGCAACCATAAGAAATAACTAGGTGGGATTTATTTATTTATTTATTTACCTTTTTTTTACAGATGGGGTCTTGCTCTCTCAGGCAGGTTGGAGTGCAGTGGCCTCATCACAGCTCACCATAGCCTCAAACTCCCCTGAGTTTGTTGATGGATCCCCATGCCTCACCCTCTTGAGTATCTTGGACTATAGGACTACACCACTGCACCCAGATAATCTTTTAATTTTTATTTTTAGTAGAGATGGGGTTTCACTGTGCTACCCAGGCTCGTTTTAAACTACTGGTCTCAAAGGATCCTCTTGCCCTGACTTCCCAAAGTGCTGGGATTGCAGGTATCACCTGACCTAAAGGTAACATTTATAATTAAAAAAGAAGAAGAACCAAAGATTTAAAAATATTTTAGCCTGGCCAAGTAAAGAACAAAAACAAAGAAACAAACAAAAACTCATTCAGGAGAGCAAACCGAGGGTTTGGCCAGGCAACCCTTTGGTGGTTAAAGTGGTCATCAAGACAATGGGCAAATGATCTGAAAGGCATTTCAGAGATCTTTAAGGCTGTCCCTCCTGTCACAGGCCCAGAGCTCTAGGAGGGCAGAACTATTTTAGGAGATGAGTCTGGGTCTTGCTTGCTATCCAGAGCCACCTGTGGACTCTGAAATCCACATTCCAGTGCAGCCCCTCTTAGTCACACCAGCCATAGCTCAACTCAAGCAGACCTGGGTGTAGCTCAAGTCTGGAAGGTACAAGACAAGAATCCTAGTAGCAGCCATGTGGTGCTAATTCTGCAAGTGCACAGAATGCAAGATCTGTGGGGGCATAACTACTGGCACCTAGATTTAAAAGGATGTCTTGGACACACAAGGCAAAGACTTGCCAGAGGGGCAACTCCTCACCACAGAGAGTTCCCTCTGGGGCCAGGCCTAGTGGAGCTGTGAGAGTGGAGCCACTTCCAGGACCCCAGAACTATAGAGCTACCATTGTGGAAAGCCAGCCTGGGAGGTCTGTACAAAACTCTAGCCTGAGAGAGCTGAAACATGGACTGAGCCCAGCAAAGCCCAGGGGTAGTGCTGCCTGAGGCCTTGAGCCCCAACCCCTAACCACTGTGCCCAGGATATAAAGAGATTATTTTGCAGCTTTAAGACTTAATTTCGTTTTCTCTGTTGTGTTTTGGACTTAGCAGGGACTAGTTACCACTTTCTTCTTGATTATTTCTCCCTTTTTAAATATCTATCCTTTATTTGACCCACTATTATATTTTGGAAGCACATACCTTGTTAATTTTGCAGGTTCACAGCTGGCAAGGAATTTGCCTCAAGACAAATTGTACTTTGAGTCTCACTCATATCTGATTTGAAGGAAGCTCTAGACTTGGTACTTTAGAGTTGGTGCTGGAATGAGTTACGACTTTTGGACCTCCTGGGGTGAAATGAACATATTTTGTATGTGATAAGGACATGAGTTTTGAGGAGAGGCCAAGAGTGGTATGTTATGATTTGAATGTTTCCTCCAAAACTCATGTTGAAGTTTAAGTGCCATTGGGACGGTATTAAGAGGTGGGATTGTGAAGAGGTGATTAGGCCATGAGGGCTCTGTCCTCATAAATGATTAATGTCATTATTCAGTAAGTGTGTTATCAACAGAATGAGTTTTTGGAGGAGTGAGTTTGGCCCTCTCTGTTTCTTGCTCTCACCCTGTTTGCCCTTTCTTTCACCATGGGATAATGCAGCATGAAGACCCTCACCAGATGCTGCTGCCATGCTCCTGGACTTCCCAGCCTCCAGCACCATGAGTCAAATAAATTTCTTTTCTTTTAAAATACCTTGTCTGTGGTATTGTAGCAATGCAAAACAGATTAAGAGAGGCACTGAGATAAGTGTGTTAGCTGGATGTAACAAGATATTAACTATTTTGGTGAGAGTTCTGTGTCTCCAATTAGCACATAAGGCCCAATGACTTTGACTAGAGGTCATTCCTGCAATCCTAGCACTCTGGAAGACCGAGGTGGGAGGAGTGCTTGAGATCAGGCATTCAAGACCAGCCTGAGCAAAGTGAGACCCCATCTCTACTAAAAATAGTAAAATTAACTGGGAGTGGTAGCAAGTGCCTATAGTCCCACCTACTCAGGAGGCTGAGGCAGGAGGATCACTTGAACCTAGGAGTAGAGGCTGCTGTGAGCTAGGCTGATGCCACTGCACTCTAGCACAAGTGACAGAGCAAGACTCTGTCTGAAAGAAAAAAAAGAGAGAGTCTAAAGATGAGGTGTGTTCTCATGTGGGATTCCAAGAAACCACTAAGCAATGAGGCCTTGAGTACCTAGAGAGGAATGAAAATATTGGTGGTTCCCGGATGCCTGGCATCCTCTGCATCTCCTTCTGGTAGCACCACACCATTCCCTTACAACAGGTTCTCCCTGGATAGAGGTGTTACCCCTGAGACAGTCATGCAGTGTCAGCCTGCAGACATTCTGACTTCTCTTAAGAATTCTCCAAATAACTCACCACAATTAGAACTATATCTCCCTATTGTTAAATCTCCCCCAATATTTTCTTTAGTGAGAAAAACAAGTTATTCTCCTTGGAGTGTGACTTTTCTTGGATCTCTTTTCTGCATGCATTGAATCTCTAACTGTCCCAAAACATGCACAACCATCTTGTTAAAAGAAGCTTGCCACACACTTAAGAAGTAAGCCACAACTTTCTCTTTGATTTTATTTTTATTTCAGAGGAAATTTCAATTTCAGTAATGTTTCTGCAGCAAAGCAAGGGATCACAAAATCTGACCCATGAATCACCAGGCCTCCAGTTTCTGTCCTGATTTTTGTTAATGAGATTGCTTGGATAAGGCATGGGAACCTGACTCAATCTAGAACAATCAAAACCCTTGTTCAGAATTTGGGGATTCTATCCATGAGATAGCATGAGTCAGACACCCTCGATGTGGTTGTATCTTCAGTATGTGGGCTTGGTTGCGGGGGCTTGGGATCATTCATCGCCATGTTGACTAAAGAGGTTGAGAGTCCAGTTTGAGCAGCAAGAAGAAAATAAAGCCCTTATTAGGGACAAGAGATGGAGCAAGAGACCAAATGCCTTCTCGTTCTGACCTGTTTCTGAAGCCAGGAAACTTGCTTTCTTTTGGATTCTGTGAGACATCCCTGCGTCCTAAAAATAAATCTCCCCTTGTTCCCCTTAAGCTAAATAGAGTTGGTTTCTGCCTCTTGGGAATTCTTTATAATACATGCAGGCTTTTGCTAAACTACAAAATGCTTCCTCGGTCCTTCTCTTCCTTGTCCTCCTTTCCCCCATTTCAATCAAATATGTGATTGCTGACACATGTATATTATGCAAAATATCAAATATAGGTCAATGGATGTCACCATGGTAAAACAAGCAAAAGAAAAGCTCACCCTTCTCAATGCTTGTTAGTAAAAGGATACAACAATGCATTCATCCCCCCTGCTGGTGGGGGGTCACGAAGGTCAGCCCATGCTTTGGCGTGTGAACTTCTTGTTCCCACCAAATCAGTCAGCTGAAGTGGGAATGTTGTATTTAGGCAGACATGTGTCAGCCTCAGTTTGAAACAAAGACACGCTGCCAGCATCTAGCGTCACAAAAGCAGGCTGTGTGAGACATCTTTGCTAAGGCAGTGATTTTTCTCTATTGCCAGGCACCATTTTGGAGAGTTGCTATGGGAGGTTGGTCTGCACTTTAATGACATCTGAGACACATTCAAGGCTAATGCTTTTGAAAAACAAAGCGCTGGGAAGGTTTTGGTTGGTAGGGAGGTGGTGAAAATCAAATGACCCATTGAAGCTAAATTACCAGCCTCACAGAGCTTTTCCAAATACCATTCTGCCTGGGCCTGGGGCCACCACTCTCTA
The DNA here is from genome assembly GCF_000181295.1 of Otolemur garnettii. Taxonomy (NCBI): domain Eukaryota; kingdom Metazoa; phylum Chordata; class Mammalia; order Primates; family Galagidae; genus Otolemur; species Otolemur garnettii. Next base: position 22,295,557 of record NW_003852406.1, read on the forward strand.
GCTTGCTCTTCCAATTAATTATTGTGTTTTAACACTATCTCCAAAGATAATTGCCTGTCAGTGTATCAGTATGTAATACCTCGGGGTGAACGATGTTCTTGCACTCCGTCTGTCAGCATTAATAAACACAGGGCAGGGGAGAACCCACCTGCTTTCTTGCCATCATCCAGGATCCAGACTTTTTCCTCAGCAAAGATGCCACCTCCCTCTCTCTCTCACTTCTGGTTCTCGCAGCCAGGGGGCCGGGTGCTGGTGGGCTGTGAGCAGAAACATGCAAGCTCTGTGGTGGAAGAGAATTGCCTTGTCACCACCCCTATTTTAAGGATGACTTCCTTTTGACAGATCTGTGCTTATTCATTTAATGTTGAGGACTGCAGAATAGAAGTCAAAGAAAGTATTTATTTTTATTTTTTATTTTCCTTTTGGCCACCTATTCTATCGCACTACCAAAAGAAAAGGCACGGATCAATGGCCTTTGTAATTACAGTGTTGGTAAAGGTCAAATATTTTCAAAATAAATCATGATTGGAGGGGCTTTTTTGTATTTTTTTTTTTTAAAGCAAAAGGGAAGAGCAATGAAATACTGGGACCGAAGCTATTTAGTTAAAGCCTGCTGCATTAAATATTTCAATAGGGGAAAGAAAAAAATTCTTCATTCCAAATTAAATTGAACCCATTCAGTGAATGTATGAGCATCATATGGAGTAAGTGTCAATTAAAGTGATAAGTAGTGGGTCTGGCACCGAGTTCTGGATTGTTCTGAGGTCTGCTTCCCCGGCACGGCCATTCTGCGCTTTGGGGGAAATTGAAACTGATCCACCATGTGCGACCTGGGAGTCTTCTGAGAAACAGATTCTAGTTCAATACCTCTGAGTTAATTGGCATTTCATTCTCATTTAAATCTCTGTCACAACCTTTTATTTTATTTTATTTTATTTGAGTATTTCAGAGGAGGCTACAATTCCAATATCTTCCCTGCAGATTTCAGGGAGCTCAGAACAAATTAGGTGGTGTCATATAATCTCTCACCCACCGACCACGGGGCCCTCCGGCTTCTGTCGGGATGTGGGGGCAGGAGGTTCTTTGCCACTTGCTGGCTCACTAGCTAGCTGGAGAGGAAATGGAATCATTAGGGGCATCGGACATTTTCTCCAAAGCCCAGTGTGCTTCCTGTCCCCCATGCGAGTGGTTACCTTGGCAAGCAAGACCCTTCCTGGAAGGATGAGGAAGGAATCACCCCCTGAGATGGGGGAGGCAGAGTGGGGAATTGATTATAAGGTTATACACGATTAAAAATTCTGAGGTGGACACAATGTGTAGCCTGAGCAGTAGAAATGCACCTAGGCTGTGCCTCCATGCTCTCCCAAAAGTGGCACCGGGGATGCCCGCCCCTTAGGAGCCCTCCTGCTGTTGGCAAGGGAAGGCCAGAGGGCTGTTGGTTCCATCTTCCTAGGAAGCCCTCCCCAGGGAAGTGCCTGGGTTCCTGGCCTTGATTGTCCTGGTTTCATCTCCAGACAGTGTCACTTTGTGGTCACCTTCCCAGGAAGGTGGAGCTTCGGCAGGTGCCTTAGACAAACAATCTGGTCAGGGTGTTGCACACACCATCCACCCTGGTCTGCACCAAGTTCCTCCTACTTCATACAGACTTTCAGATCCTCCAATAAGCAAAGAATGTCTCTCTGAGTTAGGACTGCTCTCTCCATTATCCCTGCCAACTCACATTTCCACAAACACAGATAGATGCTCACACAGACATTGCCCACTCTTAACCCCCACGTTGTTCTAGTCCTTTGTGGCATGTGTATTTTCATAGGCCTCATCAATTCTTTGGTACTCAAAACATCTCAACCCTTTACAGTGCAAACCAGGCTATTCTGGGTCATTCGGTCCACATGACAGTATGGGGCTCCCTGCAATGGTGTGGTGTCTCCTTCCAGTAAGTGTATAGTTCTAGGAATCCACAGAAGAGTCTCACATGGATGCCCCAGAAGTCCCTCTTGCCACCACTCAAAGTGATTGCCCTGACTGCCAGACATTGGCTCCCTCCCACCAGGTTTCCACTGGGAATTGCATCCACAGCCTGGCATCAAAGTCCCCCCGGTCCTACCCACTGCTGCACAGACAGCCACCATGAAGCACAGAGTTCTCACAACCCAAGCAAGGGAGAAACGCATGCTTCCTCCACTCTGCTGGACACTTTGTCACCTGGGCTTCCAAACAAAACAGCTTCATCAGCACCTCCTGCAGCCCTCACTTCACAGCATGCAGACGGCTCCAGGGCTGGGCCGGGGAGAAGGCTCATGCTCTCTTCAGACACAATAGATGTCAGCCTCAGACGTCTATGTGCGGCCCTCCTCCCAGCACCTCCTCTCCCAGGCGGCAAGCTCTTCCTTGGAGGTGGTGCCAGCCCACCACTTCTGCAGACACAATGAGACATTGGCTCCCCTATAGGGCCAGCTGGAATCCTGGCTCCAGATCTGTGCCACATTTTGCAATTTTCTTGGCTAGCTGAGGACAGAGATTGGCACAAGCCCTCCTATGATCTCACAGTTCTTCCAGTGTGTCCATCCACTGGGTTTGTAGCAGCATTGCCTACAGAGAGCCATAATCTTATTGTCTTGAATTCGCTCCTGAAGGTGTCTTCGTCTTTTCATGTCTTTGACCTGTTTGAGGGCAGAGCCTACATCTTAGATAGTTTTATGGTCTCCACAGGATGCTGCCAGTTGCCTGACACAGAGTGATTATCAAGGGCTGAGCCAAGGTCATTGTGAGACAGAGTGAGATGGAACTTAATCTAGAAACCCTAAGAGGCCCTTACAAAAACACTTTATTTATTTATTCATTTATTTTTGAGACAGAGTCTCACTATATCTCTCTCGGTAGAATGCCATGGCATCACAGCTCAGCAACTTCAAACTCTTGGGCTGAAGTGATTCTCTTGCCTCAGCCTCCCAAGTAGCTGGGACTACAGGCACCCACCACAACACCTGGCTATGTTTTTGTTGCATTTGTCATTGTTGTTTAGCTGGCCCAGGCTGTGTTTAAACCCACCAGCCCTGGTGTATGTGGCCAGAGCCCTAACCGCTGAGCTACGGGCGCCAAGCTTAATTTTTTTATTTTATTTCAGAATGTTACAGGGGTAGATAACCTTTTGGTTACATAATTTGCTTTTGTACATTTTATTTATTTATTTATTTTTTTGGCCAGGGCTGGGTTTGAACCCACCACCTCCGGCTTATGGGGCCGGCACCCTGCTCCTTTGAGCCACAGGTGCCGCCAGCTTTTGTACATTTTAAATCTAAGTTATAAGTGTGCCCTTCACCCAGAATGCAAAGGTCTGACAATTAAGTTCTTGAACTCATCCTGAAAAAGTGCAACGTGCTTCATTGCTAACTATCACGACAGTCACCTTTGAAGGTCTTTCCTTGAGAAGCTATGCACTCTCCCCAGCGCATAGTTCATCCTTCAAAGCCATCTTGGAACTCTTTTTCTGGAATGACTGTCAGAATTGGCGTTGTATGAAAGGTTTAACACTGTGTTTTTGGCAGCACTATACAAGTAACTCAGTAAGGTTTCATCACCTTGGTATATCAGTGTCTCACAGCTGCGTTCATGTCGATGTGTGATGGAGTCTTGCCGGGCAGTGTACATTATCTTTGGAGCATGTTTTGTGTGCCATATGATGACAGCTTTGGTGGTCATTCTAGAAAAAGAGTTCCAAAATTGGTTTGAAGGGTAGATGAGGTGCTGGTATCAGTACATGGCTTCCTCAGGGGAGTTCCTTCAAGGTGATGGTAAGCCATGAAGTTTGTAGCGCTTTTTCTAGAACTTATCAGACCGAGTATGCATTGCAGTAGTTAGGTGTGAATTTACTCTACCCCTCCCACCTATTTGATTTCCAGTGAGTTTTGTTTCCATGTATGGAAGCAAATGTTGATTGACTAGTTTCAGTTTAGTATCCAGTACATGTGGTGGTTGTTCTCTTATGCTTGCAATACTTCACTTAGAAGAATGGTCTCCAGTTCCATCCAGCTTGTTACAAAAGATACTAGATGACCGTATATAATTATGGCTGAACAGCACTCCATGATATATACACATACACCACAATTTATTAATTCACTCATGTATTGATGGGCACTTGGGTTGTTTCCACATCTTTGCAGTTGTGAATTGTGCTGCTATAAGCATTCAAGTCCAGGTGTATTCTCTTTTTTTTTTCTTTAGAGACAGAGTTTCACTTTGTCATCCTTGGTAGAGTGCCATGGCATCACAGCTCACAGCAATCTCAAACTCTTGGACTTAGATGATTCTCTTGCCTCCGCCTCCCGAGTAGCTGGGACTACAGGCACCTGCCACAACACCTGGCTATTTTTTTGTTGCAGTTTGCTTGGTTCCGTGTTTGAACCCACCACCCTCAGCGTATGCGACCGGCACCCTACTCACTGAGCCACAGGTGCTGCCCCCAATTGTCTTCTTGATAAAGTGTCTTTTTCTCCCCAGGGTAAAAAAAATATTGTTTTAAAGATTCTGATTCAGGAAGTCTGGAAGAGGTTCCCAGAGATGAATACATTTAATAAGGTCTGAAGCTGTAACGAGCATGATCCTTAGGGAGCCCTGGCTCAGAACTCAGTACTATGTATATCTTGCGTGATTGTGCACTGGGCGTGGAGAGTGTGGGTTGCTTGGTTGGCCTGGGAAGTGCATGGACTCTTTTCCTGGTGTGTCTCCCTGGAAATCCCTGGATGTCTCCTCCCTCATGGTGGCTGTTTCTATACCCCACACATAGTACCCACCATGCACCACATCCAATGTGCAGTTCTGCAGCTCCATTGACTCTCACTATGAAGTCTCCTTGGTTAGGTCAATATATCTCTTCCCTTCTTGATCTTGAGAAATGTGAACTTTTCCTTATCAGGGATAATTATCCTGGAATCTCAAAATATCCATGGTTGAGCCTGACTCCGGTTTTAGCTGTGTATGATTCCAGAAATTCGGATATGGGGACTGAGATAAAGAAGGGACTACTGCCCCCCACACTGAGTTATAACTTTTATCTAAAAAATGTAGTTCACCATCCTACTGTAGCACCTTCCCTCTGTTAACTCTTGGACGCTGATGGATGCCTGGATAATTTCATTTAGTCCAACGGAGGGACATAAAAGTTAGCAAATGCTCTGGGCTTCTTTCTTCTACTCTACTGCCAACCACTGACGATGTCCTAAGACTTATTAAATTTTATAATTAACCATCCGTTGAAAGATTATGGGATGCACTTGGGAGGCCTGTAACATAAACAAAAAGTATTACAGATGTTTCTTGGGTCTAAGGACTTGGAGTTGGACTCTGCATGGACTGGAAGGGCATCCTAAGGTTTTGAGCAGAGGGGAGACTCTATTTCTTGGGTCAAATTACGTGCTGATTTTGTATACTACTCTCCAAAATAATTGTTCTTTTACTATTTAAAAAAGGTTTCAGTTTTTACATGAGAAAAACTGATGTTCCCATAACATTTATCTTGCAGCATTGTGTACTCCCTGACATATTTCTGGGTACCGCTGGGCAACCCCATCCCAATGCAAGAAGCCTGGATCTGATTTATGGGGCTGCAGAGATCTCCAGTAGATAGAGCTGGACACAGAATCAGGAAAATGTGCATGCCCACCTCCACGTGGACTCTGGGGCATTGAGGGATGTGGCAGATAAGACCAGTGGGAGCTCAGATGCTGGGCCTGTAGGGGAGAAGGCAGAATTGCCCATGCATTGGCCAGGGCTCCCTGACCAATGTCCTTGAACGTGGCAACAGAACAACAATGTAGCTGAGAAAGCCAGGCCTGGTAGCTCACACCTATAACCCCAGCATTCTGGGAGGCTGGGAGGGAGGAGGTAAAAGGAGGGAGGATTGCTTGAGCCCAGAGTGCCCCCAGATTTGGGGGGAAGTATAACAAGACCCCATCTGTACCTGCCTGTGGGGCATGGTTATAGTTTCAGCTATTTCAGAGGCTGAGGCAGGAGAATCCCTTGAGCCCAGGAGTTCCAGGCTACAATGGGCTATGATTACACTACTGCACTATAGTGTGGGCAACAGAATGAGACCCTGTCCCTAAAAATATAAATAAATAAATAAATAAAATAAAAGTAAAAAAGTATCTGGGAGGGTTGGGCTTGTTAGCACACAGGATATATCACCACAGAACTCCCAGATGTGCCAGGTGGGAGTGGTGGAACATTTTCAGGGGCTGGGGGTCCTGCACCAGTGTAGCAGTGAGGCCAGAGGCATTACTGTCTATGCCATCTTATTTGGCCTATTCACTGCTCCGAGCACTGTGGAAAGAAAGGCTCATGACAATCTAGTCTCATGGCTTTAAATACCAACTTTATGCTGATGACTCCCACATTTATATTTCCAGCTCAGACCTCTTTCCTGGACTTCAGTCTTGTATATCCAAACACCCACTCAATATCTTAACTTAGATGTCTAACAGGCATCTAAAACTCAACATACCCAAAATTCCTAATCGCCTCCTACCCAAAACTGTCTCCACCCACACCTTTCCCCAACTGAGCTGAGAGCACCTCCATCCTCCCGCTCGCTCGGCCAAAAACCTTGGAGATGCCCTTGATTTCTCTCTCCCTCTCACTCCTCACATCCAATAGACTAGCGAACCTGGAACTTCCACCTTCAAATAGACCCATATTCTGACCACTGTCCCACCCCCTGACACCAACCTGGCTCAAGCCACCGTTATTCAGCCTGCACTCCACAGCAAAGATTTCCTAATGCGTCTCCCGGCTTCTACTCTACCACCTACTTTGAACACAGAACCAGAAGATCTCTTTAAAAGATGAGTGCAATAGAGTCTCCCCTCTGCTCAAAACCTTAGGATGCCCTTCCAGTCCATGCAGAGTCCAACTCCAAGTCCTTACAAAGCCCTGTGTGTTGGTACTTTCCTCCAACTCCTTCTGTGTGACCTTTTCTGAAACCTTGACCTGCCTGCCCTTGAGGGCAGCTCCTTTCTGCCCTCAAACATTCTGGCACACTTTGAGATCTCTGCTCAACTGTTCCCTCTGTCTGGAAAGCCCTCCCATCTATCTCCTGGGCCAACTCCCTCATCTCCATTGTACTTCTATTAAAATGTCACCTCGTCCGTGAGGCCACTCTGAGCACCCTACTTACCTCTGCAGCCCACACCTCCCACTGCATGCTCAGATCACTTTTTATTTCCTCTCAGCACTTCCCGTTTTTTAACAGATTGAATAATTCACTGATGTATCATAGTTACTGTCTCTCTCCCCTCCCGAGAATGTAAGTTCAGCCAATGTATAAGTCTCTGTCTTGCTCGCTGGCTGGCCTGGCACCCAGACAGTGCAAGAGTAGGCCCACAATGAGTGGTGAACGTTCAATGCGCCTGCAGCAGACGGCTGCATGTAGGAAGGGGGCACTGCCAAAGACGGTGGGAGTGCGACACAACACCAGGAGTGCTTGGCGGCAGGTGCACTGGTAATTGGAAGATCCAGTTTGAAAGGTGAAAACAAGGCTTTTTGAGAAAACCAACATAGGTGGAGTCACATAGAGATCTAAGAGAGCCATTAAATAGTGATACCAAAAATTCCTCCTAATGTGCAACATTGTTCACATGCTGTCAGTTCACCTTCCAGTGATTATTCTACAACATAGTTTCAATGTTGCTATTTCACAGCCCGATCATCCCAATGCCACCCAACTAGGAAGAGCCTGAGTCTGCCAGCTTTGGCCAACTCCGGTCCTGAGCTCCCTCTCCTCCCCCTCTCATTACTGTGCAATCCAGAGGAGGAGAGGGAGGATAAAGAACATTGGGCAGACAGATCTGGGGTTATCACTTTTCATAAATGTCTAGTCTGGAAGAATTTCTTCGGAGACTGAGGTCACTCCAAGAGATGCCAACTCCCATTCCTCTTTGTGGCCTGGTTCTCCACTAAAGCATGCAGATCTCAATCCTCGGACCAAAGCAGGACAGAGTCTTCTCGCGACCTTATCCTGGACCACCCTCCTCTGCCACTCCCCACCTAAAATCATGTCTGATGTCTGTTCCTCACACATTGAACTGGCCTGACCATTTCCATTTTCCTTTTCTTCTAAGAGAATGTAAAATCAACAGCGATCTGGAGAGCAGTTCTGATATTTTAATCAGAACAACAGAATTCAAGGCCAAAGGTTCTGTGTTGACAAGACAAAGACCACACTGAGGGCTGAAGGCAGCCAGCAGGAAGGAGTTATGATGGTGTCCAGCTTAATGATAGCCAGACACAAAGAGGTTATTCACCCCAACTAAGTTTTAAAATTTCTATAGTGTGCAATCTGGGCCTTGTTGGAGTTGTTTTGTCTACTTCTGTGGACGCCGGCCCATCCCCTTTCTCGGCAGGGCCCAAAGTGCCTCCTTACCTCACTTGCAGATGTCCCATAGTGCCGTCCCACTTCTGGACTTGATGTTCATAAGCAGATACAACTGGAAATTCTTGAGCTATTGCAAAATGGGCCGTTTGGACTGGAATTCTAGTCTCTGAGCATGTTCACATGGTGGATTGTTGGGGCTCTCTTGGCTGAAGGAGATGTGAATGTGGTCTTTGGGCCTCAAATGCTGAAAAGGCCAGGCTAGAGACCTGTGGCTTGGATCACTACAGCTGGAGCAAGTCTCAGGCGATGCAGTCCATTGCCACCTGAGAACCAAGGCCCTAAGATGACCATCACAAAGCCGTGATGGCAAACCCTCATCGACGCCATCCCAGAAGTCCTTTATTTTTCTCTTGTCCCTGCAGATACTGCGATTGCCGCAGCCAGGGCACTGGGCCATTTTGCAGCTGGACTAGCCCATTACAGACCTTGACATTCAGCTTTTGTTTTGTTCTGCACACTCAGCAATTTCTGTCTTTGTTTCCCCTACAGACGCACTGAGTGCCTCACACTGCTGCATTTACTGAGCACTCCCTCCACAGCAGTGGTAACGACTGGCCCCACAAAGCACACACGTGCAATGAGAGCCATCGTACAAGCTTCACCCACAAAAGCTAATTGATCCCCACTACAACCCCAGGAGCAGATGAGCTGGTGATAACGCATAAGAACAGAAGCCTCAGAATCAGTGAAAGCCAGACGCTAAGTCCCCTGGTTTCCTAAGGATTGCCTCACTGACATGCAGAGCAAGTTCCTTATGCTATTTCCACTTACAAACTGAATCTGGTCCTTCAGCAGCTATCCCCACCTCTTTCAGGTTGTAAGTGACCCCACTCCACTGTCTCCTTATCTGTGGGGACCAAAGATACTTCTAAGGGGAAGAAATACTCTCTCGCTCACAAGATTGCTAACATCGTATGGATTGGATGACCGAAGAGGGTGGTTTTGCTTTTCTAAATACAAAGACCCCAGAAGGAACCTGCCAGCATGTTCTGGGCAGACATACTGGTGTCTGGAGCCACCTCTCGTCATTACCATTTGTCCTCTGAGCATCCCATGCTTGGTGGCTGCTTGGCAGATGGAAGTGCTGATTCACATATTCATGCCTGAATGAATGAATGAATGGATTTTTAAATTTCAGAGACTTTGGGAAGGTCTTGTTCATAAGCACTCCCTTTCATGCTCTAAAATGCCACCTCTTCAATCTACCTAAAATTCCACCATTGAATTTTTATCATCTCATGCTACCAGCCACACATGGCTATTTATGTTTAAGTCTAAATTAACTCACATAAATAGAATTAAAAATTCAGTTCCTCACTTGCACCAGTTACATTTCAAGCGCTCAGTAGCCGCAAGTGGTTGGTGATTACCATATTGGACAGCACAGAGGGAACATTTCCTTCATCACCAGAAAATTCTACCAGACACGGCTACCATTGCTTAAATATTTTCTGGTTCACTGACCAGTGGCAAATCTGATACAAGACATGGGTATTTTTCTCAAAAACAAAAAAAAGACAAAAAAAACCCTAAAAACAGTGGAGAACATCGACTGTATCTATACACAGACCTTCCATGGACCTATATTAAGAACATGTGCTTTAGCTTTAAATCTGTCTTAGAATTAAAATAATCCCTCGTAGAAACAATACATCAGGGGTTATCCGTTATCTCTACCCGAGTGTGAGTGAATTTATCCAACGCTCTTTGGAGCTTCATTCCTCTGTTTGGAGCAAGTGGAAGAGAGATGAGAGCGCTGAGGACCTTGGTAGCTGGGAGACAAGAGACCGGAGCAGAGAGGGCTCATCCCTAAAGATACCTTTAGACCACGCAATGACTCAGGAGGCCAGTTTTTCCAGCACCTCGCAGTTCCTCATAAGCAAGACGCTGAGGGCAGTCTGGCGTGATGTATGCACATAGTACATGCTTAATGCATAAAACGGCTGAATTTCTCTACCCATCCCCTTCCTTGGCAGGGCCAAAGGCATCATTCTGGGCATCCCACAGAAAACAAAGATGAATTCAACATAGTTTCTGGTCTCACAGAACTTCTAGTTTCCTCTGGGAGAGACATCTATATACAGAATAACGGCAAGTAATGATGGCTAACATTTACTATATTTACATGAGGTACTTTATTATATATTATATATTGGTTATATCTTTGTATCATACTTATCCCAACAGCCCTAGTCACTCCCATTTAACAGATGACAACTGAGACTTCGGGAAGGGAGTAATTTGCCCAGTGATGGAGGCTGAATTCAGATCAAGGCTCCCTAAATCCAAGGTCAATGTTTGCTTCATGAAATCAGGTTTTAGGTAGATCCGTGAAGGGAACACAGGTCAGGGCATACATAGTCCAGGCCAAGAACATCATGCTCCAGAACATCTGGGCAGCTCTCACTGAGGGCTTTAAAAGGGCCTGAGCATGGGCTGGTGAGCAGGTGTGCAGATGTCCTCCACAAACCCCTGCTGACAGTGACCATGTGCCCTCTGCCCTCTGCCAGAGAAGGCGGGGTGGCCGTGTACTGGCAGCCCACCCAGGATACCCAGCATGGCACCCAGGACACCCAGCTTCCCTTCTCTCCATGGCCCCATCTACAGACCTCTGCACAAACTGGCTCATTCCTGCTTATAGTCAGGGTAGAACTAATGGTCAATTTGAGAGCACAGGCCTATCCTTCCCAGAATTCTCCAAGTCCAGAATCCTCTTGGCAGAACTGAGTCCCTCACATTATTGATGACAAATTAGCCACATGCACCATCTCAGCCAGATGTGGTACAGGACTCTCGCCCCATGCCCAGAAGAGGACACTCAGGCCCAGGGGCTTCATCGACTTGCCTGTGCTCAGAAAGGGCTTCTGGACCAAGACACTCACCAGGCTGCCTTGTGCTCTGTGGCTTCTGTGGCCACAGAGGCTACCTTGTGTTTTCTAAGGTACCACAAGGGTCTTCAAGGTCAAGCGGCACAGACATAGAGGAGGGTAGGCCCAAAGCAGACACCCTGGGGATGCCAGATCTCTGGTGTCACCTCTGCTGCTTCTCTTCATGGTGCTTCCAGCTCCTGTAGGGGCCACTTTTCCTGCTGCCCCACACCGTCCCCTACACACACACACACACACACACACACACACACATCCCCCATCACCACCACTACGGCCTACTGTGTCACTCTTGGGCTCCCTGTCCCCCCTTCCTGAGGCTACTGTGAAGCTGAGGGGACTTGAAGGTACAGCCCTGGGCAGCGTGCACCCCTCATACCCTCCCATCTTCCCTAGCTTCAAGGCCCCCCATCCTTATGCACACTGGTGAGGTCTCCTCCCTCCCTGTTAGAGGCCTCCCCGGCACCCTGGGTGGCCCTCACCTAGCACCGGAGGACAGTTATGGGGCAATAAGGGCTAGAGGGGGAGGCTGCTTGGCCAGAGGGGCAGATATCCCCGCCTGCTACTTTCCCACTGGCAGCCCCTCAGCCTTCTAGGCAACAGGGACAGGGACACAGGCCTCCCTCCCACCTGCCGACCCACCTCCAGGAAAGGGAGAATGGCAAAGCAGCCTTGCTGTTCTCTGCTGAGAGTAAGTCTAAGTCAGGGAGAGATGGCTGGGCTGAAGCAAGCCTGTGGCTCCCCGCAAGCCGCTAGCCTCCTGAGCCTGAGCCTCTCTCTCACCTGGCAGGGAAGGCATGCGGGGCACAGGAAGTGACCCATCAGAAGGTGCCGTGGGAAGCACGTTGTCAACAGAAACTCGCTCTTCCTCCGGGAGGAACATGGATGTGCCTGCACATCCCAGTGTGCTGGGAGACCCACTGGGGATTCTTTATACCCTAGTTTTTTTCCCCCAGGATAGCATGGGGGATGGTAAGAGAGATATGGAAGCCATGGCATCCCCTCCCTGGGAGAGCAGAAGAGAACTCCCACAGAGTGGGGTGACAATTCCAGTGCCACCCAGGCCGGGAGGAGATGGTCTTGGAGATATTGAGAGCAACTTCGGGGGAACCTGAAAGGGGCTCTCCTGCCTATTCTGCAGTCCTACCAGGGAACATGTGAGGCCGAGGGGGCTCAGGAGAGTGTGGTGACCACCTGGGGTCAGAAAGACAGGAGGCAAAAAGTGATGGACACAGCACACGTGCCAAGTGCACTTATAAAAGCCTGCCCAGGACCTCATCCCTTACTCTTGACATGAAAGATGAGCACACACACACACACACACCCCCTCTGGTGCCATGCAAAATTCTCTAGGGAGGCCCAATTTAATCCTGGGCCACACCAGTAGCATCTATTAGAATAGGAAGCATTAGCATCAGGAATGCTGCTCTGGAGTCAGACGTGCCCTGGGTGGAATTCCTGTTGTCACATACTAGTTGTGTGCCCTCAGGCAAGTTACCAGTCTGAGCTCCGTAGCTGTAAGGTGAGCCTGTTAATAGTACATGCCTATTGTGGGAACTAAATGAGATAATGCATGCATAGGAACCCAGGCTATTGTTATCTTTCTCCTGGAAGAAAGAGAACAGAGAAGATACCTCTTGTAATCCCCTTTGCCTGATGCAAGGATAAAGCAGGGCCCTGGGCCTCAAAGACAGAAAAGACAGTTTTAAGTAATTATCTCATTTCATTTAGCAATAATTCTGTGTGATGGTTATAATTATCCTTATAATAGAGGGGAGTGGAGGCTCAGAGAGGTTAATTAACTTGACCAAGATCACCCAGCCCTTAAGTGGCAGCACAAAGATTTGATTCCAGGTCTGTGTGCCTCTAAAGCACAAAGACCAACTTGTGCTTCTCAGTTCATCTCAGGAAGTTTCGCCTTGTCCCTGGGCAGGCAGATGACCCATGGATCAGGCCCTGGAGTCACAGACCTGCTCTGGCTGACCAGGGCTCTGGGCTGAGTGTCTTGGATTGCCTCACAGTGTGGAGGCCTCACATCATGGCCCCCGCAGCACAGCAGGGACTGGGGGCTGTGCTCTGACAACAACTGGAAAGTTGTCAACTGGGCCAGGCCCACTTTAGAGTGGCCTGAGCCTAGGACAGTGTGGACAGTGAAGAGGCTGCCTGCTCAGGGCCCTGCTGACTGTTGTGGTGTCATCTTACAGCCTGGATTTGAGGACCCCTCCTCGCAACCCCTTAACCAGCCCCAGGCTGAGGTGATCCAGCTGCTCACAGCAAGAGCTGCCCCAGCAATGGGTCCCACTAGGGTTCTTTGATTACGTTTCAGGGCCTACCTGGACTAAGGCTTCCATTCTCTCCAGAAAAACAGGTTTTTGAGATGAAGTGGGGGGATATTCCACAAGCCACTTTCCTGAGGCTAGAGGCCAACCCCACCTGGCAGCAGCAGCAGGCGCAGGGAAGGAGTAGGGACTCTGACCTGCACTCCTGGATTTGCTGTTTCATGCTCCATAATTCGGACAAGTCAGGGATGCCTCTGAGCTTCAGTCTTACCACCTGTAAAATGGGAGTGATGAAGCCTGCCTCACAGGGTCATCCTAAGAGCTCATGAGACTCTGCACAGGAATCTTCCCAGATTAGAGTTGGCCACATACAAGGTACTCTAGATCCAGCCTTAGCAGCCAGGCCTTTCCTCAAGGACATGAGAGAGCCCCATCCCCACAGCTCCCTGTATACCCCTCATCTTGCTCTCTGCCCTGAAATGAAACCCCCCCACACCTACACAAACCCACAAGAACCATTCCACCGAGATTCCAAACTGAAGAATGTTTGCGTAATCTCAGCCAATGATCTAAGCCTTGATATATTTCCCTTCCTTTTTATTTTTTTTATTTTAATTTCATTTAGCCTGGCTTCCATACTAAAAATACCAACCCTCAAGATAAAAGCGTGTGCATTATGATTTTGCCTTAGTCAACCTTCCACAAGACAGTGCTTGAGTAACGGGAAGGGAAAAGCCAGATGCTCCACGCAACGCCCCAACCCTGCTAAGGCTCTGTCTGCAGCGGGAAAGGGTGGTGGTGAGGAAATTGATCATTTTCTCCCACAGCAGTTGTGCCAGAATTAGGGAAAGGGCTGCAGGAAGGCATGGGTCAGTTACTTTTCCTTCTCTGAATGCAAGTAAACTTTATTCCTGATGAAATCTTGCTGTGGTCCCATAAATCACAAGTCTTGATATACTTCCTGCATCTGTAACGGAAAAAACCAACACTCTCTCCCACCCCAGGGGTGCTATAGGGTGCAGAGAGGCCATAAATCCTCGTCCTGCCTCCGTTCTGCTTTCAGAAGTTAGTGTGGGGGCACCTGGCCAGGGAAAAGCCCGGATTTCAAAGCTTCTGCTACTTTCTGAGAGACTAAAGGACCTACCAGGGACAGAGCCTCTGATTGTCTGAAGTTGTGAAGGTAATGGGTCTCTTTCCTCTGCTATGGCATCCTGTGGGGATGGTTGAAGGATGGGGATGAATAAAAGGAAATAGATTCCGCTCTTCACCCTCCCCAGATGGTAGGCAAAGGTTCTCCGGCCTTCCTATAGGTCTGGACTCTAATGTCCCTGGGGATGACTGTTGGTCCTGGTGAGTGGGTATTTAGAAAAGTGGGGAGGCAGGAAGGCCTACAGCAGACCATGTTTTGGATTCCCAGGGGTCCCCTAGATTATCCTACCATCTCCAACTGCTCCACCCAAATTCAAGGCAGTGTCATTTCAAGTGGATTCCTCGAGCTGTGGGAAAGGCATTGCTGGGGAGTGATTATGTCCCTCTGAGTGTCTGGTGGGGAAGCAGGTCCTATGGGTAGGAGACCCACGACTGGAGGGAGAGCCAGCCCATGGATTGTTAAGAAGTAAGAGCGAAGATACTGAAGCTCAGGTGAGGAGAGGGAGATGCAGACTCGGGGTGCCTACGGGGGCCCGTCCAGCAGACTATTCTAGTGCTGCTGTTATTTTCTCTTGATGGGAAGTATCATATTTAACTTGTGGCTTTTAACATTTTTCCTTTGTTACAATGTCTTTCAGATGACCACAACGCTCTGTCTTTGTCTGCTTTTTGCTGCTATAACAGGATACCACAGACTTGGCCATCTATGGAGAACAGAGGTTTCTTTGGCTCGCAGGTCTACAGGCTGGGAAGTCCAAGGGCATGTGCCAGCATCTGGGGAGTATGATCCCACAGCAGGAAGACCCTCACCAGAGTGGGGGTGTGCACAAGACAGGCAGGAGAGGGGACCAAACTTGTCACACAAGAGCACAGCAGCACCAGAGCAGACTCCTGGTGATAATGGCATTAATCCCTTCATGAAGGCAAAGCCCTCATCACCTAATCACTTCTTAAAGGCCCCACCTCCCAAACCCCCAGTGCCTTCCTTACTGCCTTGGCAGAATGTCCCTGGGGATTACTGTTGGTCCTTGTGAGTGGACCAGTAAAGAGTGGAGGGTGGCAGAAAGTGGAGCACCCTCTTACCCCTCCACCAAGGCCACAGTAGTAGTAGCAGGATCACATGAAGGAGAACAGAGGTTCTAGTGTTGTCAGCAGGGACTCTGCAGCCATGGAGGAAGCAACTTCTCTGCAGATACTGTAGGAACAGATCCAAGGGTGATGCCTGGCCCTGAATATGCTGCAGGAAGACCACCCTCCAAGAGGGCAAGTATGTCTGTAAGTTGTGCCACAAAAGGGTTTTTTCAGTGCATAGCAACATCAACAGCATTTTGTCTCAAGAGTAGAAAGAATTCCTTAATTAATTTTTTAATCACATTCCTTGTTCTTTTTGTTTGTTTGTTTGAATCCAAATAGAAATTGGTCTGTGAGCAGTGAATGAATAAGTCATTCATTCACTCAACAAAGATGTACCTAGCACCTACTGTGTGCCTTGCCCTCTTCCAGGTGTCCATGAGCTAGGAGGTGTTGTGGACATCAGCAATTCTAAAGTCATGTCTCAGTTTTAGTGGGAAGTTTTCTTTAGAACTACATCATTTAATCAACTATTAGCCAATTCAAAAGTTGGTGGCCACCTGTCTCATGCTTGTATACCTATTCCATTTCTGAGTCAGTCTATAGTATTAGGAAGTTAGGGATGAATTCTACCCTACTGTAATTTCCATGCCGTGGAAAATCCCAGAACTTTAATCACTCTTCACTGTCTCTCATAAATGTGTCCCCAGTCTGCTCATCTTTGGCTTAAACCTTCCCAGTTTAGCCACTACATCCCAGTGGATGCAGTTTTAAGGCACCTTCCCCCCCCCACCCCTATCATTATGATTTCCTTAGCAATCTGCTTTCTTGTTCATTTGGTCCAAACTTTCGGACACAGACTCCTGAGGGCCCTTTTTTCAATGGTTCTCTAAATATTCTTGTACTGTATTTCTTAGGATTAGATTCATTTGTGAAAAAAAAAAAAAAAACTATTAACCTAGTAATAGCTTAAAACCAGACTGACATTTCTTATTCCCTCACATAAAGAATTTCAAGAAGGGGCATTTGGGAATGTGTGGGGGCTGTATGTGGAATCAGAAGCTGAAGCTCCTATCTTTCTGGGGCAGTTCTGCAGAAAGTGTGACTGTGGCTGGGAGGGCGAGCAAGAGAGCCAGCACAGTCTTTTGGTCAAACACATCCTCCAGCATGGCTTGCATCAGAAACAAAGCCAACATCTTTATTCCTTCCTGCCTATCTGAAGGGAGGGAGTTATTTCGGGGCAACACTGTTCAGTGGCAAGGCAGGGTGCAGACCACTAGGGGCCATGTAACCTTCACTTCAAGGAAGAGGAAAGGACAAGAACAGCCAAAACCAAACTCGCATGGGCTGCCTGGGAACACTGCGCTGAAAGCCCCGGCAAGCCAGCTCCACCTCCACTGAAAAAGCAGTGGGGCGGGCATTACCATCAGGAGGTCCAGACCAAGACAGGGGCCCAAAGCAGGCCTCACTCAGGTTAGGGAAGGTCTTAAAGGGGCATAGGGATCATCCAGGCCCAGGGGAGGCAGATTGGCAAAGGGAGGAGGGGTGGACAGAGTTCCAGGGAGAAATGAGGGCCTGTGCAAACACCCACAGGTGAGAAGGACATGGCAGGGTCAAGGACATGAGGGATGCTCCTTCAGGGAGGCCTATGGAATGTGGGAGGTTGGAGGCTGCACGGTGCTGACGCTAGGGCCAATGCTGGCCTGGAAAGCCTTGCCAAAGAACATGGACTATTCTGGAGTCAGTGAGATATTACTGAAGGGTCTCAACGGGGGAGTGGAATAGCCAGCTTTGTATATTAGAAAGTTCATTCCTGCTGCACTGGAGACACCAGAGGTGGAGAGGGAAGGTGAAGGTGGGGGTGGGGGGATCAGGGAGGAGGCTGAGAAATGATGGAGGTCAGACCTGGGTGAATGGATGGGAGAATTTAAGATGCAGGAACAGACTTTGAGGACAGGCTGAAGGCTGTCAGAGGGAGAGGGGACCTCAGGCGACTCCTCTAAGGTGGACAGCACCCTGTAGGGGTTGTCACTGGCGCCCTTTGTTAAGTCCCTTCTCCCTGGGCCTCAGTGCCTAGATCTGTAAACCAAAGGGGTTAGCTAAGACCTTGTATATGGTCCTTCAAGTTACTTCTTTATGCCTCAGCACTGTAAAGAGCTATGAAGGAAGGGCCCAGGTGAGATGCAAGAGTTGGAAAGAAATGTGGGGAGTTGCTAGATATGAGCCTTGGAAAGAAGGAAGCAGATGGATGGACCGAGCAAGGGAGAAAGGAATGGACAGAATCAGAGCAGAGCAGAGCAAGGGTGTGGGCTGGGAGGGGGCAGGGAAGACTCCAAGACCAGCCATGACACAGAGGAGCCGGGCTGGGGTCAGTCCAAGTGAAACTGGATGTTAATCTCATCATAGGGATGGGGTATGTGCACAGTCAGGGTCACTGAAAACATATTTGACGTGTCCATGTCCGGGACAGTACATGGCCAATCTTCCACACCCACACAGGTGGTGGCTAAGCGTGGCCCCCTCTGTGTGTCCACAGGAACTTGACCAAATGTCCACTGTGCACGTACCAGGTTGTTTTATGCTTAACTCCATGTGTGTAGCTTTAAAGAATGCTAATTGTCTGAGGGCAGGGGTGTGCCACCATAATGTCAATTACAACAATGCTATAGTCACCGCCTACTGCACATGTACTAAGGGCCAGGAACTATTCTAAGTATTGGGCAGCATTATTTCTTGCTATTCTTATCCCCATTTTACAGATGGGGATAGGTGGCAGAGGGGGCAGGTGCTATTCTTATCCCCATTTTACAGATATAGAAACCAAGGCCCTGAGAAGTTGTACAATAATTTCTTCAAGGTGACCCTCTGAAGTAAGCAGGACATGTAGGTCAAATTTTGTTCATCTTTATGTACAAAGCCTGGTGCATGACCTGAGACGCAGTGGCTGCCAATGTCTATTAGTTATAAACATCTGTGACCAAACACAGTAGGCTACCCCGAGTCACCGATCTCAGGGCTAGTCTCCAGGTCACTACAAATACTGTATCTTGCCTTACCATTTTCTGGAAAATGGCTTCTCTTCTAGGCATAACCGCAGATAAAATGCTGCATGCAGCCAACAAACAAGAAAACTCTGTGGCTGCTGAAGCAATCCATTACCAATCTCTTGAAAAGAGGGCAGTGGATGTCTTCAGAAGTAAAGTGATGGGTAAACCAGTTTGAAAGAAATAGCAGTGGAAGTGGCCAATCCATTGGCGCAAGAACACCCAGCCCTCCAACAAACAAAGCAAGCAGACATGTGCTATATAGAACTAAGAATCTAGACTTTTCCAAAATTTACACTAAAAATTCAGGCTTTGAAGGTTGGAAGGAACCTCATCCAAATTCATTGTGTCTAAAACAAATGTTGGAATTTGTCAGGAGATTATTTAGAAAAGAAAGATTAAGTCCTTGTTTTAAAACTTATAATTACTTCCATTGTTTAAAAAATACCACAACATGGATGAATCTCAGAAACATTATGCTAAGGAAAAGAAAGAAAGCACAAAGACCACATATTGTATGATTCTATTTATATGAAACACCCAGAAAAGGCAAATATAGAGACAGAAAGCAGATTAATGGTTGCCTGGGGCTTGGAGTGGAAACTGGGATTGACTGCAAACAGACACAAGAATCTTTTTGGGGTGATGAAAATGTTCTAAAATTGGATTGTGGTGATGATTGCACAATTCTGTAAACGTGCTAAAAATCATTGAATTATACATTTAAAATGGATGAATGTTATGGTATGTAAATCATACTTCAATAAAGTTGTTTTCTTAAAAAGTAAAAATCGTGAAAACGACAAAAGAAATTGATATCTTATAAAACCTCTCTGAAATCTCTGCGTCCGGACTTACAGAAAGGCTGTCCACTTCCTCACAGAGCTGGTTTGGAGTGTCTAATTGAAAGGATCTTTCCCTTCACATGTCCACAGACACCTCCCCTGTGGATGCTGGCCAATGGTGGCAGCTGCTCTGTCCCTCAGCCTGTGAGAGAGGATCACTGGCAGCCCTCCTGGGTGAGTTCACTGGATGGGCCAGGAGGAGAAAGGAGCTGGGCTGGGTGAGACCCCACCCATCCCTCCAGATTCCAGGGGGCAGCAGGTGCTGGGCAGGAAGCTGCATTTCTGTATTCTGGGCTGGTGCTCACTTCAGCTGGGCATAACTAAAATTGTATTGTAGATTCACAGGCACATAGTGCTTTTTTCTAAGCCAAGGACACCAAAATCTAGCTTTCTCTTAAGTCATTCCCCACTGGGCCTTCCAGGAGGCTTGATACAGCCTGTTAGCCCAAGTGAGTGGAGGTGATGTGCTTCCCTTCCTACATTGAAAGATTCTGATGTGGCCTGGACATCGCGAGTGGAAAGAGCCCATCATTCACCACCTGTCCAGCCCAACACTCACCCACTCATCCCCAATCATCCATCTATCCTGCACCTATCCATCTAAAAATCCATCCACCCATCCACCTGTCTTCCCATCATCTACTCACCAACCCATCCACTCATCCATTCATTCTCCCACCCATCTGTCCATGCACTCATTCATTGCAAAATGCACTCACTCATTCACCTGTCCACCCAGACACCCAGCCCACTCTGAGCCAATCACCAGGCTGCACCCAGTTCCTTTCCTCCAGGAAATAACAGCCTAGAACACATTCATTTGGCACTTAACTTTTCAAAGCACATTTACATTGGTGGCTCACATACATGCAAAAACTATTACTTCCCTGGTCTTTCAGGAAACATCTGATTTCTTGTTCCTTCACTTCCCACATTCCAATGTACCAATAACTCATGTAGGCTTTCTCTCCAAGGTACATGCTGAATCCACCCGTTTCTCTCTCCACCCTCATCTCTCTGTCTCCTCCACCCACCAAGGTCCAAGCAGCCATGTATTGCTCACCGGACTATTACATCAGCCTCCTCTCTCACCTTTCTGTTTCCTTTCCTGTCTTTCTATGGGTTCTTCTCCTTATGACAGCTAGAGCTAATCAGACCCCTTTGCTCCCCAATGATTTTCCATCCTGGAATACAACCTGAACTCCCCATTTTTACCCTCAAGGGCTCTGCACCTGCCTGCATCTCTGCCTTGTTCTATTAGTCTCCCTTGCTCACTTGGCTTAAGCCCTGATGGGTTCTTTCTGTGCCTCAATTGCTCAAGCTCCTTCTCTCCTCAGAGCCTTTGCCCTTGCTGGTGCCTCAGCCTGGAACGCGATCCCTCTGATCTTCTCCCAGCTGGCTCTTTCCTGCCCTTCAGAAAGGCCTTTTCAGCTTCCTCCTCACCACAACTGCTAGAATATCACGGTTTTCTTTTCTCCCCAGCATTTACCTCTATTTTTTTCAAACCACAGTCTGGGTAAATTGCACCAACTATTATTCATTTGCTGTATTAATCAAGGCTCTTTCCATTATAAATTACCAGTCTGAGTTATATATATATATATATATACATTGTACATATAATGTACATTATATATATACACGGGGGTGGGGTATGTATTTAATTGGCTCATAAAACCAAGAGGTTCAAGAAACAAGCTAGTTCCAACACTCTCAAATCCCAGGAATCGTCCCCTCTTCCCCCATCTCCTGCTTTTCAGCGCTTGTTTTGTTTTGTCAGGTACTCCCTGTACTTACTGGCAAAGCTAATCACCAGTAGCTTTGAGTCATCCTCCTCACTAGCTGTTCCCGAGCACAGAAGGAGCCTCTTCCTCCAGAATTCCAGCAAAACCCTGAGAGGACTCTGATTGGCCCAGTTGCCCAACTCTGAAGCAATCAGAGTTCAGATTGATTGGAATTTGTGCAGTAGAGAACTCTGATTGGCCAGGCCAGGTCACATGACTGCTCAGGGGCATCACATGCTCGTGGAACCACAGACTTTTCTCTTTGGTTCTGGACACACAAAACCCGTCCATCCAAACTCCCAAGATTTCTGTCCACTTGCCCTACCCGGCTTCCACTGTCTTACTTCCTCTCAACCCCCACCAACACATGCCTCTAAATTTGTAGAAGGATTGAAACGTGTGTTATTTCATCCTACCTTTCCCCTCCAAGTGTCTGCTTGTTTCTTGAACCTCCTGGTTTTATGAGCCAATAAACTCCCCCTCCCCTTGCCTTTTTTGTTGTTTTGTTTATTTCTTTGTTTAAATATATATGCAACTCAGACTGGTGATTTGTAATGGGCTTTAAGGCTAGGTTCTGTTCCAAATAGCTGACTCTTCTTTTTCCCTCTTTAATTGGTCTACACTGAGCAACTTTAAGGAACCAGTCCCTTTGCAAGGAACTACAGGAGGTATGTCAACAGCTAAATTTTGATCCTAAGGGGACTTGCAGTCTAGCCAGAAAGAGAAAGCAGAGCCACAACAATTTACTATGAAGATAATTAATCCTTTGATCCTGTGGTCAGAGAAAAGGGAATCAAGGAATCCTAGTAGGCTTGGAGGAGGGGATAGAGATCAAGCTTGGTGGTTGGACACATTTTAAGGGGCAGGGAGGTCTGTTGCCTGCTGTTAAGCCTTTCTCCTGCCCGTTCAAGAGGTGTGTGTTGGGGTTTAGGAATTGTGCCCGCACCTACGCAAGCATCTTGCCTCTGTGGCTACACTAGGGGGTCCCTGGTGGCAGAACTGTGTTTTCTCCTTCTGGGCACCCTCCCTAGGTCATGTAGGTCTTGTTCATGGTCATTTGGAGCCAACCTCTACCTTTTGTGGGTCTTTCCTCATGTCTGTGACTTGTTTTCTTTGTCTCTATTTCTTCGTTTATCTCCCCCCCAGTCTCTGCCTTTGTCTCTCCAACTCTGGGCGAGTTTGTGTCTATTACACTCTGTATCTCCTTGTCTCTTTTAAGAACATCCCATCCCTTGGTGTGAAGTCATACTAAGGAGACTCAATAACCCCTCTCAAAAGTGGCTGACAGCACCTCTTGGAAATAGCACCGCCCTTCTGTTGCAATCACCCACCATGGATAGATCTGTTAGAACATCACAGCCAAGTATATGAATGGGCATGGCAGGGAGGGGGGAGTTGGTAGACCTTTGGTGTGGGGGACATAACCACAAGAGGAACTCTACCTAACAAAATCAAGTATTTTGACCTACTTGTTTCTATCCTCATATTAACCTGAAATAAATTTACTTAAATTTTTTTAAAAAGCCAAGTATAATGCTGTGGGCACCATAGACTGTCATTTAATCATTCATTCATTCATTCATTCAAGAAAAGTAAAGGGTAAACAGGACTGCAAAGGGCATGTGTAACCAGTTTAAGAGGACCAACTACTCTCAAACATTTTCTGTCGTGCAAATGAACAGACACAAGTGATGTGCTCACCATAGCTGGTTTTTCTCCATTGACTGAGCTGGGCCCTGACTCTGCTTCAACTGCTGCTGTAGACAAGGATGAGTTTGAAATCTAGGCCTTTCAGTAGTTCACTAGAAGATCTCTGCTGAGTGCCAGGACCTGATTTAGTCAGGGAATAAGGGAGAAAGCTGGGTGAGTGGAAATAAGAAAACAAATCCTTCTGAAATAATGAAATACACTCCAAAACAAAAGTGAACTTTTGGGACGGTTTCTGAAGAGGTAGAGGTGTGAGGTGGCCTTTGAGAATTTTCAGCCTGTATTGGTGTTTGTCAAGATACAAGACTAAAAGTTTACCGAATAGAATCCCTGCCTAGAAACAGAGCCTCTCTCCTGCCTAGATAGGGCCCGAATCCAGTCAGCCCATCAGCTAATAGTTAGCACGACTTTCTTTGCAGAAAGCCTAGAGAGAATTAAAATATCCACAATTCCTATCCCAGTACTTTGTAGGTGATGGTTCCTGCCCAGAGAGATTTGTAGTAAATGCTTCCAGAGTGCAGGGCAGGAGACAGCTTTCAGCTCTTAGCTCTTGGGCAGGAAAAAGGGATGCTTCGGGAGAGAGGGGAAGTTTGAAGGATGGGAAACCCCACCATTAGTCTCTTTTCCACCAGGGCAGGGAAAGGGGATTCCCTCCCCAAACAATCATGCAGTACTTTCTCTCTCCCCATTTCTTTTGCAGAAAAGAAAGTTGAGGCTTAGAGAGGTTAAGTGACTTGCCTAATATACAGCTAGTAAGTGATGAAGCAGGACTCAGTTCAGGTCTTTCTGAATTTGATTATTTCAGAAGGATTTTTACTTCTTTGCTAACAGAGAACATGTACGTATCAGAAGCCTTTGGAGAGAGCTTTGTGTAAGTTCATCTACTAGATTTTTCTGGTATGTGTTAAAGACATGACACACAGAAAGGGTAAGTTTTGATGGGATTCAGAGATCATGGGTACCCTTAAGTAGGGGCATTTTAATAGGGGGAACAGAGTAGCAGAGGCAGCTGGATGTGCTGGAGCACATAGTAGGTGCCCAATGCATGCTAACTTGGCCATCAAACCACTCCAAAGACAAACAGGAGGACATGAAGCAAAGTCTCCTGATGGATGAGTGGGGCCTGTCTTGGCCTGAAGGGCAAGTGAGGTACAAGTGTCCCTGGTCTTCACCACTACTGTGTCTACTGGTTCTACCTTACACAAAGCCACCTGCTGGGCTATGCCACACAATTGGGTCATGAGTCTTGACACACACACACACACCAGGATCTTAGGATCTTTCCCATCAAAGCCCTTAACTTTGTCTCCCCCTTCCATCTGGGTAAAGGTTTAATTGGGGCATTTATTTCTCCTCTACGTGTAGGGTGTTCTTAAGAACCTGGCAGGTGACAAATTGCCCCATGCTTAATACTCAGTGCTGGGGAGTCTTGCACTTGACTTTCAGGGCTCCATCCTGACCTTCATCCCTGCTCCTTCACTTTCTAGTTAAATGACCTTCGACCTTTGGGAAGTCACTTAGTCTTCATGAATGCCAACTTCCTTATCTGTATCTGAAGATGCCAACCCCTCACAGGCTAGATAGGGCCCAAAACCAGTCAGCCAATCAGCTAATAGTTACATAAAGCCCCCAGCTGAAGTGTGCACAACGTTGGCCTGGTTCAACACAAACAAAAGCATTAATTATGACTCCAACGTGTGTGAGTC
The DNA here is from genome assembly GCF_000181295.1 of Otolemur garnettii. Classification (NCBI taxonomy): domain Eukaryota; kingdom Metazoa; phylum Chordata; class Mammalia; order Primates; family Galagidae; genus Otolemur; species Otolemur garnettii. Next base: position 22,320,461 of record NW_003852406.1, read on the forward strand.
TTGTCCTTACGGGGTCTTCATTTCCCCTTCCATAAACTGGGGATTCCTGCTTTACCCACCTGGGAGAGGTGTTGTGGGGATCAAGAAGGTGAGGCGTGTTAAACCCACTGCTGAGAAGTAGCACCCGCATCCACATACGGGGAGCTGTTATGAAGAATCTAAAAATTGAGCTTCCCAGTTGGTTAACTGCAAACCATTTGTTCGCAAACCTCTACTCTCTGTTCACACTCGGGAATATTGACAACTTCGGGAATATTTACACTATCACCTGGCAGAAGCAGTAAAGCAGGGGGTGGGGGTGATCAAGTCTAAATCCACTCTGGTTTATGAAACAGTAGGGCTCTAAGTAAACCACTGCGGAGAGTCACAGGACTTAAAAAAGAAAAAAAAAAGACAAGGAGAAAATAAAACCTCTCCTCTCAAGTATTTAGAGTCAATAAATATGCTATGGAAATAGTACATTAGCCATGCACGGACTGCTTATCTGCCGGGAGAGGACTCGTAATAGCTGGAGATCACGGTGGGAAATAGGAAAATGCTCAAGCCTGGTGTTTGCACTGATGTCATCTCAGTGTGAATAATAAACCCTCTCACCTCTGGCTCTCCTGGCTCCCAGGAACCACACATTCTTGTTAAATAAATTGGAGCAAAAGAGCTTGTGGGAACAGCTCCTTAAAGTAGGGCATGCATCCTGACTTTGTCACCAGCAAGCTAAGGGACCACTGAAGGCCTCAGTTTCTTTATCTGTAAAATGGACTGAACTGGATTGGATTTTTCCCCTTCGTATTAATTTATTTTACACATTGTTACAAGAGTACTGGTTTTTGAAACTCCAATTCTAATACAAAAACTTGAAAAATAAAACCGGACGTCAAAGTGAAGTCGGAGCAGAACCACAGCCACCTGCTCTCCTGCCTGTTCCCTGTGTCCCTCAGGGCCCCTTCCAGAACCCCAGGGCTCCAAGCAATACAGTTCCAAAACTGCTCTTTGGATGATCTTTGGAGACCCTTTAAAAGGTGGCCTACTGTGGTTTTATGACTCATTTGACATTGTTTGATTCCACCAGCCTTCTTTGGTTCCTTTGTGGTATGTGTCCTTAGTTCTTGAGGCTGCATGTGCCAGCCCAGCCCAGTCTAGGCTGGAGAGCACCTCATGTGATATGAGATCACACAGGTGGTTGTGCCTGGCACAAAGCCGAGAAGTGCCTTCTCTCTTGTCTGTCCCCCACCTTGCCAGGGCTGCCAGCCTCCAGCTTCACTGGCTGGGCTCTGCCAATAGTCCAGCCCCTTTCTGAGGAGACCTGATAGCTGTGGACTTTCTCTGGTGGCCTGCATGTGTGTGCGTGCGCCTGTGTGCAGTCACATATGTGTGGGTGTGCTAGGGCTGTGCTCCAAGTCCCTGAAGGGCTGTCTGCCTACCCTGGCCATCTCCCCCAGGACCTGAAGGGGCGTGTGTACAGCATTTTCAAATAACCTGGGTGATTTTTTTTTTAATAGAACTGTAGTCTTTTTTATTGCTGTTCCCATCCCACCTAGCACCAGCTGTGATGAGAATCACTTGTATGGTAAAGTGCTATTGATAAAATTGCTCCCACCGGAACTAAGCTGTGCACTCACGCGGCGCCCTGGCTGCTTCTCTGCTGCCTCCTGCAGTCGGCTCATCCCCCTCCCCAGCCCCTTCCCTGCAGGCCCCCTCCTGCCCCTTGGCCTTTTCCTTCTTCCCTTTTCTCCTTCCACTGCTCCTTCTTGCTATTCCCTCTCATCCCTCCTCCCTTGTCTTTCTACCCTCCCTGGCTTTCTCTCCCTTTCCTCCTGACATCAGCTCTGGGCTGCCCTCTGCTCTCCTACTCCCTCTCTCCCTGGGCCTGTCTGCCTCCCTCCTGCCCCTCTCTCCCTCCTTACTGTGTGTCTCACCCTCAGTCTCCACATTTCAGTCCAGGTCAGCTCAGTGAGGTCCATAGGGAGGCTCTAGCTCTCTCTTTGGAGAGAAAAAGGCCCAGCACAGCTCTCTTAAACAAGCCTTCCCCTGGGCCACTGCTTGACTTGAAGACCCCAGCATCCCTAGGTACACCCTCCTTTCGTCTGGTCCAGCTTCTTCTCTCCTGGAAAAGATGATCTGGAATACAGAAGGAGCAAGCAAAGAAAGGCAGTTAGGAAAAAGTTTGTTGGGTTCTGGGAACGGTGTGTAATCTAAGGGAACAGCATGACAAAGGGATGCCAAAGGAGGTGTTAAACCAGCCTAAGTTTGCAGAGATAGATAGGGACTTGACTGTAGATGAAGAAGGCTTAAAAATCTGGTTAAGAAGTTTGACTTTGCACTATAGTCCCTTCCAGTTGTTAGGGCACTCACAGCTGACAAACTTGACTTACTACAAAGGCTTCAAGGATGTATCGACTCACATAACTGTGTGGGTTCAGGATTGGTTCTGCCAGGGCTCCAGCTCGGCCATTTCTAGGATGTTCTCAGCTCTGTTTTCCTGTCTGCATGTCAGCTTGGTTCTCACAGACATGAGAGGTCTGCAAACAGCAGTCAGTGCCATGAGCTTCCTGTTCATTTCTAGCAGGATTGAGAGAAAGAGCACAGCTTCTCATAGCTCTTTTGAGAAGCCTCCTGCCTCATGTCCTATTAGCCAGAAATGGATCACATGTGCCTCCCTGAGCCAACCGTTGGCACAAGGATGAAATGATTACCCTCACACCAATCTGAGGATAAACCCTCAAATTCAGTTTGCTCCCCAGGGAGGGTGAAGTGCATGGGATGTTGGGGAATCTCCTGACCTTCCTTTTGGCAGTTTAAGGGTCCTTAGGGGGGCAGAGTGATGGGATGGAAGGTACATGAAGGCCTGGGCCAGGAAGGAGCATTTTCATAGATGAAGAGTTTTGGAAAAATATGTAGATTAAAACAATAACAGATATATTATTGGCTAGAATGTAAAATGCACATGCAGTTTTAAATTACAACTTGAAGCCTGGACTTGGTGGCTCACACATGTATTCCCAGCACCATGGGAGGCAAAGGCAGGAGGACCATTTGAGGTCAGGAGTTTGAGAGCAGCCGGGGCAATATAGTGAGACTCCATGTCTGCAAAAAAAAAAAAATTTTAAAGTAGCTGGTCATGGTGGCACATACCTGTAGTCCCAGCTACTCAGGAGGGTGAAACAGGAGGAATGCTTGAGCCTACAAATTCCTGGTTACTAAGAAATATGATGGTGCCACTGCACTCACAGCCTGGGCCACAGAGACCTCATCTCTAAAAATTAATTAATCAATTAAAACACAAGACTTCAAAGAAGTCTTCTATTTAATGAAACTGTGTGAGGATCAGCTTATACCTATTTTGATTATTATTGCATTTATAGCACATGGAAAATGCATAATAAATACTTGCTGAATGAATGAATGAACAAATGATTAAGACAAGCAATTTCAGCCTATTTCCAGAGTTAGGGATGCCATCACCTCTCCTCTGTCACAGGTAGATTTAGAGAAACACTGCAATAAATAAAAGGAGTATCCAAGGAGTTGTTTTCCTTTCTTTTTTTTCTTCACAGTTTTGTTTTTTTGTTTTTTTTTTTTTTTTGGCCGGGGCTGGGTTTGAACCTGCCACCTCTGGCATATGGGGTCAGCACCCTACTCCTTTGAGCCACAGGCACTGCCCTTCTTCTTCTTGTTTTTTTTTTAATAACAGCCTTATTGAGATATAATTCATATATAATAAAATTCATGTTTTTACGAGTACAATTCAATGGTTCTTAGTATATTCACAGTGTCATGTGACCATCACTGCCCTTGGTGAGTTTTAGAACCTAGGTGTGGAGTCACACCCACAGAGAGTGAGGGCTCAGGGCTGTGAGCGGCTGGGGACAGATGGGGCCCTCTTGGAGGAAAGTGTAGGTGGGAGAGGCAGAGAGAATCACAGAATGCTACTGTGATAGGGAGACCTCGGTCACAGGGTGTTACTAACTAGACTGAAAAAGCAAGGTTCATGGAAGAGAGGTTATGAATGCAGTTGGAGTCTGCCCATAGTGGCCAGAGGGACTGCAGGGCACAGGTGCCTTCTTGCTTCCCAGCCATCAGAGAGTTTCAACAACTCTCATCCCTACTGCACAGACAAGCCAAGACGCAGCCGTGAGCATCGGTGGGCATCCATCTGTCCTGCTGGAGCAGAGATGATCAAATACAGGTCCCCAGGTGCAGGCCACGTGGAGATGCAGAGCAAGCATGACCAGGGGAGCTGCTCTGAGGACACACTCCTGGCTCTGCACTCCTCGTCACCGGCTCCTGAGCTCAGCTACTCAGAAGCAACATTTCAAGGATGGAACTGATGCAGTCAAGAGAAAACAAAACCACGTTCATCTTCTGAGGTAGGCTCAGGCGTCCAGCTCCACGGGATGCTGAATCCAGGACAGGAGTTTCCTGGAAGTGCTCTGCAAATTGGGCCTCAGAAAGATCGGACTCAACAGTGTCTTCAGTAGCACGTGGAAAGGTGATGGAAAAACTTGGGCATGAAAGCAAAGACGCAAGCTCAGGACACCTCTTCTCTACCGCTTGTGCACTGCGCTGGCAGCTGCACAGTCTGCCTTTTGGGATGCGAGTCGTCAGCTCTAAAATTGGGGGTGAGACCAGCTCAGACTGAACACCAGGCCCTCCAAATGTTCCTTGGGAAAAAAGTTTGAGATATGCCGAGTACTGTTTTGGGATCTGCCAAATACCATATTATACTCCTGGTGATATAAGGGCTCTGAGTTTCTAGAGAAGGAGATAGTCGACTTTTACTCGCTCTGGAATTTTCCCAAGTATTTGATTGATGAGGTCAAGGTGGGGAGCTGAGAGCATCACCTCTCAAGCCCAACTAAAAAACAGCATCCTGCTCCTAGGTGGCATGTCTCTGCAACCCTACCTCCACAGGGTAATGGCGCAGCTAAACATCAAGCCATGGTAAGTGGACATTTTGGCCAGGATTTCCCCGACAATTGGCTGAGCACAAGCTAGGCCTGGGTTGAAGGGCAGGAGAGAGGGAAGATGGGTTAAAAAGCAGAGAAGGAGATAACAGAAATCCATATTTGTCATTTTAGGACTCAGCCTGCATAAAATCATTTGTGGCTGCAGGCTTGAAGTAGGGGCTTTTATACACAGGATGGGATTTTTCAGATGCAGGAAAATCCCAACCAAGCCCAGAGAAGAGAGTGACCTGGCCCCGATCCCACAGAGTAAGCACCAGGGCAGAACAGGATCCCAGGTCTCTCAGACTGGCGTTCTTGCCGCAGTGCCAAGCTAACTGGCCCCGGGCTGCCTCCCCGCATGCGTGGTACGTGGCACCCAGCCCCGGCATAGGCTCTGTTCCCGAGAATGATTTCTCTTGACAGAAACTGGAGGTGAAAGGGCAAGGGAGTATTTCCAAATGGTTGATCTGACAGCTGCAAATTTCATTTTGTGTTACATATTGACCTCTAATTGTTTCCCAAGTAGCCTGGGACCGAGAGATCAATAAATCCCACAGATAGTTAATATCCCCTCTGGCAACCTTGGCTTTAGTTAGAAAATAGTCAAATTCACAGCCCTTTGCAAACAGCATCTTTTTATTTTCTGCAGAGTCCAATGAACTATAATTCAGCCAAGGACCTGGCTGGGGGCTGGCAGACTTCATGGCAGTCTGGAGGACGGTTGGTGGCCCCAACATCTGCCTGTCCAGGAGAGAAGAGACGATGTCCTCCAGGCCTCTGAGTGACTGGGAGCCCCAGCCCCACCTTCCTGTTAATCTTTCCTTTCGACTAAGCGGCCTCCATTAGGTTATTAATATAACAAGAGAGTTGCGGCCATTGGCTAACCTATCCCCAGAGATCTTTTTAAAGGGAGGCTTGGATATAGCAGAGGAAAAAATGAATTAGTAATTATAGAGCCACTTTCCTCCTTCTCCTTCCTTTGCTTCTTAATAGTCAGTTGACCTTGATCACAGCACATTCTGTTCTCATTGAGCCTCAGTTTGCTCACCTGCACAATGGGAATGATTATCAGCTCTGTCTGAAAAGATTGTCACAAGGATTAAGTAAGTTGGGAAGTGAAGACCCTCACACAGAGAAGCTCATGAAATTAGTGGGAACCTCTATGAACCCAAGTAAGGCTCAGGAATATTTGCCTAAGACCAGCTCTACTTAAACACTGTGGTCCTCAGACCTGAGGCTGAAGCAGCTGCCTGGGGATGATGTGAATTTATGGCCAAGACTGGCAAGGACTACCTCCCTCAGAGTGTGTCAGCTGTGTGCAGACTTCTCCACCAGATCATCGTAGGTGGCAGGTGGCAAGGCTGGAATGTCCCAGGCTCCAGGGGCTGCCCAGTAAACCTTTGCTGAAAGCACACATCCATGAGACAATGTCTGTGACATGGAAAGGATGACATTTCGTCCATAGGACATTGTTAAAAGGGAGGACAGTTGGGTAGGCAACCATCCTATTTCTCTCTCTCTCTCTCTCTCTCTCTCTCTCACACACACACACACACACACAATTGGCCAAGTGATCAAGCTTAGTATTGGCTTCCAAGTCTCCATCCAAAGGCCAGCCCAGTCTGAGGAGCAGAGTCTTTTTTTTTTTTTTTTATGTCACCCTTGGTATAATGCTGTGGCGTCACAGCGCACAGCAACCACAAACTCTTGGGCGGAAGCGATTTTCTTGCCTCAGCCTCCCAAGCAGCTGAGACAACAGGCTCCTGCCACAATGCCTGGCTATTTTTTGTTGCAGTTGTCATTGTTGTTTAGCTGGCCCGGGCTGGGTTCGAACCTGCCATTTTCGGTGTATGTGGCTGGTGCCGTAACCACTGTGCTACAGACACGGAGCCTGAGGCACAGACTTCTAACTAGTCTGACCTTCTCGTAGCCATGCGATGTCAGGGCAGAAACCCATGAGGGGGCCCTGTTCCTTCTCCTTGTCTTACCTCTGCTTCTTACTCCCTGGGCTTGAGTAGAGAGGACTCCCATCTGGGATCTGTGGCATGCAGTGCCACCTCAGCATGACACAAATTAGCCATGTGATTCTGAGAAACTCACTACCCCCCACCCCCACTTCAGTTTTGACATCTGGAAAATGGAAAGATGCCGCTACCTGTGTTTGCCCCTCTCCTAAGGTCCCCACCAGGCCAGCTGAGCCTGTGGCAGATGGGAAGGGCGTGGCAGACCGTTGAATCAAATGCCTTTCCAACATTCGTTTCAGCAGATTTTTTTTTTTTTCACTCAGAAAGAACTGAGCTGCTGGGATTAGGCTAGAGATGGGAGTAAGCCTCAAGGCCCAAGGCCTCCTCCTCTTTCAGGAAACACATTTTCAGAACAGCTGCCTCATTTTAGAGGTGAGGGAGCTGCGGCCCAAGAGGGCCCTGCTCCCGGTCACACGCTTTCCTCAGCACCACACATCCTGCACGTGAACACAGAGCCGAAGGAGCCCTCTCTCCTGTTGAGGGACCCTGCGGGCCCGTCCAGCACCTGAGGCCCCCAGAGCGGCCTGCAGTTACCAGGCAACCAGCACACATGGCCCAGCGCTGCCCATTAGCACCCCGCAGCTGTCCTCCCAGCCAAAACTGGTTTAGAAAAAGCCGCCTGGCTGGCAGGTAGGAACAAAAGGATTAGGCCCCAGTTTGACAGGCAGTGTCCCTCCCATTTGCATGTTATTAAGCTGAAGGCAAGTTAGCAGAGGGGGACACATAGCTTCAGATTCCCTGCCAAGCTGGGCCACAGAGGCACTGGGGCTTCATTTGCATGTCTGGACACCTGCCCTGAGCCTCAGGAGCCAATTTGAAGATACAGGTTTTCTTGAGGAGATGACTGGGGTGCTGGAGGGAATTGGGGAGGTGGATCCCACTCTGTGGTGACCCCAGCTTGTCCCTGGCTTCTGGGGTGTGACACAAACTGGCATAGACTTTTGGAGGGGAAAGGGCTTCCTTGCGCTGAGAGTTCAAACTGGGCCCTAGGCAGTGGCCTGGAGAAGACAAGTACATTCTGGCTCTGCCCGGCCAGCACCCCCACAGCACTCCCAGAGCACACACACACACCAGCCTAGCCAAAAATGGTGGGGGAAGGAAGGAGCACAGGCCACATGTTCTCTGCACTTCCCTTCTGAGGCCTCCTGGGGTACCCTTGATTGACAGGACGCTAAATGCAAGCGGTTTCCTGTGATAGAGAAAGAGATTTTCTTGAAGCATTCAACTCCTGACCTTTAAGAGCTCGGGGAGCAAAATGATTTTCAGTCACTGGGGCCTGAGTGAAGGGTATGTGAATTGATCGACTGCAGGGCTCAGGCCTCCTGAGGTCTCAGTGTTATGTCATTAAAATCTTACAATCGAGTTATCCTAATGTATTCCAGCAGCCACCTCCTCAGAGGCGATTAGTAAATAGACTCCAAGTTACATGGTATAAAATGGTTTCTCCAAGGGCCTGCTTCAGTACTGGGAAGGCCAGCAGTGACTTAGGTTGCCTGGAGCCACATCTGGCCTCTGCCATTGGAGGTTTTCTTTTTTGGCGTTAGACTATGGTAACTAGTGCTATTACTTCCTTTCATATTTCTTCCTCCTAGTTCCTTTTGTCTTAGAAAGATGTCCACCCCTCTGGCCGCAAGGTGGCTATATATATTGGGCTGGCTAACTATGATGCTTTGTTCCTCTGGCAACAGTGATTGGTCTAGGAATATATCTGACTTGAGCCAATCAGAGTCTTCCCTGGGATTATTCTCTTTTTACTGGGGATCCAAAGCTGGCGGAGTGTGAGCAGGGGTTGATGGCAGCCATCTTCCCCTCCACGTGTGGTCTATCTGCACAAAGCAGTCAAGCTCAGTGAGCAGAGAGGATAGAGGGACAGAGCAAGAGAGGCCTGGTTCATGGAGCTCCTTCTCCCATTCTATTAAGATGCCCTCCTATCTTTCCTAGCTTTGTGAGTCTTAAAATTCCTCTTTTGATTAAGTTAGCCAAGGTTCATTTCTGTTGCTTGCTACCAAAATCCTGCCATGTAGGAGGAGCTGATATTCTCAAGAGGCAACCGTCTGGGAGCTTGGGGAAAATGAAATTGATGGGGAATGATTGGAAGTGTGATCATGCAGGTAATAGGTGGAGACCATAGAGGCCCCTCTATCCACTAAAGTGTGAGCTCCATGAAGCCAGAGACCTTTATCTCTCAGCTCCTAAAACAATGCCAGGTACATACTACTCTCACCACCACCCTAATGGGCCACAGGACCTTACCTGTCACACGAGATCTCTGCTTCCCCCTGAGTCTCTGCTCAGAGCTTCCTCTGTCTCCTGACTTCCATCCTCCTACCTTCAGTCTGTCCATGGCCATGATGACCTGCTCTCCTTCAAGGCTCCCACTGTTAACTGCTTTGCTCTTTCCATGTTGCTTGATGCCAAGTTAAGTGAAGTTTCAGAGTCAGAAAGAGACAAAACTCAATTGGTCCAGCTTTTTTGTGTTAGGCCACCTCACAGTTCAGGCTGGTTTCTTTGACAAAGTTAACCAAGCATGAGCCAATGGGCACAGTACTAACCAGGGCCACCCAAGCAATAGAGAACAGGCCATCCAGTTCTCATTCTTAGGAGCCATAGCAATTCTAGCACAGAACGCCTTACTTAGACTAGCCTGGAGGGACCCAGGGACTATCTTCACTGCCCCCTTGCTCATTCCAGCGACTCCATCTGAGGCACAGGATTGTTCTTTGGTGGTTGGAGCCCCTCCTCCCATTGCTTGCTCACAGGTGCCTCTCTGGTGTGTTTCTTGCTTGAATTGCAAATTGAATCGCTGCATAAACCCTACATAACTCAGAGCCCCATGTTGGCAGTATCTTATTTTTCAATTTCTTTTATTTTTTAATTGAATGAACATATTTTATGCGAGCCGCTCTACCTTGGTGAAGGCTGTTCCCCTGTGATTCATCAGAGTAATAACTAGAAACACCATTATTTGGCTTCATCCTCCTGCTGAGAACATCACATAACTGAGAAATGTTCATGCGTCTCACAGAGTTGGGGGGGGACAAAAGGAGGGGGCAGCAAGAGGAGTATGAGGGGGAGGAAGGAGGGAACAAATGATTATGTGCACACACGCAAGTTGGCAGCCAGAGACGGGGTGAGACACCGAGAGGAGAGCACAGGCCCACAGATGGGTTGTTGATCTCACACAGAGGCACAAAAGGAACCACACATCACCTCTGTACTCAGCTATCCCACAAAAAGAAAACGCTGATAAACTCACTGAATTGCAAAGTGAAAAGAGATGTTAGAGACCTTTCCTCAGGACAGGGAGGCCCCTCGGTAATGTCTTACAAACCCTGGCATGCTCTGGGGCTGTGTGAATGCTCACGTCGGACGTTAAACAAAACAGACTTTTCAATGCAGATCTCTCTTCTCATTTCTTCTCTCTTGGTACTGACACTTCCTTAGCTTAGCTCTTCTCACCTCCTGTCTGGGTTTTTGCCTTGTCCAGTGCCCAATTCCAACCACTCCCCTCTCCAACCCCCTCTTCCTCTCACCATCAGACCAATTCTTCTAACACGTAGCTCTTGCCTTGCCCTTCTCAGGGTGACCTGCCTCCCAAGCTGTTCACGTCTGCTTCTGCACTGGTCTTTAGGCTGCAATGAAAATACCCAACTCAAAACAAGCTCACAAGATGGAGAGGAGGAATGGGATATTTGCAGACTCACACACCTGGGTGTTCAGAGAGTGATGGCTGAATTCTGAGTTTAGCAGATGTCAATCAGGAATGTCTCTTCTGTTTCTCAATTCTGCTTTCCTGCGTGGCAACTTTTTCTACCCTTTTACTTTTGACATTTCTGTGTCCTTATGATTTATGTATGTCTTGTAAGCAATATAGAGCTGGAATTTTAAAAAATACACTGTGATAATCTCTATTTTAACCAGAGATTTAAATCTACTAAAATATATTTTGCTTACTAATCTTTTTGGATACCTTTATACAATTTCATTTTTTTTGTATTCTCTTTACTCTGTTTTTTTTTTCTGTACTCCTTTTTTTCTTTCTATCTGATTGAGTGTTCTTTTCCCCCTTTATTCCTTTATTTTGCTTTCATAGGTATGCAGCTCATTCATATATATGTTGGTTTGCAGCACATATATATACGTATCAACTCTCTCTCTCTCTATATATATATATATATGTATATATATATATGGTTGTCCTTAATTTTTTATCATGGATACTTAATTCAGTCTGAATATATAAAAACTCAGATCATCAAACAATTTAACACATGTAATACTTTAACCACCCTTGACCCTTGCCCATCTTATGTTCTTCTTTGACCATTATCCAACCTAAACTTATTTGTATAAACTAGTAATTCTCCTAGTTGGAGTTCTCGTGATTAGGGAGTTCTCGTGATTAGGGAGTTCTCATATTGCTCTTGGTTGTCTATCCCGACTCCCATTCAGGGCACATAGATTCCTTCTGTGTTTTGTTGTGTAGGATCAGGAGGCTTCTTTCAGTGGGGCTTAAACTGTGTAGAATCCATTGGGTTGATGGGATGAGGCCAGAGAGTCTGGGTTCCCCAGGACTGTCTTTTACCATCATAGCCTTATTTTAACGTTAATTTATAGATCTTGGGATGCCCAGGACATAGAGGTAGTACCATGACATGCCCCAACCCCTCACATCACAGTTGGCAGGAGAAGGGAAACTTACTGGCCTCCTTCCAGGTTTGTGTTCTTATTGGCGTGGTTGAAAGACTGTGGGAGCCATGACAGGTGCAGGAGTGGTCTGTACCCATGTTATAAATTGTCAGAGGAGACTCCTCCATCCATAGGTCTTAGGCCAAGACACACGGCTTTTCTGTTGTCTCCCTGTTGACAGCATTTTTCTAGGTTATCCTCTAACTGCAAGAACAACGCTTGAAGGATCCCACCCTCATGCACAATTCTCATTTTAAACTTAGCACCGGCTCAAAGCTTTGTCTTCCGTTCTCACGTGCAAATTCAATCACAAGTCCAAAGACTGCCCACCGCCCGCATCCTAAGGCTTGTGTGCCAAATGCTCTGATTTTTGCTCCATCTTTATTTTGGACTCCTCTTGATTTCCCATGTTTTCTGCAAGCTTTTACACACACGTGCACACACACACACACTTAGTAGTTTATATATAATTTCTTTAAAGGAATTTTCTGAGGGAAGGAGTTCAGGTCTTTTGGGTAAATGCTTCCAAGAGCAAAGGTTTCTTTTCCTCTCCATGTGGACTTCATTCCCAGGCAGCTTCCTCTCTGTGCTACCATCAGTGGCACCTTAGCAATTCCAGGCTTTATATGGGCATTAGAGACAGAGAGGTGGGAAGGAGGGAGTGGCTCATTCTTGACGCAGCATAACTATCATTGGCCTGATTTGGGTCCCATGCCCATCTGTGATCAATCATAATGACTTAGCCACCCTTTAAGGGAGAGATTAGCATAAGGCCCAGCCAAGCCACAGGGATGCCGATATCAGAAAAGGGGAAAATATGTGCTTGGCAAGCAAAAACGACAGGTGTCAACCGCAGCCACTTTAAAATGTACAAAGTGTTATCTCATGTAATCCTCACCCAGTGAGATAAGATTTATAATCATCTTGCAAAAATCCACACAGCTGCCGAGGGGCAGTACCGGCACTGGAATGTTGGTCTCCTGACTCAAATCTTGGGCTGTTTTAATCAAGGCTAAAGTTCTAGGCCTAACCCTCAAGGATGTGTATTTCTGAGTCCTTCTTTGTCTGGCCAACTTCATCTTGCACTGTTCTTCTACTCACGAAGCTCTGCTCAGCATCACCCAGGCCACTCCTGCACCAGGGATGATCCCACAGTCTTTCAACCAAGCCAATAAGGACGCAAGAACGGGAGGGAGGCCTAGAGGTTTCCCCTCTGCTGCCAGCTATGATGAGTGGGTGTCGTCTACAGAAGACATTATGTAAAGCTTATGTCCAGGCTCAATGGGTATCTTAGGTCCAGTCCTTAGAAGCCATTCTGTGCACATTCTTTATTGAGGGCGCACTGGCCCAAGAAACCTGTAGGAATATGAGAGATGCAGGAGAAGAAGCTAAACAAAAATATAGTTTCAGAGGAAGCCCAGCTTCAGCCTGCTTCCCTGGGTTGTCCCACAGCAGAGCAAGGCTGCTACAGCTCTGCATCAGCCAGTCACTGGCTGTGCGCTGGGTAAACCTGAGGGCAGGCAAGAGAAAGCATGAACTCCCAGGTCTCTCCTGGAAAGGAGACTCATACCTGCTGCAGAAGAGAGGACCAAGGCCATAAGCTATTAGCATCTCACATACCAGCCGTTGGGAGAACTGGCCAAAGAGGGCCCAGGCAGGACACAAGGGCATCATGACAGTAGGAAGGAGTGCTGTGAGTGATCAATAAACACAACTCGACTTATGAAGGCGGCCTTTATCAAACGCTGGTGTGCCAGGTATTATCCTTCACACTTCACATGTGCTCTCTCATTTAGCCCTGATAATAACCATATAGCTAAGTGCTGTTATTCCCCAAGATTATAGGCAAGGAAACTGAATGTGGTGTAGGGTCTTCTCACTCAAGGTCACACAGTAGATAGATGGTATTCATACTGTACCCCAGAACCTGGAGACAGCACTGCAGGATGATACTGGTGTCACCATGGGAGCCCCAGTGGCAGGAACCTACCATCTTGAGGGCATAAGAAAAGTCTGCCTGGTTTGGCAGTTCCCACCTTCTGGAATCCTCTGGCTCTTACATGTGTGCTCTGTGGTTCACCAACTACACTGCCCAGGCCACATCTGGAGATGGTGTTCACGTCTAGAAGCAGGAGCCTCCATTTGCAAGGGAAACTGCCTGCAGGGCATTCTAGCCTGAGCAGCCAGCCAAGATGGTGAGAGATTTGGAAATAAGAGCAGGTGAGCATACTGTGGATGTTTAACCTAGAAGGGCAACCTCAGAGAAGTTTCTTGTGACCCTGTCTCAAAGCAGAAAAAGACTGTTGAGTTCACAGATTCAAATTGATGTGAACAGAGAGCTGGAGAGGAGGGATGGCTTGTGCCAGGTCTAATATCTGGTGGCTTTAACCCATGGCCTCTGATTGAGTGGTGCACTGGTACATGTTTAACAGTCAGGTCTCTGAGCATACAAAGCCCTGGCACGTAGCATTTGCCAGTATCTGTGTCGTTGATATTCCCAATTGCAAGCTCCCCTTGTGACATCAAGGAAGGCAAAGTGGGGAGGGACATGCACAATTGGCTATTGTGAGTCAGCAGAGCCAGCTCCTGCACACCCAAGATCTCCACTCCAGAGCTCATTCTGCAATGCCAGTGGTTTCCTACCATGAGGCTCAGAAGGCACTGACTGAACGAGCATTCTCCAGTTACATGGGTTTGAAAGGCAGAGCTTTATGGATCCCATTCTCAGAGCATGGCTGAGTGTGTTAGCTTAGAAAAGGTCCCCAAAGCCCTGCTGTAAAGAGAACTGTGGAACATCAGTTAGCTCCACATTCCCCAGACCTGCCTGCCCGCCCGACTGTTTCATCACATACACATACCTCAGGCATATCCCCTGGAACTAGTGCTCAGTGCATACACTTTGGAAAATGGCAGACAGAACAATGTCTTCGTATAAACAAAAGGCCATTTCTGAGAAAGAGGTTCAACTTGGTGTTCTATTTTGTTTCCGAGGATAGAAATAGGACCAATGAGTTAAAATTAGGGGAAGACAGAATTCAGTTTGGTAAACAGAGGTCTTTTCCAAAATAATAAGGACCACCTATCAGTGGTACAAGATTAGATGTTGAGAGAAAGAGGTCCTCATTGGCACAGAGAGTGAGTGTCTGTATGGCAAGGGACACCCAGAAGGGGCTTCTTGGATAGAGTAGCCAGTGAGAGAAGATTCTCTCCAGGGACTATCCATGAAGTACTAGAATTCTAGTAACTTGGAGCACACAGGCCCTGTCTGGGGCTTCAGAACAGGGGCTGTCAGATGGCCGCCTCTATGTGGAAATAGATATTCTAACGCTATTCGTGTGCAAGATATAATTTTAGAAGGGTGAAGATGTCGTCACTTCCCAAAATATACTTCTTGACTATCTAGTTTCTGCATTAATTCACCATTAAAACTTTTCCTTTTTAGTGTAATACTTTATTCCGGGTTCAAATGCACATTCTCCTGGGAAAGGAGTTGTTGATATGAACTACCCTTGGCTCCATACATCCCCATGGTGTGGTGAGGTTCTCAGCTGCTCCCTGGGAGCAGGTCTGGCCTGCAGAGGGAGAACTTGGAGAGGGAAGGAGGATTGGGACAGGGGATTTGGGTGTCTGGGGTGGGGACTAGAGAGCAGGAGAGACTGCAAGCCAGGAGGGAGTGGGCGTGCCAAAGACAGTCTTGGCTGCCTTTATGAATGTGTTTGGGGCTGGGCCTATCCTAGAGATATCCCAAAACTATTTTAGGAGGCATCAAATTTAGCTGGTGGCTGGTTTGCAAATCATCCAGATATGTTGGTATTTCTGATGAGACAATCTGTCTCGGAAGGAGACATTTAAAGCCTTTACAACCAAAAGGGATGTGCCTTTTTGAGCACTGCCATGGAAAAAGCACAACCACCACAGCCTAATTTGTTGGCCAAACCTAGCAGTGGGTAAAATGTTCATGACCATGGCAGCTTCATTGGTACAGAGCCTTTCCAGATGAAAACCTGCTTCTATCTTTATTATCTGGCAGAATTCTTGGAATAACCTGAAAGAGTAGTGGTCTGACATTTATTTTATAAATGAGGAAACTGAGGTACTTACCTAAATTTACTCAAGGAGATGGTAGAGCATAGACTTCAGCCCAAGTTTTTCAGATTTCAAATCCCCTATAATCATTTTCTTTAAATTTAATTTTCATTTTATCAG
Organism: Otolemur garnettii; assembly: GCF_000181295.1. Classification (NCBI taxonomy): domain Eukaryota; kingdom Metazoa; phylum Chordata; class Mammalia; order Primates; family Galagidae; genus Otolemur; species Otolemur garnettii. The sequence continues at coordinate 22,336,323 of NW_003852406.1, forward strand.
GATAATATGTGTATTATAATTTCAACTGTCAAATAGTTGCACAAGGTTTTATTTTTATTTATTTATTTTTAGAGACAGAGTCTCACTTGTCACCCTCAGTAGAGTGCTATGGCGTCACAGCTCACAGCAACCTCCAGCTCTTGGGCTTAGGTGAATCTCTTGCCTTAGCCTCCTGAGTAACTGGGACTACAGGTGCCTGCCACAGTGCCCGGCTATTTTTTTGTTACAGTTTGGCCGGGGCTAGGTTTGAACCCACCACCCTCGGTATACGGGGCCAGCGCCCTACTCACTGAGCCACAGGCACTGCCCTGCACAAGGTTTTTAGTGAAAAGTAGCAGGCCCCTGCCTAATGCATTCCTCAGATCTGATTTTCCAAAATCTAGATGTGATCACATTCTATTTTTAAGCTATATATATTCTTGTATTTATCTTCATATTTCTGAGTAAAATATTTACTTTCCAGTTCTTGCTTTAAAAAATGATGTAATCTTCCTTCGATGGAAGACAAGAATTTAATTTTTATACCCCATTTACACACATTTACACACTCACAAACACTCTCACACATACTTCCTTCTTTCCCTCCTCTGCACATGGAAATATAGTTATATCATGGTTTTTATTTCTTAGATGATAGTTTTAATATGACTGCTCCTTTTGTATAGCATCCTGTTTTTGTTGCATAGGTGCTGTGTCTTTGCTTATTCCTCTGAGATCTTACTTTTTTATTTGAAGTTTTCATTTACTCTCTACATTGTTTCTCCCTTTCCTGAGTTTATTTTCCATTGGTTCATGCTGGTATCTGCCTTTCAAGTTAGAGGTTGTCCTCAAATATCTGATAATCCTGCTTTTGTATTTACTTATAAGATGTTAAAAGGTATTTGGAAGCTCTCATGACTGGGTGGGTGATTTTCTCTATAGGATAATGAGATAGAGATCCACCATTTCCTTTCAGTGGGAAAGGGTATTCCCACCTTTCAGTATCTGTTAAAATTATCTCTTGGGCCTGTTGGTTTCCCCAGGGGAAAATGTTTTTAAACCTCCAATCTTCTACAACATGGGAAAGAGCAAGGAAAAGGTAGCTCTAAGGTTCCCACCACTTGGGAACCAAGCAGCAGAATGAGTCCTAACTTTGTTATTTACACTTGTTCTCAATCCCACCTTCCATGGTACCTGCTTTTCCCCTCTCTTGTTTAGTCTCTCCAGAGTGAAGTTCTTTTCTGCTGAAAAGAAATCATGATTCCAGGGGAGGAATCATTGTTTATTTGCATTGAGAGAGAGGAGGAACTCCATGGTATAATTTTTTTTCTGTTACAAACTTTACCAGTCCTGCTCCTGGGAAATAGACTCTGAGTATTGTCTGCAGGAAGCTCTTTGGTAGTAACTATAGGATCAGTGTCTGGGTGTGGAGTGAAGGAGGCAGGGTTGGGGAAAAAGAGGAGAGAGACTCCTTAGTACATCCCATGGAGGGAGTTCTAGAACGAGGGTAGTCCTACAGAATGACCTTGCCCTGTTGCAAGAAGACTGGGACTTTATGCACCTTCGTAGACCAGACATCAGAAGTAGGCTCTCTCAGAGAGAGAATTGATTTTAGCAAGAAGTATTCTTTTAGCTAAAAGAAACTCCCACAGAGAGACTTAAGCTGAAAGCCACCAGTACTCCCAGCAAGCTAGAGAAATGAGTGCCTGGGCAACACACCATAGCAACCACTCCACTATACCCTAGCCCTGCTTCAGTAACCTTCCTTCCCATAATCCTTCAGGATTCTTATTAGACCCTTTACCTAGACCTCTGAACATTCCATAGAATATGACTTTGACTCACCTTATTGATGACATGATGCTAGTCAGATTGGGTGAGCAAGAATTTTAGAGACTCCAGAGGTTGGGTAATAAAGCTTACAATGATTCAAGGTATTGCCACAACAGATTTCAGAACTTTAGTGGTCTGGGATAGTCCCTCCAAAGTAAAGGACTAGATGATGCATCTTTCATCTCTCACCGCTAAGGAAAAAGCACATCTGTTGTACTATAGCCCAACTAAAATTTAGCTGTGAGGGTAAATCCTCCCAATAGACAGAACTTTAGGCTATGCATCTGGCCACAATCCACTTTGTGGGGCAAGGGAAGTGACCCAAGGCAAAACAATATTTTTGCAGGACCCTTCCCACAAGATCTGTTTCTGTCTTGCCTAACACAGAGCACTGAGGATACGAGCCTAGCTAAATCATTTGGGGCAGGTAGGAGCAGGGGAAAAGAGTAGAGAGTTTGTGACAATTAACATGCAAATCTCAACAACAGGCCAGATCCTACTGGCTGGTTTGTTGACTCCTCCACCAGGAGTCATATGCATGAGCCCCACGGTGGTTGCTATGGTGCATTGCCCATGTTGCCCCTCAGCGTCCCAGCACTCATTTCTCTAGCTTGCTGGGAGAAATATTCAGATCCCCCTAACTAGTTTATTTATACTCTCAAAACTCCATGTACCCTTGAAATCCATGTACCTCCTTCCTCATGGTTGGCACCATGTACTCCCTGAAGATGGTGCATACAAACCTCTATAGATGAGACATGTAAAGTTCAACAAAAAGCACACAGATATCAGCAACCAGATCACTCAAAGAGATTGGAAGAAGGTATACAAACTTGATCATTTTAAGGCACTGTGCTATGAAAAATAAACAGGAGCTCTTAGCATTTTGCCTGGTTTTGTAGACTCAAGAAAAGGCACACATCCTAAGACTTCCTTCCACAAGAGGGAATAAGAGCAATGAAGCAGTTACATTCATAAAGATTATTTGAGGGGTTACCCCCCCCCCAAAATTTTTCTTAGTCAGGCCGACTGGCAAAGTTCTTTCTCTCACAAAGCCAGCCAGTAAGGAATGGAGTAGGTGACTGTTTATTCAAAAGTAAAGATAGCAACACAAGCCAATAAAGAGCATGAAAAATCAAGAGAAAATTGTATCACTAAAAGAATAGAATAAGTTCCATGGATGATCCCAAAGAAATAGAGATCTATGAATTTTCTGACAAAAACTTCCAAATAATTGCCTTAAAGAAGTCATGATCTACAAGGGAACACATATATACAATGAAATAAAGTCAGAAAAACAATACATAAAGAAAAGTAGAAGTTCAACAAAAAGACAGACATCATGAGAGGAAAAAAAGACACAAATAGAAATTCTGAGGCTGAAGAATACAATGACCAAACTGAAATTTCAAAAAAAAAAAAAAAAAAAAAGAGCTTCAATAGCAGACTTGATCAAACAGAAGAAAGAACCAGTGGACTTGAAGACCGATTATTTGAAATTGTCTAGTAAGGAAAATAAACACACAAAAATAATCAGAAAAAGTAAAAGAGTAAAAAAAATCCTATAGGACTTATGGGATACTATAAAGCACAGCAATAAAAATAAAAAAAAAATAAAAAACAAAGAGTCCCAGAGGGAGCAGAAAAAGAGAAAAAATTAGAAATTTGCTTAAAGAAATAAGGACAGAAACCTTCCCAAATCTGGAGAGGAAAATGCACATCCAGATCAACAAAGTCCAAAGAATTCCAAATAGGTTAAACATAAAGAAGTGTTTACTGAAAGACATTATAATCACATTGTCAAAAAAAAAAAAAAAAAATCAGTGACAAGGAAAGCAGCAAGAGAAAAGCAACCCACCACATGTGAGGGAAGCTCTATAAGGTTATCAGTTGATTTCTCAGCAGAAACCTCACAGACCAGGGGAAAGCAGGATGATACATTCAAAGTGCTAAAAGAAAAAACCTGCCAACCATGAATATTATACCTGACAAAACTGTCCTTCAGAAATAAAGAAAAGATAAAGACTTTCCCATTTTGGGGGAGGGGGAAGCTAAAGGAGTTCATCACCATTTGACTTCCTTTCAAGAAATGCTAAAGGGAGTTTTTCAAGTTGTCTGATTAGCAGCATAAAAATATATAGCAGTATAAAATTCCCTGGTAAAGGTAGCATAACTGAGAATACTCTAATACTGTGACAGTGGCACATAAATCATTTTTAACTGTAGTATAAAAGTTAAAAGACAAAAGCATTAATACCCATAGATACAATAATTTGTTAATGGATGAAATATAAAAAGATATAAGTGGTGACACCAATAACATAAAATGTATGTAAAGGACAAATGTATAGTATTTTTTATGTAATCAGAATTACTTTGTTACCAGCCTAAAATACACTGTTATAACTATAAGATATATTATGTAAGCCTCATGGTACTCACAGAAAATAAAATCTGTAGTAGATACACAAAAATAAAAAGAGAAAAGAATCAAAGCATAATACTCCAAAAAACAACCCATCAAATCTCAAAAGAAGACAGCAAGAAAGGAACAAAGGAATTACAAAACAAATATAAACATTTAACAAAATGGCAATAGTAAATCTTATGTAGAAATAATTATTTTAAATGTAAATGGATTAATTTCTCCAGGGCAATGACAGAATGGTTGAATGCACACATTTTTAAAAAGCTCCAATTACATGTTGCCTATAAGAGATTCGCTTTAGCTTTAAGGACACACATATGCTGCAAGTGAGGGGACAAAAAAAGAAACATCATGCAAATGGTAACCAAAACAGAACAGGGGTGGCTATACTCAGACAAAATAGATTTTAAGTTAAAAACTGTCACAAAAGACAAAGAACGTCATTATATAATGATAACAGAGTAAATGCCTCAAAAAGATAAAAATAACTGTAAATATATATGCACCCAATGTTAACGCACCTAAATACATCAAGCAAATATTAGCAGAACTGAATGGAGAAAGGAAAACAATACAATAATAGTAGGGGACTTCAAAGAACACTTTGAGCAATGGATAGTCCATCCAGGCAGAAAAATCAATAATAACACAATGCAATTGAACAAGACCATATACTAAATGAACCTAACCAACATATATAGAATATTTCATTCAACAGAAGCAGACTACACATTCTTTTCAAGTACACACTAATCATTTTCCAGGATAGATCATATGTTAGGCAACAAAACAAATCTTAACAAAGTTAAGAAGATTAAAATCCTATCAAATATCTTTTCCAAACATGAAGTTATAAAAATGGAAATCAAAACAAAAACATTGGAAAACTCATAAATATGTGTATGTGAAAATTAAGCAACACAACTCTAAACAACTGATAGGTGAAAAAAAAATCAAAATAGAAATTAAAAAAAAAACTTGGGACAAATGAAAACACAACATACCAAAACTTAAAGTATGTGACAAAATCAATTCTAAGAGGAAGTTTATAATGATGAACTCTTAACATTAAAGGAAAAAAGAAAGATCTCAAATGAACAACCTAACTTAATACCTAAAAAACTAGGAAAAAAAGAGAACTAAGCATAAGTTAGAAGTAGTAAGGAAATCATAAAGACTAAAGTAGAAATAAATAAAATAGAGATTGAAAAACAATGGAAAAGATCAACAAAACTAAGAGTTGATATTTTGAAGAGATAAACAAAATTGACAAACCTTTAGGAAAACTAAGAACAAAAGGAAATAGCCTCAAATAAATAAAATAAGCAAAAGACATTACAACTGATAGTATAGATACACAAAGGATCATAAGAAACTACTATGAGCAATTATATGCCAACAAACTGTTTAACCTAGAAGTAAAGGATAAATCCTAGAAATATACAACCTACCAAGACTGAAAATCTGAACAGACAAATCAAGAGTTAGGAGATTAAACAACTAATTTAAAATCTCTTAACAAAGAAAATCCCAGGACCAGATGGCTTCACTGGTAAATTCTCCTAAACATTTTTTTTTTTTTTAAATTGCCACCCATCCATTTCAAATTCTTTCAAAAAATAGAAGAAAATGAAATATTTCCAATCTCATTTCATGAGGCTAACATTATCCTAATACCAAAACCAGACAATAAAACTACAAGCAGCAAAAATGACAAGCCAATATTTCTGGTGAATCCAGAATAATCTTCAATTAAATACTAGCAAACTGAATTCAAAAATACGTTAAAAGGCTCATACACTGTGTTTAAGAGAGATTTATCCCTGGGATCCAAGGAGAGTTCAACATATGCAAATCAATAAATGTGATATAGCACCTCAACAGAATTAAGGATAAAAAGCCATATGGTCATCTCAATAAAATCACATAGACTCTCCTCTTCAAAAATTCCTCTCTTTTTTCTATAGTCTCTAGCCTTGGACAGGTTGGCAAGGTCCCCATATTCTGTCCCAACCATGATCCAGCCTGATCAGTCCCCAAATCATTATTTCTCAGAGGAACACAGTACATCCTGGGTGTGTGTGATTGTTTCAAGGAGAAAGAAAACCAATAAGGTGCTTTATCTTGGGAGGTCCATAACTGTCCTCATGGAATAAATCGAATTCTATATGCATGTAACTTTTTCTACCAACAAATATATATTGTGTCCCAGAGCTATAGCAGGGGGACATAGATTCTCACATTCAAAGATGAAACCCTGAATACCTTTAGCCATGGACAAGTGATTATACACGCTGAGCAGGATCTAATTATTCATTGATTGAGTAAGAATTCTCTGCATACCCTATGTGTGCAAAGCACTATACCATGTTTCCCCTAAAATAAGACACTGTCTTATAGTTATTTTTTCTCAAGAAGACACAGTAGGGCTTATTTTCAGGGGATGTCTTATTTTTATTAAGTATAATACAGCTATCTACATTTATTCAAATACAGTTAAGTCATCTTCATCTGGAACTTGACAGGGGGAGCCGACCTTGTTGGTGGGGCTGGTGCTCGTGATGTGTGAACTCCTTTCCCCTAGCTGTTCATACATGCCCAATAGGGATGCCTGCTGTGGTTACCACATGAGCACCCCGCAAGTGTGAACTGCTTGGAGAAAGGAGCTGTGGCAGATAAAAGGTATTCCAGTCTTCCTTACCTGTCTGCTGGGAAATGCATGGCATGGTTATGCAAATACACTGCATAGCCATGCCAATCACTAGGTCTTATTATGGGGTAGGGCTTATATTTAACAAATGCATAGAAATCCTGCTAGGGCTTATTTTTTGGTTAGATCTTATTTTCAGGGAAACATGGTAGAAGACTAGGGCTAACTAGGAAGTGAGACCACTGAGGTCCTTGCCCTCATGAAACTTTCATTCCAGTGGATGTAAGTGGTGACTATTTTGGAGAATCATCCATCTGGTTGCATAAATGTTCACATGAATGAGTGAAATTTAAAAAAAAACTAATTTCATACCAAAAATATCTCCTTACATGTATTAATAGTCACCTAAAGGGAAAAAAAACTGAAATAGAAAATTCTAAAAGACCATTTAAAGGCCAAAACTAAGAAATGTAGACTAGAGATTCAAAATGAGCTTAAGAAATATAACATCAGGATTCTCTAGGGAAATGGTTAAGTCAAGGCCAAAGGCATTAGCACTGAGTTAAGAAGAGGGTGAACTAATGAGAAGAGGGCAGAGTGTGGAGAAGGCCAGAGAGGGAGATGACCAGGGATCAAGTGCTGACAGAAAGATGAGGGAAGCAGAGGCAGGCTGCAGACAGCATCAGCAGTGGGCTAGCCACAGCTTCCTCTTCCTGAGTCAGTGATGGCAAAAGTGAGAGAGCCACTGGTTCTGAAGGGAAGCAGGACCTTCAAGGGTCCCCTCTTGGGCCTTCTGACTTCCTGCAAGGTTGGAACCCCATGTGGCCAGGGCCAGCCCGATTTTAAGGTATTGCAGGATTATGTGCCTTTTCTGTCCTTGCTCCCTCCTCTCTGTTAGGGTGATCAGATTTTAACACCAGTAAGGCAGGACAACATGG
>NW_003852406.1:22344234-22350352 GCF_000181295.1 Otolemur garnettii
TGATAAGCAGTTCTCGATAATCACTTCTCAGCAATTATTTGTTATTATTACAGTTTAACATTATAAAATTAACAAAAATAATATAAAACTCATATTCTGGCGAAATAGCCACATGGCAGCTGAAAACCGTATATTCCCTACTTGTTCTCCCACCCGTTTGTGCATTCTTTCCAAAAATTGAGGCTTTTTTAAAATGCCACGGGAATTGGGACAAATTGTTGAAAAGTGGGACTGTCCTGCCAAAAGCCAGACATCTGGTCACCCTACTCTCTGTCCACCTGGCACTCATTGGCACTGCCATCTTAGCTAGGGTGACCAGAATATGAGTTTTATATTATTTTTGTTAATTTTATAATGTTAAACTGTAATAATAACAAATAATTGCTGAGAAGTGATTGTTGAGAACTGCTTATCAAAGTTAGCATTGTTGTCAGGCTCTGCCCTGCCCCGCCCCCTGGCCATGTTGTCCCGCCTTACTGATGTTAAACTCTGGTCACCCTAATCTTAGCCCAGGTGTGAGTTGTTGTGTTTCTTCTTTGAAGAGTAGGGGATGGCTTATGCTGGTCACTGAGAATGGGGAAAGCCCCTATTCCCTGGTAAAGGAACCTCAGGTTGTGATAAGCAGGATAGACACTGGACTCTGGGACAGAACAAGGTGAGGTGGATATCTTGCCAGGATCTCCAAACTCTGCACAAAGAGCAACCCATTGCAGCGCAGAGTAAGGCCCGCCCTAGACTTTGCCTCTTGGGGGCCACACCAAGGCTTAGCAATACCTAGGACAACTTCTGGTCCACTGAAGATAGACCACCCATCAGCCACTTCATCATGCTTGTCCACTGAGTGCCCAGCTCAGACTAAGCACGGAGAGTGCACAGGGAAATACTAGGTGCTCACAAACCAGTCAGGGCCACAGTCAGACAACCACCCTGCTGTGTGACGATTGACCCCATCACTGCTGCTTTAGATGCACCACAGATGAAGCCCTCCCTGGAGGCTACTTGGAACCCCTCCAACCCCCTCACACACAGAGGGTCTCAGGGCTCTGAGCCAGGACCCCCAAGCCTTCCCGCCCTCCACCCAAAGCAGGTGCTCCCTGAAGCGACAAGGACGGCGATGGCACGGGTGAGAGCCCATGAGTTATGGTGTGCCGGGTGCCTCACAAACAAGTTTGGTGCCCGCCTGTCTTCATGAATCACAGCAAAGCCTAATCCTTCATTAGAACATTCAGCAGTAATTGCTGGCGAAATGCCACTTGCCTTTCTCTCATTTTAACAAAACATTTATGCATGAAAGATTTAATGCCAGGTATCAAGCATATCATTGTAAATTTACCACTAATTAAGCCTAATTAAAATAATTAAATGGCTGTGGAGTCACCATGTGAATTAAAATCGCTTCTCCTCCGTACTAGGCTGTTACTCACTAGCCAGGCCCTGGGTCTGGAAGACAAATATATCTTTCTCTCTCGATTTTTCCTGTCGCCCTGCTCAGCTTCACGCCGGGTATTTGCACGGCCAAGGAGATTTGATAATTAAGATAATGCTGTGATTTGACGGTGTGGTTTTTCAATTTTGGGACCCCAGGAGATTTTCCTTTATCTCAGTGAAGTATAGACAATTTGACAAATCTGTTGCTCGGAGCAGTCGCTGGCGTTTGCATATTCATTACTCATTGGATTTTTAATCAAAGTAGCTGATGGACCCCTCCACCACAAATAACTTGGTCATGAATAATTTATCCGTGCTCACTGGCTGGGCGGCGCAGCCTCCCGGCGCCCCGGGGCCCCTGATTGGCTGGCCGGGGCTGGCCTGCCCCGAGCAGCACATGGCCGCTCCAGATGTTTGGGTATCCATATGTGCACAGCTCATCAAAAACGGCAACAGCCCGCACCCAGGGGCCTCTGCTGTCCCCAGATAGGCCATCTGGAGTTGGAGGGGAAAACAAACCTCGGTGAATTGTAGAATACGTGGTTATCTTCAGTGGCGCCTGGCGGTGGCCACGGAGGGGCGCAGGATCCGGGTAGAGGGGAGACAGGGCACCAGGGCTTTGGCCCTGACTGGTTCGTAAGCACCTGGTATTTCCCTCCTCTGCGTGGAGGCCCAGATTGGGGGTGACAGGAAATGTTGGTGCGTGGGTGGCTACAGACTGGGCTGTCACAGGGACCCTGGCTGGCCTTTTGCAGATCAATCGTGAGTGGCCTCTCCTGCTCCTAGGCCCCTGTAGGTCCCATCTCTGCCATCGTGTACACACCACCTTTCCCCTACTTTGCTCAGGCTGCACCTGCATCGCAATTCTCCTCTTTCTCTGTTCTACCCCCAGCAGGGCCTGCTTAGAATTTTCCTAGGCCTCAGGCACTCTTGTGGAGGCCTCACCCCTAATCATATCAAACCCATTCAATTTACCCACATGCCACATCAAATATATTTTATATATAAGTGTGGAAGAGTTGAGTGGAGATGCAGTTGACTGGTTGACATAATAGCACGTTTTGTAGACATTTAATGGACCATTTACTCATTTTGATTTTGCACTTGTCTTTTTCTATGGGGCCCACTGCTCTCAGCTCCCTGGGTCTCAGGCATTTCTGTAGGGTACTGGCAAGCAGGTCTGCCTGACATTAGGCCTCCCGTGCCAAGTGTTTTCAAAGGCCCTGGTCTACATGTCAGCCTTTACCAGTTCTTTACAGCTCAACCTGTGGAACTTCAGCCGAGAAGCCGTCTGGGACCTTCACAACGTGAAGCCCTTCCCCGGTGCTTCTGGAGCACCCCTCAATCTCCATTCCAGCCCCATTATCCATGTGGTGATGGCTAGTTGTTTTGACCTCTTTCTCCACTTGACAGTGAGCTTGGGAGGGCAGGACGGTACCTTGTTTATCACTGTCCCTCCCACCTTGCTCAGTGCCTGGCACACACTCTGTACAAACTAAATCTTTGATAAATAAATGAACTTTGGACTTTACATTTCAAAAACCAGAAACAACGACGCTGAAAAGGAAATTAAGGCAGAACAGTGATCCGAAAGTGTGTATGGAAGGCAGCCAGGGACAACCCTTTTTGACCTGGCCCCAGATCTTTTGTCAGGGTAGGAAGGCTCACTTCCTGGCTCACTTCTCAGCTGACAGCCTCAGGGGTGGTGGTGGAGCAAGGGCCTCCCAGGGTCCAGCTGTATCACACAGAGTCTCCCCACTGTGAGGACTCTAAGATCAAAGGAGCAGACCCAGCCCCCAGGAGACTGAGCTGACAAAGACGGACCTCAGTCACTCGTATTCCCTCTTAAAACTGGGGTGTAGGTAACCAAATGCCTCTTGTACTGCAGCAGGCAAGGCACACTTACTGCAATCCCTTCCTCCACAATCTGGCCCCACACCCTGCAACGTGCTGGTGAGGAGCTGGGAGAAGACTGCAGACCAATTATCAGGCAGGCAGGAAAACCAGCAGGCTGCGCTCTCCCTGTGACAATTAAAGTGAAAATATTTCATGATAGTTTTTCCTATTTTTTTAATGTGGGAGGGAAGGTGTGATTGTACTGTGTGTGTGTGTGTGTGTGTGTGTGTGTTGTAGAGAGGGAGAGAGTGAAGAAACAGTCTGAGTCATAAGCAGATGCTTCCCAGGGCCTGTCAAGGATGGTAATGACTCCCTGCCCTGTTGAGTGACTCCTGTCAGGGTCCCCTCTACCTGCTCCCCCAGGAGGAGGCTGCTGATAGCACATCCCTCATATGCCCTGCCCAGGAATCTGCCCCTACCCTGAAGCCCCTTCATGCTCTGTGTCCTCGGAGAGGGCTGAGGTGCCACAAGTCCTGGAGCACATGACCCATGAGAGGGCTAGCCTTGGGCAGGCCTGGGGACCCAGGGACCATAGGCCCCACAGCTAGAGACCTCAGCCAGAATTATAGAGGGAGACAGGCAGGCAGGCCTGGCAGCAGAGGCCCAGCAGAGGCTGGGAGGGTGGGGTAGGGGGAGATGGGGTGATGGGAGAGAAGGACACTTAGAACAGTGAACTGTTTTCCCTGGGAGGGCCAGGAGATACCTGGGGGTGGAGAAAGAGCAGCACCCTCACACTGGAACCTTTCCCATACCACATTCGACATCCTCTGGATAGCCACCCAGCTGACAACGTTCATTCCACCAGATATCAGTCGGGGACATCCTGCACAGCATCCCTGGCAGGAACCCTGCCCCCATTCACCACCCCTCCCAAGGGAAAAAAGACTAGGCTGCTGCTGGAGCCAGGAACTCACCCCGTCAATTGTTGGAGGGCCTCAGAGAAGGGGACTGGAGGACTCCTGCTCTAAATGCAGCCAGAGGCCAGAGTGTGTTGAAATCAGGGGAAGGGACCTGTCAGTCACATTTTCCTCTCTGGAATTTGCATGGGGACACATTGGAGTATCTGTCAGGTGAGGCCAAAAGACAGAAATAAGGACCCAAAGAAGGGAATAGCCATGTTACAGGTGCAGCTTTGAGGAAAAATATACTGATTCTGCTTCTAAGAAAGGAGACAAAATTTGGTGGTCTGTGGAGATAGCTGGTCTGTGGGGGGTGGTCACTCCTAGGGGCCAGGTGACCCTCATGTCCTTCTCCACCAAGGCATGCACAGGCATCCTAAGGGCTCACACAACATCAAACTCTTGAGCTCAAGCAATCTTCTTATCTCAGCCTCCTGAGTAGCTGGGACTACAGGTGCCCGCTTTTCTTGGCCCCGGAAGTGCCAAGCCCTTGATGCCTAATGTCACCCCTCTAGGAGACCCCCCACCCCCTCCCCAGGTTCCAGTCTTGGAAGATCTTCCGCACTGACTTCCAGGAGCACACACCGGAAGGGACAGGTACAGGAACACAGCAGCCACCCAAGCGCCCGCAGTACCGTGCAGTCTCAGCGCTCCCAGCCAGCCATCTGCAGCCACAGCCCTTCCTGGGATACATTTCAGATCCTGGAATCACCAGTCTTGTTTGTTTGCATTCTCGTCAGGGCAATGACATATATTCCCAGTTCCTTGACTACTAACCTTGTTTTTCTTGTCTTTGTGTTGTATTGTGAAACTTACAGAATCTATGTTTAACAGCATGATAATCATTTTCAAGTACAAATACAAGTGATATTTCATGTATCAACTTTTCAACTTAACAAACACTTATTGAAGACCTATTAGATAAAATGGATAATGCTGGATACTGTGGACAGAAAGATGATGATGATAAGACTAGTGACCTTCTATTGGGCATTAGTCATTTAATTCTTCTAAAAGCCACATAGATTGGTACTATTATAATGCCAGTGTTCACCAATTCACCAGTGAAGGAACTGAGGCCACAGAGCTAGTAACTTGGAGATATCATTGATAAGTGATAAACCTGCGAGAGCCGGGATGTGAACCCTTGATGGGTAGCTCTGGAATGCATGTTCATAATCACCATTAGAAACAGAAATAAAAATCCTGTGAATTCTACTTGCTGTCAAATAGCCGAAACAGATCATAAACAGATCATTGAAATCTTTTGTTCATGCTAAGAGAATAGCACGCCATGTGCAATTAAATACTGGGGCTTTACATGATGTTTATTTCCATTATCCAACTCGAATTTTCATGACAAACTTATCATAGATGACAAATGTAATAACAAAGGCTACTAAGTAAAGAAATGCCTCTCTCTTGAGCTCTTGGTTCCTTTTGTGACGGGACTCAGCTTCTGTGCTAGAGGGTTGGTAGGAAGTAAAACAGAAAAGATACACATCGCAGGTGTCTGCCCTACACTCAGCCGGCAACCTGCTCTCAGCCATGGCGTATGCTTTCGTCTCAGCCCCAGGAAAACTGTAAGCTCCTTGAGGGAAGAGCCTGTGACCTTCATTCTTTAATTCCTTTATCCATGATAGAAAAAAATTATCATGTTGAATACTTATTGCAAGCCACACATGAGCTAGCAGTGAGAGGCGCAGGGATGAGGGGGGCCTTATTCTGCAGAGGCCACTCAGGCAAGGAGACTACAGGTAACACCAGGCAGCTAGGGCTGTCCCAGGGTAAGAAAATGTGCCAAGAGCCCAGATGCCAGCTCGGCGCCTATAGCTCAACCGGCTAAGGCACCAGCCACGTACACCTAAGGTGGCGGGTTCGAATCCCCAGCCTGG
>NW_003852406.1:22351494-22569420 GCF_000181295.1 Otolemur garnettii
GGTCCGGGCTGGGGATTCGAACCCGCCACCTTAGGTGTACGTGGCTGGCGCCTTAGCCGGTTGAGCTATAGGTGCTGAGCCTTGATGTTTTGATATATGCATATTTTATACCATGTATATTTAATATATGTATATTTTGTAAAGACAATCCAGCTAATTAATATGCCCATCAGCTCACACAGTTCCCGTTTATGTGTATTTGTGTGTGAGGTGAGATTTCATCTAAAATTATGCTCTTAGCAAATTTGAAGTGTATGGTAAACTATTGTAAATTAAAAAAAAAAAAAGAAAGAGAGAAAGAAAAGGAAAAAAGCCAGCAATCTAGCAATGTGGTACCAGCCTTGTCCTACTCACGTTATGTCTTTCTCTCTCCCAGGCTCCACCCCTTCCTTCTGGAAATTTTATTCACACTAGTTAAGAAAGTGCCTGAGTACTTCTCATGTGAGTGAGTTGTCACCTACATTTCTGGCCTTGGACTCCATCCTCTTCCATTGGGCAAACTTCATGAGTGGTGCTAAGCATGTCCATTCATATGTCCATTCATCCATCTAATAACAGGGCATTCTAAATCCCAATTGTGCCAGTGAGGTGGGGATGAGTGCCCCATACTCACGACTTCTAAACCTATAAATGCACTATGACAAAATGATGTAATATATCAGGGCTGGTAAACGTTGATCTGTAGAAAAGGGGGCTGTGAAAAAGGATGGAAGAGCAACCAAGCAAGGAGACCGAAGTAGCAACAGAGAATGACATCACAGAAACCAAGAAAAGAAATGTTTCAGAGCAGGGGGGATGCTGATAGAGTCAAATGCAGCGGAGGGATCCAGAGCAGTGACCATGGATCGGGCTGCAGGAAGGGAGAGGTGAATGACCTGCTGGAGTCTGAGCGGGTGGGGATGAGCCAAGGCAGGGAGTAGAGGCTGCCAAAGTGGAGAACTTTTAGTGCACACAGCTCTACAGAAGTTTAACTGTGAAGGAAAGAGAAAAATAGGGCAGTAGCTGCAAAGAAACATGGAGAGAGAGCGTTTGGAGATTTATTTTTAGGATGCAAGAGATTTGAGCATCATGGCAGATCTCACTGCCTCTGCCTGGGATAGGAAGAAGAGAAAGTCTGTCAGTTTCCCTCCCTCCTCCCTTCGGAGGGTACTAGGTCCTTCACTGACACTATCGTGAAGGGACAAGGCAGATGGGCTTCTGCTGTCCTTAGCTTTGCTGAGAAAGCCAGGGCCAGCACACTCTCCCAGTTGCTGGATCCAATGAGTGTATGTCGTGGTTGGTTCCAAAAGGCGTCAGCCCCAGGAACCAGTGGTCTGGAAGTTGGGAAGCCTTCTTATGTGAATCTCAGCTATTCAGTGTGAACCTTTTTAGAGAGTGGGTGAATTTAGTTGGCACGTTCCATCCATGGGCTCTGCCATTGGGCAAAGGGACCCTGGAGCCAGCAGATGCAGAGTCCTGCCCTGTGGACCACAGACCCTGTAAGGGGTTGGCTGAGTCAATGAAAGTGAGGAGTAGGGGAGCCATGGGACAGGAGCCTGGGAATAGACTCCAGCGTGGGTGTGGAGGGTGCTCCCACAGATGTGGGCACATAACACAGAATACCAAAATCACAGAAGAGAATTCCATAGCCTCCTCAGGTCTAAGGGACTTCTTTGTACAGATGAGGAAACTGAGCCTCAGAAAGGGGAAAGAACTTGCCTGAGATTTGGGGGAGATTTGTGGCAGAGCTAGGACTAGCCCAGGCCCTTGAATTGATGATGGCTTCTAGTACCATCGTCTGTGCAAATGACCAGAGGCATGACCATGCTCAGCCTCTGGCTGCATTGTGGGGCTGGGTGTAAAAGTACATTGGAATTCAGGATAATTTCCCCAGTAAAACAATGTCACCCTCCAGCCAGCGATGATGGATGTGGGAGACACCATTCATTATGACCTCCAGGATGCCCACACTGAGCCCGCACCTAGGTCTTCGATGTGGCCCCAGAACACCCTGCGCATCTTTGTAAAAGTTGAGGCATGTGGCAGTTCCTGTTCTGGAGCCACCATCCACACGGGACCACAACTCCATGGGGACCCGGCTTATTTGTCATGTTCACTGCGTTGCCCCGATACTTAGCCCACAAACAAACAGCCCAGGGTGCAGCTCAATTATTATCTGTTGAGATAATTAATTAGTTAATTAATTCTACCCTGTAAAACCAGCTCCCCAGAGGTGGAAAGGGTTTGGAATTCTGACCTCAAACCTGAGGAAACCGTCCCCCTCAGGGCAGCTCCAGCTGCAGAAACAGGCCCTTTCCACTGCCCTGCTTCCCACGGCAGGCCAAGTGGGGCCCTTCGGAAGTTGGGGAGCAGCACACGCCAGGTCGCCTCCCTGCTCCCGTGTGGACACTGTGCCTCCCTTAAGGCTACCCAACCCCGCCCTCTCAGCTGGTCTCATGGCCTCACTGTGCGACTCCCCATCCTGCCTCCTTTTTCAACATATACCAAGTATGTGTTCAGGCAGTCCCCCAGTTATGAAGGTTCTGAGGGTTGTCCTTAAGTTGAATTTGCACGTAAGTTGGAACAAGTACATTTATCTATCACCTGTAATCGCCTCCACATGTGAGTGCAAGTTGTACATTAGTGAGATGTTTGTAATTCAAGGACTGGCTGTCGTTGGCTGAAGGGCCCCAATACAGGTATCCCTAGTCAATTCTGCTGTGTTGGACTTGCCCCTTCAGTCTAGATTGTCACAGTGACCGTGCACACTTCCCTTCCTCCAGTGTCTTTACTGTCCTTCCTGAATCCAGGTCCCCTGAAAATTTGGGAAGCAGTTGTTCTGTTTTCATCAGCTTTATTGACTGAAATATAAACCACTCAGCATCTAAGACAAGTCCTGTGCCACTTCACTGGAAAGCCCCAGCGGGTTGACAGTGCTCTCTAATTGACACGTGTCAAGCACTCTCTGTCACTAGTTACAGGGACATCTTACTAGACCATCAGCCGGCTCTGAGTTCTTGCCCCAAACCATAGTCCAAAGACAGAGAATACAAGACTGTCGCCATTTTTTCTACCCATCTCCTATATATCTCAGCTCCTCCCTACGTCCCTCCAACCTCCCCCTTTTCTTCATTGCCACTATTTTTACAAAAAACATATATGGCTTATAGATCCACCATCTAAGTATCTGGGAAACCCTGACCTAGCCCAAATTTTTGTCGTGGATTTTCTCAGGACTGCACAGAACATGCCATAAACTCAATGTGTGATATATGTTTGTAGAAGAAAAGAAGGACACCATGGGTGAATTTCTCAGATTCCTTGCTGGAATTTGAATCTATTCTTCTGGAATAGAGATGCTTTCTTACCCCTGTTTTCCTAGAAAGGAGAATCTGAGATGAAGTCACCATGCTAACGCTTTATGGGGAGGGGGTCCAATCCCAAGACAACAGGAGTGAGAGCCAAAGAAAAGAAAGCACGGAAGGAGGAAGGACTGGGTTGGACAGTGTTCCCCCAAATCCGTGTCCGTTCAGATCCTCAGAGTATTATCTAATGTGGAAATTTGGTCTTTGCAGATGTAACTAGTTGGGGTAAGTTCTCACTGGTTGAGGTGGAACCTAAATCCAATGCCTGGAGTCCTTACAGGAGCGATGGAGAGACACACAGACACACAGGGAGGAGCACTACGTGAAGACAGTGGCGGAGATCGGAGCAATGCTGCCACAAATGGAGGATTGCCAGCAGTCACCAGAAGCTCGAAGAGGGAAGAAGGATTCGTCCCTAGAACCTTCAGAGAGAACAAGGCCCTCCGGACACCTTGATTTTAGACTTCTAGCCCCCCAAACCAGGAGAGAATACATTTCTGTTGTTTTAAGCCAATCTGCTTGTGGTGCATTGTTCCAGCAGCCCTGGGAAGCTCCTACAGACGGAAAGCAAATACCAGGCTGCACGTTCTGAGATGGTTGCACCTTTGCATGCAAAGAGGCCAGATGCATGTGGAGAAGCTGCCTGGAAACCCTGCTCATTGGAGTGGTCCTGTCAGCGGGGAAGAAATGATAGGAATGTATTCACTGTCTCCTTCCCTTCTTCTTTCTCATTAGTCAGTTTGCCATGCAGGCTGTTAAATCCTCTGAACTTCCAGATTCTGCATCGTAGGGACAGATCTTGTAGGGGCATCGTCAGGGAGTCTGACCTCTGCCTGCAGTGCAACACAGAAGTGGTGCTAAGAGTCAGAGCCTCTGCAGTCTGGGCAGGGCGGGCTCCATGGCCAGCGCTGGGGGCATGCAAACCAAAAGAGGCTGAGACAGTGTGATGTCATGACAAAACCTTCCTACATAAGTAGCCATGGCAGGTAAGGCAGACAGATCCAGAAAGATGCACGCAGCAGACTTAAAAATGATATAAACACACGTGAGAGTGTACAAGTTGCAGAATCAGGATCCCAAATCCAAGCAGTAATGCCAGGGTAAGGGGCAAGCAGCGACCTCAGAGGTGTGCCAAGTGTAGATCCAGAAACCATACAATGATCTGGGACTCTGTGGGGGTAAGTCTCTAACAAGTGGGCAATCAGTTGTTGCCTTGCAGAATATGGGCTCAGTGTTGGCAGAGTTCTTAATTTCTTACAAGGAGCAAAAGAAATTCAGATTTAAAAAGTAACTCTCTCAATTTTTCAATGTTGTTAGCTAATGGAAAAATATGTCTAAATGCTATAAATGTGTGAGAACTAAATTAAGAAACTTAAAATGTGCCTGAAGGACATAACAGAAGATTTAAACAAATGGAAAGACATACCATGTTCTTGGATAGGAAGCCACTGTATTATAAGGATATCAACTCTCTCTTGAGTTAATCTATAATTTTAGA
This sequence comes from Otolemur garnettii, assembly GCF_000181295.1. NCBI lineage: Eukaryota > Metazoa > Chordata > Mammalia > Primates > Galagidae > Otolemur > Otolemur garnettii. The sequence continues at coordinate 22,356,337 of NW_003852406.1, forward strand.
ATAATACTTAAAACTTAATAGCAATTTGGTGGAAATAGACATGGGACTCTAAAGTGCAATATGGAAAAAATAAGCATTGATAGGAAAATTCCAAAAAAAAAAAGTAAAGGATGGGGGAGACTAGATTTATCAGATCATAAAACATAGCATAAAGTTTCAGTAGTGAAAACTGTGGGCTGGGTGAAGGGCTTAACTGTAACTTGGACTTTACCTAATAAATGTAAACAATGTAACCTAATTGTGTGTACTGTAATATTAATCTGAAAAAAAAAACCTGTGGCTCTGATGTATGAATAAACAAGAGAGATCGATGGAACCAAAAGGAAAGTCTACAAACAAATACAAATATATAAGGAAATTAAAATATGGTAAAGATGAAGGATCAGGAAGGGGGAATGGATTTTTTAATAAATCCTGAGTAGACATCTAAGAAGAAAATGAAGTTTGATCCATGCCTTCACCTGTTGCAGAAATGCCTTCATCTAGTCTAACGTACCATTTATTTTACACAGGGCTGGTGGAGCATGCAGAGGTTTGTATGGGTCAGCCCTGGGAGAGCACAGATCTCTGCTCATTTATTGGCTTCAGCTCAGTCACATGACCACAGTTGCAAGGAAGCCTGGGAAGTGCCCAAGAGGAAAGGAGGGCTGACTTTGGTGGCTAGCCATCAAGTCTCTGTTCAACTATCCTTCTGGACCTTTTAAAATTTGAAACATGTGGTTGTATTATTCAAAGTAATGGACATAATTAAATTAAAAAACAAAACACGAAAATGTGAGTTAGCTCTGGCCTGGGAGCTGCCAGTTTATGATCCACGTTTAAGTGGTATTTGATTCTATAAAGGCAGCAACCCTTTAAGTGAGAAAAGTGTAGTAGACCAGTCTATAAACAGTGTTGGAAGATCAGAGAATCCACTGGGGCACAAAAGTAAAGTCAGGTTTCTCACCAATAAAAACTTGCAAATTTTTAAAGAGCTAAGCCCAATAAATGCAACGATAAAAGAATTAGAAGGAAATACGGTTTTAGAGAAAGAATATACCTTTGAAAGACTCAGAATTCAATGGCGATTGAGAAATCTGACCACATAAAAATGGCCAAGGACAACACAAAAGACAAGGGAAAGACGATGAAAAAATGAATACAAGACAAAGAAATGATATCCCACACACATAAATGGCACTTACGGATTGAAAAGAAAATAAAGAAACGATCCAGTAGAAAAATGAGCAAAGAATATTGAAAGGCCATTCACAGCAAAAGAAATGGTGAATAAGCAATGAGAAGATGTATATGCTTACAAGCAATCTGGAATATAAAAATTAATGCCACAAAGGGGTTTTGTGTATCACCGAATAGATTGGCAGAATTTGAGGATGGGGGGAGGAACATATTTGGAAAGGGATTGAAGAAATGGTTTCCTTAAGTGTTGCTGGTAGCTGCATATTGGAACCTCATTGGTGGAGGGAAAGTTGGCATAGACTGACATATTTTAAAATGTGCACACATTTCAACTCAAAAGTTTTGAAGACAGAGTCTTACTTGGTCACCCTCAGTAGAGTGCTGTGGTGTCACAGCTCACAGCAACCTCAAACTCTTGAGCTTAAGCTATCCTCTTGCCTTAGCCTCCCAAGTAGCTGGGACTATAGGCACTCGCCACCACACAGGGTCTCGCTCTTGCTCAGGCTGGGCTCTAACATGTGAGCTCAAGACAATCCACTGGCCTCAGCCTCCCAGAGTGCTAAGATTATAGGTGTGAGCCACCACACCTGGCCCAACTCAAAAGTTATGAGTAACCACTCTAGAAAGATCATGCACACAAAGTAATAAGCCTAAGATGTTCATTGCCATATTGTCATAACAAGAAAAGAGAATGATCAAACTAAATGTCCATCAGCAAAGGGAAGTTAAACTGATACATTCGTATCCTAGAGGACTCCGTAGCAGTTTTCTTTTAATGGAATAGATCTATCTGAAAATAATGAAGATACCTTTAAAGACATATTGTTAAGCCAAAACAAAATCAGGTTGTAGAACAATACATACGCTATTTTGTAAACATAAAACAAACCATGCGTTTCTGTACTAACACATATGTCTATAAAAGCTTATGATAAAGGGCAGTGCCTGTGGCTCAAGGAGTAGGGCGCTGCCCCCATATGCCCGAGGGGTGGCGGGTTCAAACCTGGCCCCAGCAAAAAAACAAAAAAAAAGGCTTAGGATAAAATAGTCTGGAAGAATACGAACTCCTAACAGTGAGCACTTCTGTAGAGAGGCGTAGAATGAGAGCGGGCAAATGCAAACTTGTGCTTCTGCTGAGTCCCTCCATGAACTCTCAGATTTTGTGACATGCTATGTATCAATGGGTATTAATGATTTGCCTGAAGATAGGGATATATTCACACCCACAGACCATTCCCTGAGGACTTTCCATGTGCTAGCTCTTCACTTGCCTTATCTCACTGAGTCCTCACTGCCCCCTTATGATTCACACCCTAGTCTTATCCCCATTTACAGATGAGAAAGCTGAAGCAGTAAGAGGCTAGATCAACTGCCTAAGGTCACACACACAGGAAGTGGCAGAGCTGCAGTTCAAATTCAAGTGTGTCTGATTTCAGAGGCCACACTCTCAGTCTTGACCTGTTAAGAACACATTTAGCTAGTGACCTCTCCCAGCTCTCCAGCTCTGCCGGGTCCTTGGGTCAGCTGAAAATGACAGGAAAGAGAGCCAGAAGTGCTGGAGAAGGCAAGTCCTCTGGTGCGGGGTGGGGGGAGCTCCAGCCGGGTCAACCTCGGGGCTCAGCGCTGCCTGTCAGCTGACCCTGAGGACCCCTGGTTTACCCCCCACTCACAGGCCCTGCAGAGCTTCAGAGCAGAGTTCTCAGTACCTTCCTCCCCGGCCTGAGAGCCTCCTGGTACAAGTGGGGAAGCTGAAGCCTAGAGCCAGAGATCTCGAGACAGCACCAGAATTAGGATGGGGTGGTCCTGCCCCTTTCCCTAAGACGGCCAAACCCTGATGAAATTTCTTCCCGGGTTAGGTGGAGGTGGAGCTGTTCAGAGGCCAGCAGGCTAGCTCACAACCTCCTCTAGTTTCTTAATAAATCAGCTGTGCCTGAGGGGGACTCCTGGGCTCCAAAGACACCTTGGAAGAAAGAGGCTGGTTTATCCTGAGGAAATAGCCACAAATGCTTGTGGTGTCTTTGCAAATGGCAGAGCTGGGGCTGAGCTGGCTCACACCCTGAGGCATCCTCAATAGTTTCCTCTCTTTCTTTCCCTCTCAGGTTTTAAATCACTTAACTGCCCCTGGGATGGGCTGAGTGGAGCAATTACTGCCAAATGATCCAAGTTGATCTTTAGGCAGCAGGGACCTCCTTCTGGGTTCATTAACACTGGCCTGCTGAAAGGGAAGGTCTGATGATCTGGGGGACTGAGGCCAGGCGTGCTGGATCTGGAGACTGTCCTCAGGCAATATGAAAGGACTGACTACTGTCACCCTGCCCCAGGCAGCCCCTTTCTCTCCCTCCCTCCGGCCTCTCTGTTGATTGCTTCTCTCTGTCTCTCCCTTCTCTCTCGTATCCTCCTCCCTCTCTCTTACCAGCCCCCTCCTCCTCTGTTTCCATGTCTCTATGAGGACCTCTGTGTCACTATAGCATTTCATCTCCATCTCTTTGACTGATCCCCCACCTCCTCCCTCGCCACTGCAAACTCAGGCAGCTTGTTGGCGGCCAGACACCTCCTGTGTGATTCCCCTCTCATCTCCCTCCTTATCCCCCATTTCTGCCTCTCTCCTGCTCCAGCAGGGAGCTTGGCAGCCTCTGGCACCTCCCAGCATTGCTGGGGGGGAGGGGGAGGCAGCACGGGATGATGTGTGCAGGGCAATCCAGCAACAAGGGGGCTCCCTGGGTGTGGTCCAGGGCCCTGCTGCAAGCACTGAGCTCTGTCACTCTCCCACAGCACTTGTTAGTCGGCACCCACCTGCCATACCATGATACAACTCATCACACATCCCTTTTGGACTCATTGCCACCGAGGCTTGCTCTAAGCACCTCAGCCCAGCACCAGACTAATGGAGAGGCGACAACGTTGTTGGTACAAAAAGGGCACAAGGGAGGATGGGGCAAGATGGCAACGATCGCCTGGCAAGGCTGAGATTCAAGCCCAGGCAATAAGTGAGTGTGTGCACCTGGGGGCTGGAGGGCTGCAAAGCGCCCCAGGTCCCTGGGGTGTGGCCATACCATTTACTGGGCAGTGAGGAAGACCTCTGGCTTGCTGTAAGCCTGTGTCCCCTCTCCAAGCCAGTGAGGAACTAGGATGCACACCATAGCAAATGCCAGTTCACACAGGCCACCCCAGTCACAGAGCCCATGCTAATCCCACCCTGGCATTGGTGGGCAGGCTGCAGCACCCACTGGCGGTGTCAGGGGGCCACATCCTTGGTCAGTCCACAGTGGCATAGGAGCCTTCCTGGCCAAAGGCCACCTCTTCCTCCAGCTGCATAGAGACTGCTCTGCTCTACGTGTGAGCTCTTAATGTAGGTTGCCTTACAAATTGAGGATACAAAGGGGCTCAGCCTAGAAAACATATTTGTTTGAGTAAAAACATTGTACTGGGGCCCAGGAGATCTGAGTTCTGTCCCTAGCTTGATATGTGAACACAGGTAAGTTGTCACCTTACCTGAGCTTTGGTTCTCTCCTTTGTAAAGAAGTATTTGATTGGTCAAGGCCCTCTGGCTGACATCAGAGATGAGAATTGAGTTGAACACTTTTGGTGGAGTGTGTGTGTTCAAGTAGTGAAGATTTCAGGATCACTTCACAATGATCATCCTGAGCTAACCCTACCCTGCCAGCCTCTCCTGCTGCCCTTGTCAAGGGCAGACAGATGTTCTCTGAATTGCTTTGTTCATCTTTCCTTTCCTGACCTACTGACACATTCCCTTGGGCTCTCCCAGCCTGTCCACACAATTGTCCCAACATCACCCCCAACAGAGATACCACTCAGCTCACTCACTTGGGCTTCAGCAAGCTTAGAAAAAAACCCACAGGCCTCAAACTGCAACTCTAATCCAAGAAAAACTGGTGACAAAGGCGCCTTCCCCATCCACAAAGGAAGTGTGGTGATGGGGACAGGGGTGGAGAGAAATTGGTCCTCACCATCTTCATCACCCACTTCGTGCCCAGAGCTCTTTATAATTTGCAAAGTGATTCTTCTCCCGCGCTCCCATTTGAACCTCTGGGTACCATTGAGAACCCCTCTAGCCAGGCAAATATTATAGTTCCCATTTCCCATTTTACAGGTGGGAAAACTGAGGATTGGATTAGAGGAGACGTGACCATAGCAGCCCCTGCCACAACACAACGTTAATCTTATACTTCCCCAATCAGCACCATTTCTCCTACAATAGGTGATAGGCCCCATCCCTAGGCTTAAGGCTCTGTGTTCAATAATAATATTAATAATAGTGCATATCTATCAGATGCTTTCTGTGGGCCAGGCACTATTCTGGGTTCTTTTTATGTATTGTCTAATTTAATGCTAAACCAAAACAAAAAATATATGACACAGGTACATCCTTGTCTGTAAGGTAAAGAAACAAAGACCCAGAAAAATTACGGATATTGGCCAAGGACTCCACTAGTAAATGGTGGAGCTGAGAGCTGCATTTTCCTGGCCTTATTCCGGGAGGCAGAGGTCTTGTGGCTGGTGGGATGGTGGGGGAAGGCTTCACACACAAGGTAGCTCATAACCAGCTATAAACACACCTTCTCAGGGACTCTTCCTTCAAGTTGCCTGAGCCCTGCTGGCAGGGCTTTCTCACCATGTAGATCACTCTGGTCTATTTCTGTGGGCTGAGGACTCCAGGCCCCAGGAAGCACCAGGCTTACGACCCGGACATGCCCACATCAGAATCTTAGCAGACCAGGCCACAGTCTGCCCAGCCCAAGACCCTGCACGAGTGGGCCCCTGTGGAGTGACAGACCTGTGGTAGTTCTTGCCTCCCTGTCTTCCAGTTCCTTCTCTCCTCATAGATAATGTGGGGCAAATGGTAGGTACTAAAAATAATAGTCAAATAGACGAAAACATGAAAAATCAAATGCAAGAAACACAGGCCAGCTAGAAACGCTTTCTCTTTTCACACATGCATGCACACAGGCTCACAGGCACACATGCTCACACCGTATTGGAGCAGTGTGGGCAAGAGAAGCCAAGACTTGGGTGGGGAGGTAGGGGGCTTCAGCAGCTCCCAGCATATGCTAGGAATTCCTTGAGCTCTGCCTTGGTGCCCATGCAGGCCTGAGGTCTGGACCACCTCTGGACATTAGTCTCAGTTGGGCAGCCAGTGACCCACTGGAATGTCCTCAGGGGTTCCTCATAAAGTCAGCTGAAGAGCTGATTGCCTTGGAGTTCAGAAGGGCTTCTGGGGACCCCTAAGTGGGAGGCCAGGAGGCAGGGCTGTGGGCTTCCTCTAAGAAGGAGGCAGAGTAATGGCCACCTTTGGGACCTGTGGCCACACTACCTTCCATCGCAGACAGGGCTTTGAAGATGTGACCATGTTAAGGACCTTGAGATGGGGGAGGGGGTTATCCTGGATCATCCAAGTGGCCCAACATAACCACAGGGGGCTTTATAAGGGAAAGAAGAGGCAGGAGAGGGAGATTACTTGATGGCTTGGAGATGGAAGAAGGAGCCACATGCCCTGGAACATGATCAGCTTCTAGAAGCTGGAAAAGGAGAAGGTAAAGGACCTCCCCTTAAAGCCTCCAGAAAGGAACCTGCCCTTCTGGCACCTTGACATTAGCCCAGTGCAAAACATTTCAGATTTCTACCTCCAGGACTCTAGAAGAATAAATTCATGTTGTCTGAAGCCACTAAGTTTGTGATTAATTGTTATAGTAACAACAGGAAACCAGAGGAGTTCTACAGTTACCTATTTTAACATGTCATGCTTCCATAGGTAATTTTAAAATGTCATAAGGGTGTTGCTATAAACAATAGGCTTGGAAATCATCTCTCTGGAATGATGACACACGACCAGAGAGAAGCGTTATGTCATAGAAAGAGTTGACTCACATAAGAAATGACAGTTTATCTGGGCTCTCCCCCCGACCCACCGATCAGAATCTGCATGCCATTAAGATCCCCAGGAGATTCCTGTGCAAACTAAAGTCTGAGAAGCACAGCTCTCCAGGATACCCTATAGGAGCAGATAGTACTTTGCCTCCAAAAAGAGAAAATATGGCTATATTAGAACCCCATGAGTGGGAGTGGGAAGTCATAGTTATGCCCCTGACACTCTTCCGAAAGAGCTTGTGAATCAAGATAAAGTTACTCCACCTTCTTGGGCTTCAGATGTCTCACCTGTGAAATGAGCTCTTGTGCACCTAAAAATAGCACATGCAAGGATAGTAGCTGTAATGATGCCTGTGATAGCGGAAAATAAGAAGCCATCTAAAGACCCACCAGTAGGGAAATGGTTTAGTAAAGGAGGAGACATGCACATGGTAGAAGGGACCAACCCTGAAGCCCCCCTCCCCTCATTTCTACATGTAGGATTTAATAGTGGGGACTTCAGGGACACAGCTGGAAGCCATGTGTCCCAGCCTTAACCACCAACCACACGAGACTACAGGACACGAGTAAGCCGAGAGATGGCCTCATCTTATGGCTCACACCCTGAAAGGGAGATCCTTGCTCTCATTTCCTCTTTCCCCTTTTTTAGGGCCTGGGAAAACCTCTCCTTTCTGAGAATGGTGAGCTAACTTCTTTCCTGCAGTTGGGGACAAGTTCCTGAGATGATAAGCAGCTGTAGGACAGGAGTTCACTGACAGGGTGGCAGAGTCATCCAAGCCGCCTGCCACAGAGCACTGCCTACTCCAACTCTTATGCGAATACCACACCTGCCTTGTTCAAGCTTCCATACTTTCTTCTTTGTAAAAGCAGTCAAACCAACGTCCAAACTGGTGCTCACAGGTGGGGCCATTAAAAAAAAACAAAGAAGCTTTATGAGTACCTCGGTGGAGTGACAACAGGATATACTGTTGGGGGAAAATGCAAAGTTTCAATAATAATAATAATGTCATTCCATTTAGGTCAAAGCATGCACAAACTACACACAGAGAGCAACATACAGATTTCTATATGTCCGTGTGCATATCTGGAGAAGCATGGGAAAGAATGGAAAGGATACATGCCAACTATATCAGCAACGACATCTGGACAAGGCACCAGGATTGAGTCCTAGGAGTTCAAGTAAGAACTATGTGTTGTGTCTTCAAATCTTTCATAATGGGACTGTAGTCACATATTTCTAAGCCCCCTTCCACACATGACATCTCACAATCCTAACTCAAAGAGTTTGGATTTGACACAGCCAGCCTCCACCACCCCTCATTCCTGAAGGTACCCTGGACATCTTGGTTAACTTAATCAATCTCTGTGCCATCCTACTCAAGACCCTCTCCTCAGCCAAAGCTCCAGGTCTTTCTTTCTTCACTCTGTCTATTCACCTAATCTTCCCATGTTCCTTTTCCTCTTTGTTAATGAGCTGGAGAAGTATGTGACAGGTGAGTCTCTGCTGTGGGCTCCGTGATAGATGTCTCAGCTGATGGTGTTTACCTGCCCCACATCACGTAGGTCCTTGGCGTACCTACGCCCAAGTGTAGACCTGGCATAGAGCAGGTGCACAGTAAACATTAAAGGAGAGAATACACCCAAACCTTGAAGACATTATGCTAAGTGAAAGAAGGGCAGAAATTGTCTTTGACTGTTACCAGGGGCTGGAGAGTTCTGTTTAATGGGTACAGAGTTTGTTTGGGAAGATAGGAAGGTTCTGGAGGTAGAGGGTGGTGACGGCTGCATAACTGTATAAATGCACTTGATACCACTGAACTGTGCACATAAAACTGTTAAAATAATTCTTATGTATATTTGCAATTTTTAAGGTTAGTCAAAAAGAAAAAGAACAGAACAGGGAAGTGAAGTAGGATAGCAAGCTTGTGATGGATGATGCTGAGTGTGGAGCCCTTTGGAAATACCCAAAACACTTTACCTGCTGCCTCCAAATTCTTATTTATGAAAACTTCCTTTTGAGCCACACTAATCCCAAAATAAGTGATAACTCATAAGGCTTCCAAGTTACATTAAATGAAAATATTGCCTTCCAAAACCAAATACAGCACCCTCAAATTATTGCTGGGATGAAAGGAAAAACAAGAAGGTAGTAATGTCATACAATCCCAGGACAGAGAGCATTTAGAAGATTGATGGAGGTCAAGCAAATGAGGATTGAGGAGCAACAGTAGATTTAGTGACTGGGACGCCAGAAGTGGCCTTTCCAGAAGACTCTTGCTATAGTGTGTCAGAGAATCAGTGGTCACAACACACACAGATTGTGGTGTGCTACCCAGGGGACTCTGTTCTTTGAACAAAGCTGTTGTAAAATTATATACTATATACTCTGATTTTAATTTTGTTCAAGTCAAAACAATAACAGCAAAAGACTAGAAGGAAACATATCAAAATATAAATCATTGTGTTTTTGTATCCTTTATTATATTTTTCTATTTATAGACTTTATTTAATGAACATGTGTTGTTTTTAATAACAATAAATAAAAAAATATACCTTTATGGAGTTATGGTGGGGAGTAGGCCATAAATAAATACATATGTGATAATGTTGCTATTGTCTGAATCCTTATGCCCCCTCAGACACCCCCCCAAATTCGTGTGTTGAAATCTTGCTTCCAATGTGATAATATTACATAGAAGGTAGAGCATTGACAGGTCATTAGGTCATAAGGGTGAGGCCCTCATGAATGGGATTAGTGCCCTTATAAAAGAGAACCTGGAGAACAGGTTCTTCTTCTACCGTGTGAGGACACAGAGAGAAGGAACCCATAATGAACTAGGAAACAGGCCCTCACCAGACACAGAATCTGCCAGTGACATGATCTTGAACCTCTACCCTCTAGAATTGTGAAAAATAAATTTCTATTGCTTATAGGTGACCCAGTCTATAATATTTTGTCACAGTAGCCTGAACAGGCTAATACAATAACCAATAAGAAAAATGAAGCAGGTAAGGGAGTTGGAGAGTAACAGGGTAGAGAGATTAGCGAGTATGGTGCTTAGAAAAGCAAGTGACAGTGCAACAGAGGCCTGAGGAAATTGAGGGGACAAGTCTTATGGCCACAGACACACCTTGTTGTATTGCACTTCACTAACATTTTGCTTTTTACGAATTGAAGGTTTGTGGCAACGCTGCATCAATCAAGTTCATCAGCGCCATTTTTCTAACAGCAGGTGCTCATTTCATGTCTCTGTCACATTTTGGTAGTTCTCAAAATATTCCAGGCTTTTTCATTATCATTATCCGTTATCTATTATGGTGATTTGTAGTCCATGATCTTTGGTGTTGCTACTGCAATTGTTTTGGGATGTCATAAACGGTGCCCAAATGAGACAGTGAACTTAATAAATAATTTTATATGTTCTGACCACTCCATAGACCAGATATGCCCCCTTCTCTCTCCCTCTCCTTGGGCTTCCCTATTCCCTATTGCACGACAATATTGAAAGTGGACCAATTAATAACCCTACAATGGCCTCTAAGTGTTCAAATAAAGGAGCCACAAGTCTCTCACATTAAATGAAAAGCTTAGAGAGGAAGGCTTGTTGAAAGGCCAAAAGGGAGGCCTCTTGTGCCAAACAGTTAGCCAAGTTGAAATGCTAAAGAAACGTTCTTGAAGGAGATTAAAAGTGCTACTTCAGTGAACTCATAAAATGATAAGAAAGCAAAACAGAGTGATTGCTAACGTAGGGAAAATTTGAGTGGTCTGGATCAAAGGTCAAACCAACTACAACATACTTTCAAGCTAAACCTTAATCCAGAGGAAGATGCTAACTTTCTTGAATTCTGTGAATGCTGAGAGAGGTAGGGAAGCACTAGAAGAAAAATCAGACGCTAGTAGAGGTTGGTTCATGAAGTTTAAGAAACGAAGCCATCTGCGTACCATCAACATACAAGATGAAACAGTAAGCACTGATATAGGCAGCCCAGCAAGTTACCCAGATCTAGCTGATATCATTGATGAGGGTGGCTGCACTAAACAACAGATTTTCAGTGTAGAAGAAATAGCCTTCTGTTGGAAGAATATGTCTTCTAGAACTTTCATAGCTAGAGAGGACAAGTCAATGCTGGCTTCAAAGCTTCGAAGGGCAAGCTGACTCTTGCTAGGGGCTAGATATTAAATTGAAGCCAATGCTTATTTACCATTCTAAAAGGTCTAGAGCCCCTAAGAGTTATGCTAAATATATTCTTCCTGTGCTCTGTAAATGAAGCAACAAAGCTTAGATGACAGTACATCGTTTTTTTTTTTGTTTGTTTGTTTGTTTGTTTGTTTTTTTGAGACAGAGCCTCAAGCTGTCCCCCTGGGTAGAGTGCCATGGCATTACAGCTCACAGCAACCTCCAACTCCTGGGCTCAAGCGAGTCTCCTGCCTCCGCCTCCCAAGTAGCTGGGACCACAGGCGCCCGCCACAACGCCTGGCTATTTTTTGGTTGCAGCCGTCATTGTTGTTTGGCGGGTCCGGGCTGGGGATTCGAACCCGCCACCTTAGGTGTACGTGGCTGGCGCCTTAGCCGGTTGAGCTATAGGCGCCGAGCCAGACAGTACATCATTTACAACATGAGTTACTACATATTTTAAGCCTACTGTTGAGACTTACTGCTCAGAACAAACATTTTTCTTTCAAAATATTACGGGTCAGAGACAATGCACCTAGTCACCCAAGACCTCTGATAGAGATGTACTAGGAGATCAAAGTTGTTTTTATGCTTGCTAGGACAACATCCATTCTGCAGCCCATGGATCAAGGTGTAATATCAACATCAAGAAATTTATGTCATGAGGCCACAGCTTCCCTAGGTAGTGATTCCTCTGATGAATCTGGGCATAGTCCACAGTAAACCTTCTGGAAAGGATTCACCATTCTAGGTACCATTAAGAACCTTCTGGGATTCATGGGGAGAGGTCAAAATGTCAGAGGAGTTTGGAAGAAATTGATTATGACCCTCATGTCTGATTTTAAGGGGTTCAAGACTTCAATAGAAGAAGTAACTACAGATGTGGTAGAAATAACAAGAGCACTAAAATTAGAAGTGGAGCCTGAAGATGCGACTATGAAAGGGTGGGCTAGATGGGGTGGCTGGAGAGGCACAGAGAGGAGGGCCCCACACAGCAGCAGTGGTCTGCAATATTTGTAAACATCGCAGAAGTTACAAGGAGATGGACGGGCCATCTGGAGAGCCTGGTTACCTTATGACACCACCTTCATATACAACACTATAGATGCTTTTTAAAATGTGGCCACAAATACAGACGGTATCTTAAATTGAACCATCTGAGTGGTCCATTTGGTAGGTCATAAAGCAGTCACATGTCAGCAATTTCATATGGCTCAATCTAATACATGTAGTACGATCTCACTCTTGTTTCTCAAAGAAGGAAAAGGCAACCGTGTGTGTTCATGTTCATGTATCCTGTGGTAACAGGAAAAAGCTGGAACTGGGATGGAATGGAAGTGGGCCGAGGAGGTGAACTTATTTTCACTTGAACAATGCACTTCTACATGGAAGAAAGGAAGGTGCCAGTCTAGGAAGGTGCTTTTTGGCCATTTTCCCCAGGTGACTCTGATGATCAGTGCGGTATGGAAACCAAAGCCCTGGCCTCAGGCCCTGTAAGTTTCCTTCCATCTCTCATATTACTTCATTCCATGTCCGTTGTTTTTGTCTTTCTCTCTTTGACAGAGTTTAGCCCCAACCCAAAAAGACATCCACCTCTACATCACCGAACTGTCTTAAAGAATCCTTCCAGTGCCCAATGGCCCTCGCAAGGAAGGACAAGAGCCAGAGCAGAAAAAATATATATTTTAATGCTCAAATGCTTCAAATAGATTAAGCATTTGGTTTTACTTGGATTATTATTTTTTCCATGAATATAAACCATTTTGCATTTTGGAATCCTTCTGCAAACAGAGCAGTTTGTCTTTGTGTTTGCTCATTTAAAAACAAATATTTGCCTGCCAAGCAAATACTGTCTCTTAGGATGTGCTATTAATAGGATAATTAGGCAGCCGGTAATGAAAAGGATTGCTGGTAATTATGGCAAGATTTGTTTTGGCATTTGAAGGCAGCAATGGAGGCTGGAGTGCTAAAATCTACCTTAGAGTTAATTAGCACAATTAGAACACACCTGAAAAAATAGCCCAGCTAATGAACACTTCACTTTACTTTTAAAGTGACAGCAGTTGGTGCTTCCCAGACTGCTTGGGCAGTCCCTGCCCTGGTGTTTCCAATGTGACAGAGGGTTTTAGACAAGACAGAGCACTTGAATTTGCCCAGCCTCAGTTTGCAAAAGTGCCCATTCTCTGCTAGCTCTTTCCTCTTTCTTCTCCCCACCTCCACTCATCATCCCACTTGTTTGAAAGCAATTTCTCCTGTCTGTTCTCCTCAGAACCCTCTGAGATGGAGAAACAAGGTTTAGTTCTTTCCCCCACTTTTCAGATGAGGAAATCGAGGACCAGAGATACTCAGGGATTGCCCAAGAGCCTAGATGAAGTCAGCAGTCCCAGCTCAGGCCTAAGAAAGGTTTTAGAATAACTCAGAGAAAAGCAGTTTTCTAATGCCAGCGCAGATCAGCAGGTCTGCACAAAACCTGAGCTTGCCGAGTCAGTTGCAGGCATCCTCAAACTACAGCCCACGGGCCCCATGAAGCCTGCCTAGCACATTTATCAGGCCAGCCGGGTGTTTTTGCTGCTGCTGCCTGTCCTGCTTAGCAGCTGACTCGTCCGGGGGGCCTGCAGTCCAGCCCTCCAACAGTCTGAAGGACAGTGAACTGGCCCCCTGTTTAAAAAGTTTGAGGACCTCTGGTCTGCAGCAAGGTCCTCAGGCCCACCAACCTGAGACCCTTCCCTGGTAACATGATAGGAGGCTGAACTAACTAAGATCATCCGGCTTGGAAGATATTCTCAAACTTATCCTTTGCCCTTTTCCTTGCTGGCCACCTTCTTTCTTGCTGAGGATTTCTTCTGGGAACAAGGAAGTGTGTGGGCACACAAGTGGGTGGACCAAAGCATACGTGTGACATGCTGGCCGGTGTGCGTGTGGCTGCATGAGTGCTTGAGGGGGATGAGTTTGGAGGCATGGGGATTTCTGTAGGGGGTATACACCCCCTCCATGGGCAAGGACATTAGATGAAGGAAGGGAGGAAGGAAAAAGGCAGTCGGTCTAAGGAAACTTCTGTGATATAAAGCAGGTAACATCTTTAAAGACTTGGTTTCTAGTTTCCTCATCCAAAAATCGGAATGAATTTGTATCCAGCTTGTAGCTTTGCCATTAAGGATCCTGAGAGACAATGTCCACAGCATGTCTGGCCCATCAGCATCATCACAGTTATTATTACTATTATTCTGGCTATTGCTGCATCACATACTTTCTTACTGACCCTTTGTACGACCAAACACTTGAGTCATTAATATTCAGACCTTTGGGGTGGGTTGACAGGGCAATGAGAAAGGGAGGGCTGCACACTGGAGAGAACACAGGCTTCCCGGCTTCACAAACCCTGTTCTCTACGCAAGGCAATTCTAATCCACAGTCTCCTGCCAGAAGAAAGGTGGAGGCTCAGGCCCGAGACCTGTGGCCATCTCTTCCTGTACAGCACCATCTAGAATCTTAGTCTTCAAGCACCATGCTATGAATGTTCATATATGGCATTTAAACTTCACAGTAACTCCACAAGGCAGGTCTCTTCATGTTTTAGGAACAAGGAAATTGAGGCCCAGAGAGATAATATGTCCTAGGCCACGCAGCCAGGATTAAACACAACCTGACTGGTCCTAACCCTAGGCTCTTTACATTGTCCAGGAGCTCAAATCTCTTGCTGAGAACTTGAAGACTTGGGGCCACATCAGTACATCTGTGGACATCGCCAAACCTCTCTATCGCCCCATGGCCATCAGTACTAGAAATCACAAGAACAGGACTTGCCTTTTGTAAACCGAACTCAAGAAAGTAAACCCCTCACATAAAAGCTGAAATCTATGTCCCCTGAAGTAGCTGGATTTGCACCGATTAATTAGAAAATTGCATTTATATAACCCTTTAATCTGTATTTATGTGTTGCTAAGGATGCAACGAGCTGGGCAGGGAATTACACCCAGATTAGCCTTGATCCGTAAGCAGCCTGGATTGGAGCTGCTTTCTGTACAGAAAGGGGAGAATCAAAAGGATCTGGGGCAGGGATCCCCAGGAAGGACTCTTTCCCTCCATGGACCCATGGATCTGAGAGCTTCAAGGTCTGGCCAGTAAACCCCACCTGGCCTCTTTGGTCAAGACAAGGTATGAGATTATTCAAAGAGCAGCCAGCTGAGGGAGGCCCTTGGTTTCCTAAACAAAATTGGTTTTATTCTTCTCAACATGTGTTCAGTGAGATTAAAGATGCATCAACTGCACAGCTTAATACAAGCTATGTTGGAAGTAGCCTGTGTCCTCTCCGGGGTGGGGGTGGGGGAGAAAGTGGGAGGGGGCTGGGCCTAAAATACTGTTTATTAATTTAGAAAGGCCCTTGACAGATAAAGGATATTGAAGTAGGAATCTCAATACTTCGTGATGTTTCAGGGAAAGAGATTTAATCGCAAAATACTACTCTAAAGTACTTCAGTTGTGGTTGTCATTGTTTTTTCTTTTCCTTAAGTTGGATCAACAGATGAGGACAGAAGGGAGAAATGTGCCTGGGGGCATGATCAGTTCCTTCTTCAAAGTGGGAGGAAGTTTGAGCCACATAGGATGGGACCCGGAAAACAACGCTGGACCCAGAATGCCAAATGGAACAGGTGGGACCAGGTGGAGCTCAGAGGTAGTGGGGAAAGTGACGTAGCTGGAGTCTGAGTCCAGGGCAAGGGGTCTCCTGCTGTCCCCCCATTACTGGGATAATCTGTTTCCTTGAGTCTAGCCAGAAGTGTTGACCTTGGCCAGTCTGTCACCGTACCTGGCCATCCCTCATCGGTTCTAATGAAGGGAGTAGACTGAATAATGGACCAGCTCTAATATTCTGCTGTTACATGGCATATGAGCATCTCTATGAAAGTCACAGCAAATCAGAGCAGCATTTTCCAAAGTTCTTTAATACTCCCAAGCAGTGAGAGAATATTGTGGTTAAAAGCACAGGTTCTACGGTCCACCTGCCAGTATGAAATCCACCCCAACTGTGTTTTTTAAGAACCCACGGCCTTGGACAATCTCCGTAGCCTTTCTTTACCCTGTTTTCCTGCTCTGGATTTGCAGTGACAGTAACAGGACCTGCAGCACAGAGCTTAAGAGAGGACTAGATGAGTCATTATCTGCAAAGCTGCTGGAACAGTACCCGGGGCCCCGCAGGAGCCCGTGATTATCAGCACCCTCCTCACTGCAGACCAGTGCCCTCACTGCCAGGCACAACTCATCTGGGCCTGAGAGCACATAGCTCGGACAGTTCCAGAGTTGCTCTTCAGCTTAACGTGTACAGTGGCATGTTCCCAGAGCCCACGCCACGATCTCACAAAGGAGCTAGTGAAGTGGCCATTTGTAACCTGCAGCCCACGAGCTGTAGGTTTCTACCCTGGGGTCTTACTCCATTCCCTCTGGTCTGGTCCTTGGTGAGGATGAAAACAAAAGGTTCTCCCACACCCAGCATTCCTCCTGATCACACTCACCTTACATTAGATATTTTATCAAGAACATGCAAATTCTCTGATTTCTAGGGGGCCCAACGGCACCTCCAAAGTGTAAAACAACCAGAGTCTCACGGAGGCAGAGAGAGTTTCTTGAGACAGATGTGAGCAGAGTACTGCTTCAGAAAGAGCCCCAGGGCAGAGGGCAGGGAACAGGATTTCAGCTTTACCTGACTTGCCCAGCTGGGCCTCCTTGTCCCCATTTGCAAGACCAGGACAGGACACTAAATCACTCTTTCCTACAGTGTGTTCAGCTGGACACTGATCCCAAAAATGCTGTCAGAGGGGAAAAAATTCGACAAAAACAATTGGGAGAAATGTGGCTGCTATATTCCTTTCTTGATGAGGAGCAAAATGTACCAGTGCATTAAAGGCTCTGAGACGTCCTGCAATGTAAAAGCAAAACTGTTTAGTTTCATTTTACCCAGGGATTTCCAGAAGTTTCTACCAGTAGAGTCCTCTTTTCATTCGACCTTACTCTCTGGGCTCCTATGGAATTAGAGGGCAACTTCTGATCTTTCCTAGTTCCAACAGGCTGTGCTTCCCCCCCACCCCCCAGGAAACAATAAGTAAATGTGCAAGATTCAGGCATCCCAAGAAGAAGCTGTTTCATGTCCTCATTCCTTGGTCTGGGAAATGAAGAGAAGAGGAAACAAGAACCATGTGGCTAGCTTTACATGTCCTCCCATAAGGCATGTAGCAAAGGGACTCATGCCTCCTGACCCAGGGCAGCTGGGACAGAGGTGAGAGGCCGTCCAAAGAAGATTCAGAAAGCATGAGCTGCCCGATATGAATGCATCAGTCAGGGCCCCCCTGCAAAGCAGATTGGAGTGCATTATGTGGGCAAGGCTGCTAGACATCTGGACGTTTCCGTTAGTCCCCATCCCTCCTGTTGCCATAAATTTAAGCTAATCCTATGGGGCCCAGGATCATAAGAATAATCCTCACATCTGTGTGGGCTTTCCCGCTTTTGAAAGCTCATTCACGGAATTATCTCATTAGTTCCACTCAATGCCTATGGGAGGGACACAGGGATGATCATTTGGCAGACATGGTGGGAAACCCAGAGAAGGAAAGTGACTTTCTCAAGGTCACACAGCAAGAGGAGAATCAAGATGAATGTGCAGGCCTCTAGAGCTCCCAGCTCAGGACTCCTCCATGGGAACAGTACTGCCTTGCAAAGAATACCCAGAGACCAAGGGCTATGTCTGGCCCAAAGACGTCAGGGTCCATCCCCACCCCATCACTATAAGGGAATAGAATGTAGGTGGGAAGCTACAATGGAAAGATCTCTGGCTCCATGGTCTTATTTTCCAAGTTCAAATCCCAGCCCCAGCTTCCTGGGCATCAAACCCCAGACACTGTGGTCAAGGCCTCTCCATCTGCTCCTCAGCCACAACGTGGGGGTGCTAATTCTGCAGTGAGGGCCACCTGCTTTATCTGCTCTCCCTCTCTCCTTCCTATAAGGACCCTCCATCTGTGACTCTGAACAAAGCTTCCCAGCACAGCATCCCCACCTGCCTGGCTGCAGGAGCACACACACAACGCCGACCAGGCCAGTGAGAGGCCTTGCCTGAGATGACTTTCAAAATGAAATAAAGAGCCCAGCACAGTGGCTCATGCCTGAAGTCCCAGCTACCTAAGAGGCTGAAGCATAAAAATTACTCAAGCTCAGGAGTTCAAGTCCAGCCTGGGCAACACAGAAAGATCTCCTTCTAAAAATAAAAACAAAAAACAAAATGACATAAAGCCCTTTCCTTTCTAGGGGTGAAGCTATGAAGATACTATGTATGACTCCAGCCTCCCAGAGAATTCTAGAGGCATTTGAGGCCTAGGATACAACCAACCCTGGGGTCTTGAAGTCCCCTGCCCTCCCATGGGTAGGTCCCTTGAGACTATTAATAGCCTGGCCAGACCCTGGCTCCAGCCCCCTGTGCCCAGGCTTTCCTGAATGTGTAGCAAATGGGAGTTGCCACCCCTTCCACTCGCTTTGTGGAGCCCCACCAGTGTGAATACCTGGAAAAGAGGCAGTGAGTGGGGAAGCAGCTCAAACAGTCCATTCAATGAACAAAAGCTCAAGCCACCTCGGCTTTCACAGACAGCTGGAAACTTAGAGCTTAAAGGGGTTGAAAGACTGGAGTCCAGACCGCTCGTTTAAACAGAAGGGTGGGAGAGTCCATTGCATGGGCTTGAATGCTGAATTTCAAGGGCACTTACCTAGTTAGAAAGAGCCTCTGGAAGCAGGGATTTGGACCCCAGGCTCCCGGCCTGGTGCTGCTGTGGTTTCCTTCCCCTGCCCTGTTCACACATTTAGAGAATATAAAAAGGAGGAAAATGTGGCCGGTGGTGCACCGGATAATAAGAATGCACCTGGATTCTCGGCTTTTCTCAAAAAAAGATTAGGAGGATCAAACCAGATTATATAATATGTAGGTATGAAAGAATTTATCAAAGTCTAAGCACTGTCCAAAACCAAGAGACGATGGCTATTATGAAATGATGGACTTGAGACTCCCTGGACACAAAGCCTGACTTCCCCAGGGACATGATGATAAGCTAGGCTGCGTCCAGGGCTGGGGAGGCAGCGAGAAAACCAATCCACAATCATCCCCAGAGTGTCTCAGCCAACAGCCCGTGCTCCTGCCCCCGGTCTCCACTCCCTCCCCTCCAGGTGCCTGAACTTGGGAGAGTCCAGTGATCAACAAACCCTGCTGGTCTGTGGAGCTGCGGGGCTTCCTGGGGCCTGGGATTCCACCCCCTGCCCCCGCACAAGCTCCTCCACACTGCCTTGCACCACAGAGTATGTGAGAGAGAGAGAGAGTGGAAGACCAGGGTCTGGCAGGGGGAACGTAGCAGCTCGTGCTTTGTCTGAGGCTGAGGGCTTCTGAGTTAATGGGTGCCTGGGAAGACTCTTTAGCACTCGTATCAGGGCATTCTTTTACACATCTGTCTCAACCTGTGCACCAGACATTATTCTCACTGATACCCCAGGGCCTGGCATATGCATAGCTTGGCTCAAATACAGCCACACCCTGTGTCTCTGTCCACGGTTCTGAAACATGTTTCATGCACCAGGGCTAGGCTATCTCTCCTAACTCTGGAACACTTGTTGGTTCATCCAGGTATTCATCCAATACATACCTTTATCTGTTATGTTTGGCTATGTAATAAATCATCCCCAAGCTTAAGTGGCTTAAAATAAAAAAAAACTTTGTTATTTCTTATAATTCTATGGGCTACCAATTTGGTCTCCAACTCTGCAGATGGTGGTCAGCTAGTAGTTTAGCTGGGGCTGGGTGATCTAGGAAGGCCTCACTCATGTGTCTGGTGTCCAACATGCCTTTTGTTGGGGCGCCTCAGTTATCTTCCTTGCAGTCTCTCCAGCACGTTAGCTCGGGCTTATTTGTATGATGGACACAGAGTTCCAAGCCTACAAAGAAGGCAAGCGCCAACACTCACTTTCTCTTTGTAAGTCTATGTTGTGATTTCTAACTTTTCATTGTCCAAAGACACTCCTAGAGCCAGAAGGATAGTAGCCACTTTTTAAAACGATTCACCTCTCTCCAGTTTTCCTGCATTCTCTAAACACGACAAAGCTTCAACAATAAGATGACACTCTGGTGAACCTGCACAGAAATGACTTTGTCCCTAGAGCTGAGAGTATCTTTGGAGAGTGACTTTGACACCTTTCAAAATCTTAAATGTGCATGTTTTTTTTTGATCTGGCAGTTCTGCTACTGGGAATTCATGTTAAAGAAGCAGACCCACATGTGGATCAGAATATATGCATGAAGATGTTCATTGCAGCATTGTTTATAATAGCAAAGAAATGGAAATTATGTTAATGCCCAAACAAATCATGTTTATCCATGACCCAAAATGATATTTATCATTTAAAAGGAGGGAAAGGATCTACGGATGAAGAAATATGTCCAAGTCATATAATTTTAAAAGAATAAAGTAGATTAATATATGATGGCACAGAAAGGTCACTTGCACAAGTTTTAGGTGAGAAAATAAATTTAGGATGATAAACTGACATATGTTTATATTTTCATACAGAGAAAGAAAGTAACGTGGAAGGAAACAAACTACCCTGTTAACACTGTGCCTCTCGCACTGCAAGATGATGACTTCGATTTCTTTTGTTTGTGTTTTACTCTCTGTACTTCCTATTATTGAAAACTTTCACCACCAGTACATATTACAAGGGTGATGTAAAGAAAGAGCATGATGACCATGATTCTGTGCTAGAAGAAATGTGAACACCACCACAGCCCAGAGAAAGAAGCTCGTTTCTCACCAGACAACCACTGGAAGAGTCAGGCCTCCCAGGACCTGGTCCAGGATGGTTTCAAACACCATAGCAAATCCTCCAGAAAGCACGGAAGCATAGTAGCCTGAAGAATTTCTGCTGTGACATAAGGGACAAGCCCCAATCAGAGCATAGAAACCAGCATTTGGTCTTGGCTCAGCCGTCCACCTGCTGGCCAGGGCCTTTCCAGCCCCTGTGGCACTCAGGGGAAACACCACTCTGGGGTCCTGGGTCAGGTCTCTGCCCAGCACTGACCATAATGCCCCTCAAGCAAGTGCCCCTGATTCCCTTCTGTCCCTGGTCTCAGTGTGCTTTGTCACAGCAGATGCACAATATAGATCGCCTGGAATTCTATCGGGGCGGCGAGGAGCCGCTGGTGGCTGGTCGTCATGACCTGCAGGTAGCCAAGTTGAGACAAAGGACCTCTGGGCTCTGTGACTGACTCCAGAGAAGCATGACTTGCATTCAACTGGAACCAGTTTTTCTCTCCAGAAAATGGGCACAAGTGTGCTCCATTCAGGCCATCATGAATAGCAAACCTCTTATAAAGCCAACTTCTCTACCTGTCCTGGACTCAGGTGACACTTTATCAAAGGCTTACCATGTCCTTAGCCCTGGGTGTATCCCTGGGAGGGCAGCCGCACTCCGCTCCTGCTCCAGTCACCCCACACCATGGCCCACAGGAAAGCATGACATGGACATGCGAAGTGACGGGGAGGAGGTTGATGATGTGTCGTCTGACTGTGAGTGTGGTGGGACATCAGGGAGGGGAAAGCCCCAAAGAGTCCAGCATGCCAGCACCTGGGGGCTCCATCTCTCAGCAAGAGCCTGACTCAGGCTGCAAGCGAGGCCCGTGTGACTGATGATGAAGCTCTCAGCTGAAAAGGTGAGGAGGGAGTGTGGGAGAGTCACAGTTGGTCAGTCCCTGAGGCTGTGAATGGAGACATCAAAAGAGACTTAAAAGTGCATAAAGTACATGTATACCAGGGAGAAAGGAAGAAATAACTCTATGGCTTTTCTTCTTGTGTTAAGCCTTTGTTTTAACATTCGGATGTGGGTCTTTGCATTTCACCTCCTGTGTTCCCAGAGGGACTTGCTGCTCTGTTTCTGTTGAAGTTCTTATCCTGGATGGCAGGGCAGGGGAGCCCTGTGTGTCCCCAGACCAGGACCATAGGCGCCTCCTGAGAGATTGCTAGAAACACAGAACCTCAGGCCCCACCCTCCCTGGCCCCACTGGATTAGAATTTGCATTTTAGCGAGGTGCGCAGGTGTTTCCGGCACACGGGTGTGTCTGAGAAGCTATCTGAGACACAGGCCTCCCAGAGTGGGGATACATATTGCTATTTTAATAGTGTTCAACTTTAATCTCCATTTATAGCAAATGATGTACCGTGTGCAGAAATGGTAAATGGACGTAGATGGGTATGTCGTGAAATATGAGTCAATTTAAAGAAAGCTCTCCCTGCCTGGTAGTGTGGGGCGCTCAAATATGAGGATGCACTCACGGTGGGGTGAGAATGACTATTCCCAGAAGTGCTGATGCAGCTCGGGCCCCTTGAGGGGACTACAATGACAGGGCTTCTGCACCGAGTGAGACAGAGACTTGTCCAAGGCCACCAAGTGAGAGTGTGACAGTTGGGGCTGGTCTGGAGCCCGGCCCCATCCAGGTCAGCAGCAACCCTTCTTCCCTCCGCCCTGGCTGCAAACCTGGGTCTGAGGCTGGGGTTGTGACCACAGCACCATCAGGAACTGGGACATCTGCAGGCGACATCTGCAGTGTGCGTGGCTGTTACTGCACACAAAGGGAGCAAGTGACTAGTGGCGGCCAAGACTGAGTCATTTTGAGATGAGCTGTCTCCCCTCCACCCAGGAACCCTGGGGCACCTGACTCTTCACTCATGAATAAACATTCGAAGTTGCTATGTGTAGGCGGAGAAGCTGCTTGTTTCTCGGTGTGGTTTGGGGAGGTTTTGCAAGTTGGAACTCTGCAGTTAGAAGGGAGTCGGTCAGCTCAGCCCGGTTTGTGGACTTCAGCTCAGATCCCTGACACAGGGTCTTTCTCACACACACAGCAACTTCATGTTAGTTTTCTGCTTCCCTAACGTTTGCCTGGACCGCGTTGCACCACCAGTGGTTTGGTGCTGTCAGTATCTGTCGGCTTTTCCGCTTTCTGTGTAGCACGGACCAGAGTTCTGAGTTCATGAGGCTCCTGTCCTTTTTCCATGTCGTGTGCCTGGCTCCTTATCCTGGCATTCAAGGCTGTCATCAGTGTGGCCTCAGTCTAACCTTCCAGCCCATTTCCCCCTGGTCTCCTCTTCACACCAAGATTCACCCAAAACATTCCATGAACCTTATGGGGTCAAATCACACATACCCTCCATAACCTTCACAGCTAACATTCCACAAAGGCTGCGCCATCCGCCTGGAATTCCCTCCCCACCATTGAAATCCTTCTCTTCTCCCTGAAAGCCCAGTTTAAATGCCCTCTCCTCCAGGAAGCCTCTTTGAATTGTCCCCAACCCTGTCTGATGCTTAGAACAGGTCTTGAATTGTAGCCTCCAAGGCTGTGGGAGAGTGTTCCAGGCTGTCTCACCAGAGCCCGTCCCATGGAAATCCCAACAAGATTAAAGACCTTAAGCCCCAAGTCCTGGGTTTATTTCCCAGTTCTCCTAGTCAGGACTGATGCTGGGTAAGTTACTTAACCTGTTTACTCAGCAGTAAAATGGGAATATTAATCCTTCATAGAAAGACATGAAATAACATGAGTCAGCCTGTATGACCTGCTTAACATCCTGTGTGGAACCTACGAAGTGATTTGTAGTATCATGGCTGTTACTAGCATTGTGGATCATAATAAAGGCAAACTCTAGTTGGTTTGGAAGATAGATTTACAAAGTGTAGATGAGGATGGCCCCTGGATGTGTCTGGGCCAGCAGCCCACCTTTCCCACCTGCCCACTGGCCCCTCTGACATGCTGTGCACCCCCCTTTCAATCTGTCCCCAGAGTGGTTGCTCCTGGCTGCTTCCCATACCCAGGTCTGCCTACAACTCTGTCTTCTCCTTTACCTTTCTTCTTCGGTAAAGATCAGGCATGTAAGGGGTTTGCAGCCTGGTTTGTGTCAAGAAACAATGATCTGTCTCAGGATAGTTTTGATTTGCATTTCTCTGATGATTAGGGATGATGAGCATTTTTTTCATATGTTTGTTAGCCATTCATCTGTTTTCTTTAGAGAAGGTTCTATTCGTGTCTCTTGCCCAGTGATATATAGGATTGTGGCTCTTTTTTATTGATTAATTTGAGTTCTGTATAGATCCTAGTTATCAAGCTTTTGTCTGATTCATAAAATGCAAGTATCTTTTCTGATTCTGAAGGTTGTCTATTTATCGCAAAGTCTCAAAGCTGCAGATACTGGTGTGGATGTGGGGAGAAGGAGCACTTTTATACCAGTGATGAGACTGCAAACTAATACAACCTTTCTGGAAGGAATATTAGAAGAACTCAGAAGTAGAGTTCTAGAAGTATCAAAGAACTCCATTTGATGCTGCGATCCCCTTACTAGACATCTACCCAGAAGAAAAAAAATCCTTTTATCATAAGGATATTTGCACTAGACTGTTTATTGCAGCTCAATTTATAATCACCACAATGCGGGAACAACCTAAATGCCCACCAACCCAGGAAAAGATTAACAAGCTGTGGCATATGTATACTATGAAATATTATTCAGCCATTAAAAAAGATGGAGATTTTTACATCTTTTGTACTAACCTGGATGGAGATGGAACACATTTTTCTTAGCATCACAAGAATGGAGAAGCAAGAACCCAATGTATTCTATTCTAATATGAAGGCGGTAGATGAGCTAACACAAGGGGTGGGGAGAGGGGAGAAGAGGGGGGTTGGGGGTCATGGTGTATGGCATAACTCTTGGGGATGGGACACAATTATAAGAGGGACTTTAACAAATGTAATCAGTGTAACCTAATTTTTTGTACCCTCAATGAATCCAAAACAATAAAATATAAAAAATAAAATAAAATAAAATAAAAAGAAGAGCATTAGCAAAAAAGGAAACAAAAATCTGGCCTCAGCTCTCATTTCATGGTGGGGGGCAGGCCCAGGCCCAACAGGAGGAGGTGCTGGCCTTGGAGGAGGATTCACTAGCTGCGAGCCACAGTGCTCAGCCAGCAGAGCTCTGCTGTGTCCAGAGTGGCATTTCCTGTCCCAGGGCTGGCACAGACACAGGTGCCAAGAGGCTGCTGGCTCCTTCCTCTCCGTTTTCCAGGAACAATGACTCTTTCTTCATCCATTACCTTCCTTAACAAATGAGAGCATACCTTTCAAGTGTTTCTTCCCTGAATTGGGAGGAGACTCCAGGGACAGGAAACTTTCCAGGGACCAGCCCTAGGCTTGAGCCTGAAATGGAATGAGGAGCAGACAGTCAGTACCTCCCTTTCTATAGAGACCAGACAAGTCCAGGCCTGCCCTGGACTGTGTGCAGGTGGCCCTTATGGGAACAAGGGGAGCACGTTCCCTCCCAGGTATCAAGCAGTGGTGGGAGGGAGGGAGGCAGGAGGCAGCTAAGATGCCAGATGGCTTTGTCTGTCTGCAGCCAACCCTGAGGGGCAGAGGTGGGGAGACAACCTCAGCCAAAGACTAGTGACCAAAAACACCAGAGGGATGGATTGGGCCAGCCTCTTTAGAGAGCATCCAGGGGGAGCCAGGGGAATAGGTCAGTTGACATTTAGGAGTGAAACAGGAGATAGGCTTTTTCAAGAGCTCACGATGGGTAGCGACTCCTCCAAACCTCTGAACCTGTGAGCAAGGTTCTCTCACATCCCTACTTCATTGTTGTAGTCAAGACAACAGCCGCTGGTTCCACTGCAAATATCACTCAGTCCCACTGGGGAAAGGCAAACTCTAGGCCTGAGAAAAAGAAAACCCATCCAACAATTTGGATGAGGGTGAGGCAAAGGAGTGGGGTTTCCGACCAGGGACATCTGCACAAGCCTTGCTTGAAATGTTCACTCTGAGAGTCACCCCTTTGGGTGAAAGTGCCGAGTAACCCCATGAGAAAGCAGGAGGCAGGAGGGTGAAGAAAACAAGCTCTCCTAGTGCCCCGTCAGGACGAGCACCCCCAGATACACTGTCTGCCCTTCCCTGGTGGAGCTCTAGGGCTTAGGTCCAGGAACAAAAGGTAGAGTCTGACTCAGCAGTATGGGGGCCACAGGAAAAACCCAGGGAAGCTCTCCAGTGGGGAGGACCTGAGGGTTTTCTTTCAACCCAATCAATGAGTGGCTTCTTAAAAATCTCAGAGAATGCACTTTATGAGCCTAGGATCAGCAGACAGGGTGAAAGTCAGAGCTGTCAGCTTACACTGTCCACATATTTACTATTTCACAGTTGCCATGGTACAGGAAAAAGTTAATAAGGAAATGAGATTGCAGGGGCAACCTATTCCATTGCAACGCAGACTTCATTCGGAGAAGCCCTGGTCTTAGTACACTAGAGTGACGGCTTTAATGGCCCTGACTATTCATCCACATACACCTATAGCCAACATCCACAGCCATTGTTGGGTTGGGATTGCTATGGGACTTTGTAGTTCCTCTTGCCAAAGAGAGGAAGACTATATTTCTACCCTTAAGTCTGGGTTGGTCCATGATTGGCTTTGGCTAAAACGAATGCAGGAGAGGTGACATGACAATGTGTCATTTTTGAGTCTGAGCCTGGAGGCCTTGTGCCTCTATCACTGCTATGAAAGATGCCCAACCTAGACCACTGAAGATGAGAGACATGAAGAGCAGAGCGGAGTCACCTCTGCAGCTGAATGAAGCCATCCTAGGTCAGCCGACAGCCATCCACCCCCAGACATGTGAGAACCCAGACAAGAGGGGCAGAGCCACAGGCTCCCTGCAGCCGCCCCCATGCCTACAACCAACAAGCAGTTATTTCATGCCTTTGAGTTGTTCGTTAACACAGCATTATCGGTAACCCATTGGTAACCGCTACAATAAATTCATTGTTTTCACCTGATAGTCGGCTGTGAGCAACTGCTCTTGGCCAGCTATAAACTGGGTTGATCCTCTATCCTAGGTATGGATTTCTAAGAAAACTTAACTGAAATGTACTTAGAGAGAGAAAGCTATTTGTCAGCTCCTGAATTTCACATTAAGGCTACGATGCTTTTTCCTCATTCAGAGAAAATGTATGACCCACAGAATCATTTATTATATCCATTAAACATTCTTAAAATAAATTAATTGGACTTCTAGCTCATCTCTGCTTCCTTTCGTTCCTCTACTTAAATTATACTAAAGATGTTTTAAAAGGGAAATAAAATAAAAAAAGATGGGGAGAATGAAAGAGAAGACAGCAAATGAGCTTTTTAGAAAATGTTTGAAAAATAAGAAAGAGATGGACAATTGATAAATGACTTACATTTTAGCTTTGTCTCTCTACAAGTACCTGTAAGGACTAAACAAGCCAATTTGTGTGTTAAAACCCCATGAAGTCTTAGGAGTTGGAGATACAGACACTCCTGCTGGCAGCAGTGCTGGCAGAGGTGGAAATTGATGGCAAGTTGTGTTCAGCGACAGTGGGAGAGTAAATAAAGAGAGAAGAAAGATGGCACCCACAAAATGGGAGAGCCAACAGAGGAGAAAGGCCCCGAAAATAAATAAAATCCACTAGGATGGTGTCTGAGAGAGAGCCAGGACAGGAGACTCAGAGGCCACCCAGTCCAGACTGGAGCCAAAGACAAAGAGCTCCAGAGGGGCTGTCTCCATGGGGGGAAAAAACTGCCCTGCTATCTGATGTATTTAATCATATTTAAAACAGTTTGACAATTCGTTTAGAGAATTTAGAGATAAATTAATTATAGGAATATACTAATAGAGAACCAAGCAAACAACAAGACACAATTATTTACTATAAGAAAAACTAAAGTTGGCTCAGTGCCTGTAGCTCACTGGTTAGGTGCCAGCTGGCGGATTTGAACCCTACCCAGGCCTGCTAAACAACAATGACAACAACAACAACAAAAATAGCCAGGCATTGTGGTGGGCGCCTGTAGTCCTAGCTACTCGGGAGGCTGAGGCAAGAGAATTGCTTAAGCCCGAGAGTTTGAGGTTACTATGAGCTGTGACACCACAGCACTCTACCCAGGGTGACACAATGAGACTCTGTCTCAAAAAAAAAATTGAAGTTGTAAAAGAAAGGAAATACAGCACACTGCATGGCTCAGCTGCAGATGACATTCAAGTGGTCATAACACTGAATATTGATACTAGAAAAGTTTGGGATCGATCCAGATGGGGAGAGTGGGGGAGGAGAACGTCCCTGTGTGTGTGAGTTAAAGGCTATCATGAAAAGCCAACAGGTAATATTTAAAATGGGGAAAACATCAGAAAGCAAAGGTATAATCGTAGTATTCTAAAACAGAGAGATGAGAAATACAGAGAAAATAATTATAAATGACTGCCTCAAGGAAGCAGGAGGCCTCCTGGAGAAGAGTAAGGCAGGCGTTTACTTTTCCTCTAGGAAAAGCCTTGACTATCAGCAAGCTTTTAAACAGGGTGTATATATACATATATACGCATGCATGCATGAGTATATATAGTATGTAGTATCTGTATATTGTATATGTACATATATCACTGCGATAAAGTTTTAAACTTTAAAAATCAATTGAGGGCCGTGTGTATTAAAATTAGAGAAGGTGATCTATATTCATTAAGCAAACATGTATTAGCCACCTAGAGAAAAAACAGGGTGAGGCCCATTCCCCCACCTCCCCAGCTCTCTGCCCAGTGGGGACAGGCCTACTAAGTGACAAGGGCCCTTAGCGCACGAGTGCTCTGGCAGGGTAAGCACAGGGGCTGCGATGGTGCCCCGCCAGGAGAGCTTCATAGAGGCAGTGATGCTAATTTTCTTCTACTTACCTGCCTCTTAACAGCAGAGAACTGAAAATCTTCTCCCCAGCTGTGTTACCTTCTTAACACATCTTATACAAAAGTGAGGGAAGATTGTCATCATTGTCATGTGGAGCGGCATCGGCAGGCTAAACGGCTCTCCAGCTCTAAGGAGCTGCTCCAAAGTGGAGAGGTAGTGAGCTACCGTGCACAGGGGGATGCAGGCTGAGCCTCGGGGGTCAGCAGATATTTATCAGAAAGCCTAGGGAAAGGTGGGTGGAGGATACTGCCCGGATGAGAGGCTGGACTCCTGGGTCCCAAGACTCCGTGGACTGCAGGAGCGCACACAGCACCCAGAGCAGCCTGCCTCTGCCCTCCCTGACAGCACGATGAGATCACAGGACACGCTCAGGCCCTGACCTGGAATCATGGCAGATCCAGTTTAACATCCCAAAGCAGTTCTCTGGCTCATTTCAAAATCAGACATCCTCCAATCGATCCCTCCTGGAGAGCTGTCAGGCTGGCTGCTTCCTAGTGTCAGCCGAGAGGAGGGAAGCAATTCATTTGCTGGGTCTGACTGCAGCTAAATGAAATCAAAGACAGAGAGGGCACCTTCTACCGAGGAAGGAGCCCTTCACTCAGGGAAGCCACAGACAGCCACAGACAGAAGCTGGGGCGGGGGTGGTGAAGAAAAATAGAGACCTGGAAATTCTCAAAGCTACCCCTCCTCACATCACAGATGGGGAAACCAAGGCACGGAGAGAGGAGGGTATTTGCTCAAGGTCACATAGTAGTATAGGGGAAGATCCCAACCTAGAATAGTAAGACCCAGCGTTTGTGGAGCACTTTTAGTTGCTGAGCCTTGAGCACCTCATATAATCCTTCTATAACCCGTGAGATTAGAATCCTCATATATTATTTGAGATCTGCATTTTGAAGATAAAGAAACTGCAGCTCAGAGGTTTAACTAAGTAGTCCACTATCATAAACCTCTAGTATGCAGGGAACCTGGAACTCAAACACCACCTGATTTCTAAGCTTGGGTATTACCACCTAGTGGCACTGCCTCTAGGAGATGGACCCAAGGGCCCCTGTTTTAATCCAGAGCTGGCTCACTCCCCCTCGATGCACACAATGGTGCCCAAACCCTGCCACTGCCCTCCTGCTGGGGAGGGTACCTGTTTTTCCCTTCCTCTCTGCCTCTCTCTGTTTCCTTCTCTGTGGGTAATCTGCATCTCCATCTTTGTCTCCCCCTATGTCTCTGTCACTGCTTCTCTGTGTCTATGGGGGTGTCTGTCTTTGCTTTGTGTGTGCATGTCTCTGAGTCTGTCTGTAGCTCTCTGAACAATGGAGGAACACGCTTCCACAGTGGGTGGGTAGGTGGGTGGATGGACGGGTGATGGATGCACTGGAGACCACCTCCATCTATAAACAACAGACCTGGTAAGGAGCAAGCTCATCCCGGCGCAGGCATCTCTGGCAGCCAAGTCTTACAGAGCCATTGATCTGTCTCCCCTCTAATGCCCTCCCTCCCCAAGGCCTGCGCATTCCATTTCCGTCTTAACCCAAAGCTGCTTCCCCAGGGCTTGGTGGCTTGTATCCAGTTTTATTGTTGATACAGATCTTTATCTGCCCCAGGCTTATAACTGACATTTAAATTACTCTGCAAACAATGAATCAATATTTATGGATTCCTGGACCAATGCATTTGCCAAACCTGATGTCCTGAGTTTCTTCCAGGCCAAAGAGGGAGATGAGTCAAGGTCAAGGCTCTTCTAATTAAAAATGGAGAAGATGGGTCTGCCTTCAAACAAAGGGCTCGAATTAGGATAGAGCTGCGACTATCTAACTGGACTGAGGTGGTCCCTCCACTGGAAATTCAAATTGCTTCACACACACACTTAGTGAGCATTTCCTGTGTATGCAAAGCACCAGGCTAAGCCTGTCTGAGTAACAGGAGAAATAAAATCAGGTCCCATCTTTTAAGGGAGAAGACAGAGGGTCACATCGGTAACCCCAAGCAGTTTGTACCAAGGGCTGTAAGAGAGAGCCAAACGGAGCCCATGGGGAGACGAAGAAGAGAAAAAGGAATTCTAACAAATGGAACTTCTTGGGAGGCTCCCTGGAGGAGGCAGTGCATTTCAGAGTGGGGAAATAGCTAGGGCCAGTAAGACCTGCAGGTCCCAAACAGGTTTTTAGGGGTGGAAGAAGAGGTTAATGGGAAAATGTCAAAAAAGGGTAAACTAAACCCTGAGGCTGGAAAGCTCTGGATATGAAATTGAGGTATATATGGTTTTCCTTCTGCCAGCAAAGAGGAGCCATCAAAGGATTTTTAGAAAGGAAGGTGCCTCCATAGAGCTCCCTGGAAGCAGGGATGCACTGGGAAGCATTGGGAAGTGTAGCCTTACACCGGAAAGGGATGGTGCATTGGCCAGCGGGGCACTCCCACATGGAATCCCACCATCCCTGGGCCCCACTCCCCAGGGCACAGCAGGATGACTGGACCGTTTTTTTCTCTATCTTTTAAACGTGGCCCTTGCCTGCCTCAAGAAAAACAACTAACGTGAGACTGATGCTTCTGGGGTCTCTTTGGCGCTATGAGTTATGGAGGTGGCCTTAATCGCGGAGGCCAAACCGTTTATCAGCCTGGTGAATTTAAGCTCTGGTTCCAGGAAAAAAGACAAGCAATCTTTTGTCCCTGCATCAGCACAGACATACATTCCCAGGCAGCCGATTTATTTGTCCAGCTGCCCTCGCGGGCTCAACTTCAGAGACAAGTGAGCTAAAGCTTCCCCAGCAGTATCTCTCCCTGTTCAGGGCTCCATCTGGGCAGTGGGGAGCAGGGGGGAGCTCCTGGAGTTTAGGGAGGTCATTCATTCAAGATCTGAAGGAGATATAAGACTCTTCTGGGGGGATCAGCAGGAGAAGCGCCCGGCAGGGCTGATTTATTCATTAGGCACAGTATGCATGGTGCCAAGGGCCACCTTGCATTTTAATTCCTTTTAGACCAGAAAAAAAAATGAATGTGATCCAGTGTGGATTCTGCTCACCTTCCTGCCAAAGCAGTTATAAAATATAATTGTGTGTGTGTATATATATATAATTTTGCATATAAAATCTAATTATGTTATTTTATATATGATATGAAATATATATATACAATGATATGATGGAGGAAGGGGCCCATAAAAGCAAATAGCTCAGGGCCAATGACATCTAGGCACTAAATTTCAATAGTCTCTCAGTAAGAATGAAAAAAATCCAAGCAGAGCTGGGATCAAACCCTACCTCCATTAATCAATGGCTCTAATTTTCTTTCTGAACCTCAGTTTCCTCACCTATGAAACCTTACAGGTGGGTTGAGAAGGTTGGAGGTATACACAGTACCTAGCAGAAAAGTACCTACAATTATTACCTGTTTGCCCGAGCTCAATTAGCAGTCCGTCTTCCCTGGGAAGTTTCCCCGACCATGCCCAGACTCCACATTGCCTCTTCCTGAAGGTCTGGCACTGTTGGCTACAAAGTGACCCCAAAAGCCTCAGCTTTTTTCCGTAGTTCCCTGCTGGGCTAGGTCCAGGCCACACTCACCAGGGGCTAGGTATGTGTGTGTTGGGGGGTATCAAAGAAGGCTGTCCCCAGGCTGAGCCCAGGGACCTCATGCACATACTCTGTTTCCCACAGCATGTGGCACTGAACTACACCCTGGATGTGATCAGCAACCATTAGTCAGTTGAAGATCTCTAAATTGTGGGTTGAGGCTCCCTGTAGTTTTCTGGTTTTACCTGTGCATTAAACTCTAACAATTGATAAGTCATTGCTCCATTCAAACCCCTCCTTATGGCTACATGCTTGGGCCTGCTCAACCTGCCACGCTCACCTTGTGCCACTCTCCCTCCCCCGTGCACAGACCTCAGGGTCCTTGCACAGGCTGTCCTCTGCTCCAGGAATGTCCTTCTGCCCATTGTTTGCATGGCAGGTCCCTCATTCTCCCAGAGTCCCTTAGACATCACCTCCACAGGGATGTCTTCCCTGGCCAACTTCCTAAAGCTAGTCTTTCCATTGTTTTTTTAGCACTGACCCTGACCATTTTCTTCATGGTATTCACAGGCTTCTTGTCTCCTCTTCCGATATGGGTAAGTCCCTTGAGAGTAGCAACTTGACTGATTTAAAGCCCTGCTATGCTGACAATACCAAGCACAGGGCTAGACTCTCCAAAATATTTGTTAAGTGAGTAAATGAGTAGATGAGGAAATTAACTATATTATTTTAAAAATATTGAGCAGGCCAGGCACGGTGGCTCATGCCTATAATCCTAGCACTCTGGGAGGGTGAGGCAGGTAGATTGCCTGAGCTCAGGAGTTTGAGACCAGCCTGAGCAAGAGCGAGACCCCATCTCTAAAAACAATAGCTGGACACTGTGGCAGGAGCTGTAGTCTCAGTTACTTGGGAGGCTGAGGCAAGAGGATCACTTGAACCCAAGAGTTTGAGGTTGTAGTGAGCTATGATGACACAGCACTCTATAAAGGGTGACAGAGTGAGACTCAGTCTCAAAAAAAAGAAAAAATATTGAGCACTTACTCTACACTGGTTAGGCACTGAGGGGCCATCAGAGGTTTCTGTCCCATATCTGCCCTTTGTGTTAGCAAGTTGCCTCTCAGTCAATAAGAATAGGCAGGTTTGGGTGGGTAGAGGAGAGTGACCATTAGGTGCAGGGAGCAGGGACCCCTCCAAGGATGCCTGAGGGCAGAGGTCCTCTGTGGGAAACTCCCCAGACACTAAGAGAGCCAAACCTAAGACACCTCATTCAAGGAGGTGCCCTCCCAATAGGGAACACCAGACAAATTGAGGGTCTTTAACGTGGGCCTTCCCTGCACAGAATAAACCCCTGGGATTTTCACCAGACTTCACCAGAACCTAGGCTAAGCCGATGATTACATTCCTATTTGAACAGTTTGTACGTTAAAAGATAAATACCAACAAATATTTATTAAGCTCCTCTGATGTGCCAGACACTGTGCTAAGGATGAATGCACAAACCCAGCCACTGTCCGCTTGTAAGTAAAGAACATAGAAGACTGATAAACAACTAAAAGCATTTGAAAGGGCAGGTTGTCCAGAATCCCAGCTCTAGAAAGAACTTAAACTCACAACTAGTATGCATCAGAATCACCTAGGGGACCTTGTCACCCTTCTCTGAGTTACTATGGCACCCAGCTACCACAGGGCAGGATGGCAGGAGCACAGGAGGCGAGGGCGGGGGGGGGGGGGGGCTCCTGGGGATGCCTGCCTGCCCCACCCAGCCCAGGGAGAGGAATGCTCTTGGGGCTCTCTCTCACTTCCTTTTTCTCTCCCTCTCTCTCCTCCCACCCAGCTGACCTATTCTGCAGGAATGGGAGTGGTGGTAGCTTCAGCAGGCCTGGGCCCACCCCTGACCTTCTGGGTCAGGCAGATGGCACCTAGCACAGTACCCAGGTCTCAGAGACAAAGGCAGAGCTCGACATGTGAGCCTCCTGCCTAGACTGGCTGTCAGTTAGTGTGCGTGTGTATGTGAGAGAGAGAGAGAATATGCACTGTGAATAAGTGTGCAAATATATACTCGAGAGTGGGAACATGTGTTTGTGACTATACATGAATGTGTGGGTGTGCGTGAATGTGCCTGTGAAGTGTGCGAATGCGTATGGCTGTGTGTGTGAAGATGGGCTGCATACGTGTGCACAAGTGTGAGCAAGTGAGCATGTAACAGAGAGCATGAGTGTGCGCCGTTAGCCCCAGCTGGGCCCCTGGCTCCCTCTGCCCTGCCTCCCTGGAAGGAAGCTGCGGGGAAGGGGCCAGATGGTCTCCTCTGACCTGCTATTTATCAGCCCGGCAAAAGCTTATTCAGTTTAATGCTCTTCGGCAATTCATTTAAGGGCTCTGTTTGTTTCTGCTGATGAGGACTGTTAATTTGCACAGCGGTCTCATTAGGCCTAAACCACCAATTAATTCCTTTTGTTCTCATTAAATGGCTGATTCCTAAACATTTCATGGACAACAATGGGCAGCCCAGCAGAGCTGCCACCCGGGGTGGCAGTGCAGGCTGGGGGGTGGTGTGGGGCAGGTGTCACGGGGGTTCTTCAGGCCCCTGGGATCTTGGCATGGCCACCCCTGTGGAGCTCTGTAACCCTCTGGTCTTGTCAGCCACAGCCTGGGCCCCAAATCCAAGTCCCAAAGATGGAAGATGGTTGCCAGACCACCTTGCACCACTGAGCCCCAGGAGCAGAGGATGTGGGAGCAGGAAGCAGGGAGAGTAGGAAGTGGTCCTCAAACTGCATGGAGCCAGGAGCTGGAGACCCGGCTACTCTGAGCTGCACATCATCACCCATCACGCCCTCCTGGGTGTGGGATCAGTTTTCTCCACTCCACAGAAGAAAGCTGGGCTACGAGCAAGATGCTCCTTTGGAAAGTCTGTGGGCCTTTTTATTCCAGGGCAGCCTCACTCCCATGTCCCCTACATGCAGTGGGTAAGAGTGGAGGTGCTCTGGTTGGAGACTGGCCCCATTTTCAGTCTCGGTACACTCCAGACCCCTAAGGGCACCCAGGGGCCAGGTGTGTGGGAGCCTCTGCACCAGCTGCTCTCTAAGAGTCAGAGAGATCCGCTTTTAAGGAACTTAAACTGCCTGGGCCTCCACCCATTCTGCCTCTGTTCCAGGCAGCTCTGCAATTGCCAGTTCCACCCTACTCTCCCAGGGATGGGGGGAGATGCAGTGAAGGACATGAGGCACAGGAAACCCTGTGGAAAGTTCCAGTGAGGAGCAGCCCCACATGTACCAGGGGTGGAATCCCGGCTCTGCTGTTTCCTAGATGTTGCTTAACTTTCAGGTTTCCTAATCTGCGAAATGGGAATAGTACGAGTACCTCCCTCCTAGGGATGGCATGAGAACTAAATGACTCAATACCGAAGTGTTTGACAAGAGTTTCCGGCACACAGTGATTGCTCCAATAAATATTAGATGATACATTCTGATTAGGACAAACTGCACAGTGCCCTGCCCTGCCTCCTTTAACAACCCCACCCCACTGCCCACTGCCCCCATTCCCCAAACACCTCCCTGTTCACACCTCTCTGCTAACTCACACCCAGCTCTTTATGTTCCCTGGGCTTTTCTAGTCAGTTCTTTGGACCTGGAATGCCTTCATCCCCACATAGAGTTATAAGATTTAGCAAATAAAAGTACAGGATACTAGATAAATTTAAACTTCGGATAAATGACAATTAGTTTTTTGGTGGAAGTATGCTTCAACTATTATATGGGTTACACTTACACTAAAATTATCTGTTATTTTTCTAAAATTGCCATTTATCTGGCAGCCTTATCCCAAACACATGAATCTGGTGAACTTCTACTCATCCTTCCAGATTCAGTTCCTGTCCCCACCTCCACACTAGGGATGGCAGGCAGGAGGTAGGGACTGGAAGAGATTACTAATTGCCACCCAATAATGTCCATTCTCCCTTCTGCATTGCGAACAAAGCCCTTCCTGGGGCGGCATTGTACTCAGCTTACAGACCATATTTTCCAGCCTCACTTGCACCTAGGCAAGGTCACATGACTAAGTGCTATCTAAAGTGATGTATATGGAAACGTCTGGAAATTCCAAGAGGGCTGGGAGGTGGTACTTTTGTCCTCTCTTCTTCCTCTTTTCTACTGCCTAGAATGCAGATGTGCTCACTAGAGCCCTAGCAGCCATTTTGTACCATGAATTAACCTTGGGGGAAGTGGAGCAAAAGGAGCCTGGCCTAGATTGCTCTGTGGAGTCACCATGACAGCCTTCCTGTATACTGTCAAAGAACTGTGAAGGGCCTAACATTTGATCTTACTTACAAGCTAACAAATTAACCTGACACAGTTTTATGGCTATCAGCAGAAGATATGAAACTCCTGGGTCAGAGACAATGGACCTTATCACTGTGATGCAACAAGCAGCATGAAGTTCATGTTCACGTCAGTCTGCATTAGTTACTCTTGACCCCAGGCCCATGGGACAGTGGGCATCAGTCCAGGTAGATGCTGCAAATGCAGCAGATTTTGGTTACTGTTAAGGAAACCCAACCTTGGGAAGTCCCAATCCTTTATAATGGGGCTGTTAGCAAACTTGCATCACCTTTGCCCTCAGCAAGACTTATCTTTACTATTCTGCACAGCAAGCAAATTCACCCTTTGACCCAGAAAATGATGCTATTTCTATCTCCCAGGTGTATTTACTATAAAACATCCTTGAAAAGATGGCTCTGCTTACAAGATGTGTGAAAACATGGGAGGCCTATGGTGCATTGTCTCAGAACATACTCCCAAGCTGCTTTTAAGTAAGACATGACTTTAGCGTACTTAAGCCATCATTATTCAGTGTATGCAGCTGAACCTGTTGTGTGCTAAATAACACAATAATAAAGCCTATTCTTTGTTCCTTGTAGCTGATAAGTATATATTCTGTGGGTAAGGGAGCCCTTAAAAAAAAAAAAACAGTCTGCCAAAGTTTTGTCCTCAGAACTAAAATATTTGTCTTTAATAATTCTAAAATAAAAACAAAGTACATTTATTATGTAAAGATTAATTTTTTCCTCCAAGTTGAATCATTAAAAAGCTATGCCATAATTTGGATACTTCCCCTTCTCATGTTGAAATTTGATCCCCAGTATTGAATGTGGGGAATTAATGAGTGGTGTTTGGGTTATGGGAATGGATCTCCCATGAATAGATTAATGCCCTCCTGGGGTGGGGTGAGGCAGGGAGGTAGAAGATGGGGTGGAGGGTGGTGAGTGAGTTGTTGCTCTATTAGTCCTGCAAAAGCTGGTTGTGAAGAAGAACCTGGCACCTCGCTCCTCTGTCTCCTGGCTTTCTCTCTCCCGATGTGATCTCTGCACATGCCAGCTCCCCTTCACCTTCCACCATGAGTGGAACCAGATGATGATGTTCAGCCTGCAGAACCCTGAGCCAAATAAACCTCCTTTTAAAATAAACTACCCAATCTCAGATATTTTTATAGCAACACAAGCAGACTAAGGCAACCTCCTAGAACAACTGAGATAGACTTTCAGGGCAACAGACGGAGGCCAGAGGCTAAGGGTAGCCCACTACATTTCAGTTGGTATAGACAACCTACTTGTAGACAGATACAGAATGCCTTTAAGATGTATGTAATAAGTAGAAATAATTCAAGAAACCCCCATTACAACTTCCATGGCCTTCACAGGGTTACTGTTGTGTTGTCTGCCCAGAACTCCCCTCTTTTGTGACAACAGCACTCTCACTTTTTATTTTTGAGACAGAGTCTCACTCTGTCACCCTGGGTAGAATGCTGTGGTGTCATAGCTCACAGCAACCTCAAATTCTTGGGTTCAAGTGATTCTCTTGCCTCAGCCTCCCTAGTACCTAGGCCTATAGGCACCCACCATGATGCCTGGCTAGTTTTTTAAAAGTATTTTTAGTAGAGATGGGGTCCCACTCTTGCTCAAGCTGGTCTCAGACTTCTGAGTGCAAGTAATCCATCTGCCTTGGCTTCTTAGAATGCTGGGATTATAGGCATGAGCATGGCACCCAGCCAGCACTCTCACCTCTTTGGGGAGTTATCCCTCTCCCTCATCCACCCACCAGTGAGGCCAGTGAGGTTGTGTCCACACAGCACACCCATGCCTGGCTACCACATAGCTGGGGACATGGCATGACTCAAGCTACGACAATCAGAGGCCTTCCCTGGGGTTTTTCAACTGGGAACTAAGAGCAGAGGGTCTTTGCCCCTCTGAAGGCAAAGCTGGTAGCTTCTATGGGTAGAAGCTGTGGGCAGTCCCAGTGCTCAGTCTTATAGAGAAGACCATTCTAAGAGGCAAAGACCAACTTGGGATAAAAGACAATGAGGGCCATATTGGCCACAGTGGCTGATGGAGCCCATCACGCTGCTGTTTCTGTAGGTCACTCCCAAAGGACAGTGAATCTCTTCCTTTGCCAGACTAGTTTGAAATGATGTACCCTAATTCTAACTTAGAATGCAAAGTACTACGTTTCCCATTGGGTCTGGGGACCTTAGACAGGGAATGATGGGCCTCCTATGTGTTCATTCTGTGTCAGTCCCCAGAAGAAGGCAAAAAAAAAAATAAATCATCCTGGTCTGCATGAACGATCCTTGCACAGAAACATCGAGACTACTCCAGTGTAGGAGTGGCCTCAGACCACAGTTAATAAAAGACCAAAAAGTTCCCATTCCCGTCTCCATCCCACAGCGTGGAATTGAACCAAGGGAGTGAACTGTCAGGGAGGCCTCGCCTGACCTTTGCTACCTGCTGGCGTGTACACAGTCTCAACCTGAGCCCCATCAAAGTGCGCCCAGGAAAGCAGGTGCCGCCTGTTCTCTCTGTGTTATTAGAATTCATTTCCATATGTTCCTTTCTCTTCTCTCCAGGATAATTGTTCTTCTGGGGCTCAGGGCGTGGGAGGGCAGGAGGTGTATACTCCTGTTTATCAACTCACTAAATGCTTGCTTTAAATTAAAACCCACACCGCATGCTGGCTCACACAGGAATAATACCAAGACCAACTGTTTTCCTGCCTTCTGCTATCAATGCCAAACTGATTTAAACCTGCATTTCCTTCTCATCTGGGGACATCCATTCTGGAAGTATCTGGCAATAGCCTAGCTCCTATGGCTCCCAATCCTTTGTTTTTCATTTCTTTCTCTTTTAAATTTGGGAGACCCTCCTCAATTAAAGAGGACACACAGACTGAAAGGTCCCTTTGTATCCTCTACCGTCAGCCAAACCCTAGTCCAAACAGTGTGTCTGTTTAATCAGTCAACAAGCCATTATTGTACCTTCTCTGTGCCAGGCCCAGTGCTAAGTCCTTCATTACATTGTCTCATCTAATCTGACCTAATCCTCCCAATAAACCTGAGAGAGCTATTAACATCCCTTGCCAGAGGAGAAGCAGAGGTCAGGAGAGGAAAGTAGAGTAACCTGCTCAAGGTCAGTGGCTCTCGGGCAATGGAGCTGGCAGCTCCACCCTGGCTGTCTCACTTCAAGGCCACACCTTCTGCCCAGCAGTTTGCCATCAATCTGCTCTCCATTCTCCCAGCTGCTGCTTCTACCCCACCTCCCTCCAATAGGGAGGCCAATAGGCCAGGGCCATAGCCTGGTCTACATGTCCAGTGGGTCCAGCCTTAAATGTAGACTACACTGGTGGCCAATCACCTAAAGTGATTTGATAACAGGAAAAGGATTCTGTTGCTGCTCCAGATCTCTGCTTTGGTTGCCTTCTAAGTGACTGAGCCATGCCCACTAATCCTTTGAGTGAAGGTGTGCAGTCCCTAGATCTCCCCTTTCAAATGCACCCATTCTTTGCGTATCAGCTATCTACAGCTGCAAAACAAACAGCTCCAAAATGTAGTGGCTTAAAACGAGCACCATTCTATGTCCTGTATCTTCTGTGGGTCAGCATATGGGGCTGGGCTGTTCTGGGTGAGTCTTCTGATCTTGTCTGGGGTCCCTCATGCAGCTGCACTCATCTGGTGGCTCATCTGGGGCTGGATTATTTGGTGACCTAACCTGTATGATGTTTGGTCCTCATTGTCACCTGGGTCTCAAAAGGAACAACAGCGGAAGCCTCATGATGTTACTTTCTCTGCATTCAACTGGTCAAAGCACATCCTAAGACATAAGAAGCAGACTCTTTCTCTTGATGGAGTAGAAGGTGTACACATAGGGAAAGGGGGGAAGGGAATTTGTGGCCATTTGGGGAAACCTGCCACACTTGGGAAAGTGGGCAAATTAGGGTGTCTCTAAACCAGGCTTTCACAACCTTAGCGCTATTGACAGGGTGAGGTAGATAATTCAGATGATTCTCGGTCCTGTGTGTTACAGTCTATTTAGCAGCCTGTAGCCACTGGTTGTCAGTAGCCTGCCCTAGTTGTGACACCCCACAATGTCTCCAGACATTGTGTAATGTCCCCAGGGGGGCATCCTCTCTGTTTTGAGGACTGTTCCTCTACAATGAGGACCCGAGGGAAGCTGTCCCCGAAGGCTCTTGCTGTAGGTGCCCTTGGGCCCTGTGACAGGCTCTGCTCAGTGGGGGTCAGCCCAGGGAGAGGGGGCTTTGAGAGTGGGAGGCAGGAGGTACAAAGAGGAAACAAAGCCCTGCTTTCTGCCAGCCCCGCTCAGCACAGACACCCACACCCAGGCCAAGGCCAGGACAGTGTTGGCTGGTCCCACCAGCAGAGAGGGGAAGGAGCCCTGCAGAGGCAGATCAGACTCTGGGTGCTCTGTCACCAACTTCCCGCACCCATGTGTTCACCAAGCTGCAGCCTCTCCCTGGGGCTGCCCCACCCGCTCACTCAGTAGGGGCAAGAGTGAGTTCAGCCCTGACGGCCTGGCCTTCACACTTGCCACTGGTTCCCCAGTCAGTCTGGGGGATCCGTCTAGGCGGACTGACCACTGGAACCACAGGCCAGCAGCCAACCTGGCCATGAGCAACGTAACCGCCTGTGGCGCCCTCGGCTGATCTGCCGACAAACACAGCAAGCTCCACTTTCCAACTGTACCCAGAATCTGCACCTCCCACCACTCCTGCTGCTGCCTGACTGGCACCAGCCATCAGCACCTGTCACCTGCATGGTCCCATAGCCTCCCATCTGGTCTCTCTAGCTTACTCTTGCTCCTGTGGTCTCAGCTCCACTGAGTGGCTCTGAGATCCTGTTAAAACATAAGTATGACCATGGCACGTCTCTGCTCAAATCCCCAGTGGTTGTCATTTTCTCAGAGGCACAGCCTAAATCTTCACTGTGTATGACCTGCAAGGCCCCACCTGACTGGGCCCTGTTACTACTCAACCTCACCATCCATGGCTCCCTGCCTCACCCACTCTGATCCAGTCACACTGTTCCTCACTCCTCCTCAGACACACCAACCATGCTCCTACCTCAGGGCCTTTGCACATGCCCCTTTTCTAGATTGCTCTTCCCCCACACATCCACATATTTCCTTCTTCACTTCTCTCAGGCCTTTTCTCAAAGTCATCATTTCAAAGAGGCCTTCTGTTTCCGTCAGCTCCAGCTTCTGAACGTTAAACGCCATAGAGTAGGTGATGTAAACAAGATACATTTATTTCTCACAGTTGTGAGGACTGAGAAATCCAAGATCAAGTCATCTGCAGATTCAATTCTTGGTGAGGCCTTCCTCCAGGTTTACAGAGGGCCACCGCCTTGCTGCGTCCTCACACTGCAAAGCAAGTGAGAGAACGAGCTCTGGTTTCTCTTCCATTCTAAGGACACTAATTCCATCATGGGGGCCCCACCCTCATAACCTTGTCTGAATCACCTCCTGAAGGCCCCCCACCTCCAAATACCATCACATGGGTAGTTAGGCCTTCGACATGGATTTGGGGGTGGGCACAAACATTCAGTTCATAACACTTTCCTGGCCACTCTTTCAAAAATCTCAACCCCTGTCACTCATATTTCTCTTCTGTTTTATTCTCTCGCTGACACTGGGCACATTCCAGCATATGATCCATTTCACTTTATCTTATTTATGATGCGTTCCCCCACTGAAAAGGATCTCCGTGAGGACGGGGATTTTTTTCTTTTTGTTCACTGCTCTACCCTAGTACCTAGAACAGTTCTAGGAATACAGACATATTCCTCAATAAGAATTTTCTGAATGAACAAATTAAAGGAATGAATAAACACATCCTATGCAAGGGAATCTAGAGAATCTGACACTAGCCTGAGTCCTTTGAGCCTCCCTGTGCTTGGAGCTCAGGCAGCTTAGAGGACCTCCTTCCAGCCCCAGCCAAGCCTTCCAGAAGCCAGCTGCCTTCTCCTTCTCCCCCGCCCTTCAGCCTCCCCATCCTCTTCCCTGCTCCCTGCTGAGAGCCCTGAGCCTGATCAGTTCTGCCTGTGCTGAGACAGCAGGTCCCAGTGGGGTGCCATCTGGGTGCTCTGAGCCACCTGGTACTGGTGGGAGAAGGGGGAGGAACCAGGCTGGAGGAGCAGTGCCACAGAGCAAAGGGTGGGGACAGAAAGACATGTCACCATTCGGCCAAGGTGGAGACTGAATCCACACTCACATCCCAGACACATTTTCATACATTCAAGTACACCCATATACACCAGATCAACTCTCCCTCCTTCTTCAGAGGCTTCTACTCCTTTAGTAGAATGAGAAGTGCTGAGGGTGCCAGTGGGCGCTGGGAG
This sequence comes from Otolemur garnettii, assembly GCF_000181295.1. NCBI lineage: Eukaryota > Metazoa > Chordata > Mammalia > Primates > Galagidae > Otolemur > Otolemur garnettii. The sequence goes on from NW_003852406.1 coordinate 22,399,548, forward strand.
CCAACACAGGGAACAGGCAACCACAAAGCCTCCTCTCAGACCTTCCTGGGGTTTGCTGGAAAAAGTAACTGACGCTTGGGATCCTATACTCATCTGCCCTATTTGAAAATTTCCAGGCAAACATTTATTTCCCTTTATAATTAGAAAGACGACTAGTTAAGTATTATAGGTATTACAATATCTAGTTAAATACTAGTTAAATGTTACAATAAATGGTTGTTGGATAAAAGAATAAACCAATTTTATAGGCAGAAAGAAAGAGAGGAAGGAGGGAAGGAAGGAGGAAAAGAAAGAAGAAAGAAAGGCAGGGAGAGAAAGGGAGGGAGGGGAGGAAGATGGCTTTCATCCCCAAGAGAATGGAGCAGGCAGCTGTTGTGGCAGCTGCCCCAAGTGGGCCCAAATGGGACTGCTAGGGTTTAAATGTGGCCACCCAAAGTTTAGGCGTTGTAAACTTAATCCCCGCTGCAACAGTGTTGGACAGTGGGCCTTTTAAGAGGTGATTAGTTCACGCGGGCTGCGCGCCCATGGATCAACGCTGTTAGGGTGGAAGTGGCTGGTGATAAGAGTGAGATCAGCTCCGTCGTGGCTCTCTTTTGCACTTTCTTGCCCTTCGGCCTTCCACTATGGGATGCCACAGCAAGAAAGCCCTTTCCAGATGCGGGCCGCTCAACTCCGGACTTCCCAGACGCTAGAACTATAAGCGATACATTTCTGTTCTTTATAAATTATTATAAGTGGTCTCAAGTATTCCGTCATAGCAGCACAAAACAGATTCAGACAGAAACATTCTCAGTGGCCTGGCTCTTAAGAGTCTCCCCCCGAAGCTCGTCCCAGTGCCAGTGATTCTGAAGGCCACTGAATACTGATGACGAGCCCCTTTCTGTGTGAATAGTCAGAGTGGATTCAGCTGAATCAGGACTGACTCAGTTGTTTCATGTCAGCGTCCCCGTGAGGGTAGAAGCCATAGCTGTCTTGCCCATCCTTAGACTCCCAGTTACTGTCTGCAGCGGGGCACACGGCAGTGCTCGTACTGATTACACGAATGGATTTCCAGGCCACCTTACTGCTGCTGTTTCTGCTCTGGGTCAAGCTGCTCATCATGAGACAGTCTTTGAAGGCGGCAGCTTGGCGGCCAGCCCTTCACCATGCTTCCTTCTGCTTGTTTTTTTTTTCTCCCTACTCACTTAGCAGCAGCCTGGGTCCTGTGAGCTGGGCGAGTGGAGAGAGGAGGGGAACCAGCTGTCTCTCTGTGCCTAGCTTCTGCCCCTCCGGCCATCCATCCGAGAGTGAGAGTCTGAAATGCATCTGATTCCACAACACCTAGGGCCCTCCTCACATGGTGAGTCCTTCAGGGCCCCCAATCACCTCACAGCAAAACAAACCCAACCAGGGTGCAAATTAGATCTATTGATTTGCAATTAGAAGAGTCAATTAAGAAAAATATTACAGCAGTTTCTAACCCCTGCCATAAAAAATCATTTAACTTGAAAGCTGAGTAGTCGAGTCCCTCCTTGGGCTTCAGAACTACTCTGTCTCCCTCTGCAGCCAGTGGAGTCAGAGACCACCGATAGAGGCCGTGGGAACAGGGACAGGGAACAGAGAAGGTTCAGACTGCCCTCTGGGGCAGGTCTCACTCCCACCAGCTAAGGCACAGCCCCAGCCCTCCAGAAAGTCCCCAAGCATCCCCAGGAGGCATCTCACAGTTACTCACGGTCAGCCTTGCTGAGTACCACAGCAAAGCCCTGGTGTCCACGTCACATGTGCCTGGCCCTCCCTGAGTCCAGTCCAGCTGGACATCTCTCCTCAGAGCTTGCTCCTGCCCTGTGGACAGCACACATAGCCCAGGAATGTGGGAAGAGGCAGGAGTCAAGGCCTCAGAAGAGGAGGTGGGAGCCAGTGGATAAAAGCTATGGCTTCCTTCGTGTGACCCAGGCAGAGAATTCCAAGTGGTCTTGAATGCTGGTGAGAGGCCCTGGCAGCACTGCACCCTGCAGCTCACAGTGGGGCCTCGATTGCCCTCTTCCTGTCTCACTCACCTCATTCTGGCTTCTAGGGACCAGCTCCCACATAGACCTGCTCTGACTCCTGGCCTCAGGCTTAGGCCTAAGACCTCTGTTCTGCTGAGTCTGTGCCTCCACTGCACTGGCACCTTCACTGCTGCCATGAGGTCTCCTGGGTGCTGCAGCTCCCTCCAAGTTTTAGGCCACTGCATTCGCTGAGCATGAGCCTTCATGCTTGCCCTGTCTGGCCCTGGGCTGTATGCAGAGGCAGGGAGGACTGCTCTGAGGCAGGACTGCTAGGGCCCCAGACTCCATCTGGGTTTCCTTATGGGCCTTCCCATGCACTCCATGGGACCCAGCCTTGAGCTGGGCTGAGAGAAACCAAGTAGCAAGCTCTGGAACTCCCAGAAGCCCTACTTTCTTCTGAAAGCTGAGACTTGGACAGGTGGGAGGCCCCTGCCCCCTTAGGACGGGCCTCTCCAGGGGACATTTCTGGCTTTCCTATAAAGGCACTACTATCTGCCCCACCAGCTCATCTCGACTCTAATGATTGATACAATTTAGGTTCAAATTTGGGCCCTTAAAAGGATCACAGCACCACTTACAATTGGTTAGAACTTTACCATTTACAAAATACTCCTGCCTGCGTAGGATCCACAGGCAGCTTTTGGCTGCACGTGATAGCCCAACTCAGACTGGCTGGACGATAATAAAGCGAATTATCCCTCTGCAGAGGGGGTCAGGAAGAATGGGGGTACAGCTCTAGCCTCAGCTGATTCAGCTACTCCACCAGTGCCATCAGGGACCCAGGCCCTCTCGGTTTTTACTCTCTGCCATCCTTAGAAGGTTGGCTTTAGTCCTCAGGTCTGTCCCTTTATGCTTATGAGTCCCTTCTTGCTATTACTTTTTAGAAGCAAGAGATTCTTCTCCAGAAGCCCAAGCAGACTCTGCCGTTGGGCCAGAAGCATAGTGCATGACCTGTCTTGACCTGCTACTGGCCGGCCAGGTTGGATTGAGCACTCTTTACTGCCTAGGCTGGGGAGGGGCCCACATTGCTGTGTAGGACCTGACATCCCAGTTTGGGCTGTGCTAGCAAGGAAAGCTGTGCTGGGATGAGTGTTGGATGGATGATGAGTGATAATATAAGGGGCCTGCCTCAAAGCACCTCGGGAGGCAGGGGTGGGCCTGTACGTATGTCACTGAGGTGGAAAGCTGCTGACAGGGTGGGCGCCTGGCCCCAGGTCCCACTGCCGCAGCAGGCCAGGATCAGCTCTGGACCTTGGAGTGGATCTTCTGCTCTATCCTGAGACATGCAGCCCTTCCTTAGGGCACAGCCCTGGCCTTGCCACCCAGGGGTGGGACAGACTTCCAAAGCAGAGCGAGAAACAACTGTGATCCCCCCAAACCCCACTGACTGGTGGAGAAATCCTTTCCAGGAAGCACAGAAAATTACTTTGTTAATGGAATTCTCCCCACCTGCCTGCCCACCCGCTCCCTCTCTGTGAGTGTATGTCTGGCCCTCCTGTGTCCCTATACCTCCCGCACCTCCTGGGAACCCTTCCCAGCTCTGGCTGCAGCAAGCGGGACACTGCCTATGAATTGTTACATTCTGAACAAGCAGCCATTAACAGAGTCACAATTTCTTCAGAATGATTGCTGTCACAGGGAACTTAATAGAATCACACGATCATTTAGAAAGAAAGATGGGGGAGGGGCAGCAGGTAGCAAAAGGCAGGAAGGTGGCCCCTCCCATGGTGATTGCCAAAAGCCTGTGACGGGAGCTGGCGGAACTCTGGCTGGTTAATCACCCAGCAGAATGGAGACTGAGGCTTACTAGACAAGTGAACCATGATGGATGTTTTCTTCCAAAAATGGAATTGGTGGCTTGGCGCCCATAGCTCAACGAATAGGGTGCTGGCCACATACACCGAGGCTGGCAGGTTCAAGCCTGGCCTAGGCTAGCTAAACAATGACAACTGCAACCAAAAAATAGCCAGGCGTTGTGGTGGGCAACTGTAGTCCCAGCTACTTGGGAGACTGAGGGAAGAGAACCGCTTAAGCCCAAGAGTTGGAGGTTGCTGTGAGCTGTGACAGCACAGCTCTCTACTGAGGGTGACATAGTAAGTCTCTGTCTCAAAAAAAAAAAAAAAAAGACTGGGATTGGGAGGGGGCAATAGCACAACTGGACCAGCCTGGTCAGGAGGAGCCAGGTCATGGTGTGTGGGCAAGTGGAAGGGCTGCTGTGGGACCCCAGCACATGGGAAAGCAGGTTTAGGAGCTGCGTGAAGCAGGGAAGGTATCCCCAGCTATCAACAGCAATAGCTTCCCTTTGTTGCCCTGAAAACCTTTCAAAAGTTACCATGAGCCCACCACCTTCGCAGCCCAGATGGCAAGCCTGAAAGCAGACAGAGGACAGCACACACTTCCTGTGTCCCCAGGGAGCCCTCTCTCATGGGGCTCTTTCCTCTGTAGGAGGGAGCCAAGCCATGCTGGGGTTCCAGGCAGAAGGAAGGAAGGGCAGCTGTGGGCTGCAGTGAGCTGGGGGGGAGCCATGGGGGCACAGGTGCTGTGGTTGTGGTCTCACCAGTCTCGCTCTCCCTGGAGAGCCACGGAGAAACTGACACAGAAAGCTTTGCAGAGAGGAGCCCTTCGAGGTGGCTTGCAAGGCCCTGTTTCGGGCATGGGGGCTCTTCAGAGATCGCTGGAGGAGCCCATTTCTCCAGGGCTCAGGAGAAGCTGATGAGAAGTCCCTGGGGAGAGAAGTTGGTCAGCTCTAGCTGTCCTTGAGTAACTCAGGCCCTGTGTCCCCTTCCCAAATCGACCCCAAATCCCTGCCAAGCACAGTGACTGTCTGAGGTGGAATTGTTATTAGCCTCATTAATGAAGCAACTTCTCAGTCAGGTCAGCAACTTGCTCAGGGTCTTGTGAGCGAGTTTGGGCAGAGCCAGGAAAGGACCCAAGTGGGCTGGACTCCAACTTGGACACAGATGGCAGGGCACCCTCAGAGGAAGCTAGGTTCTCTCTGAGTTCACCTTTCTTCCCAAGTCTGCTTGGAAAGAGCTGCTCTGGATAGGAGCCACTCATCCATCTAGGAGAAGAATTCCACATCTTTTGCTTGTCCGTGCCTTTCCTGTTCAGAGGGCCTTAACTGGACAGGCATTAAGTCCTCAAGGGTGTGCCCTGTACTCTGAGAGACACCGTAAAAGCAGACACACACTCTAGGGGCCTAACAACTCTGACACCCTAAGGGAGCTGCAGAAGGGACCATCGTTGGGTCACAGAGACCAGGACTCTGGGCGTTGGGTCACAAACAGAGACCAGGACTCTGGGCCCTGCTTTTTGTCAGCCATGGATCCAGGAAAAGTTCTTTAACTGCTCCAAGCCTCAGTTTCTCTGTTTTACAATGGGACTAAAGTTCATTTACTTTGCAGGATTATCAGAAGAATTGAGAGGACAATAATACTGTATTCCTCAGGGCCAGGAATGTTTCTGGATTCAGAATATTTGGGGGGATCTTCAAAATGGAATGTGGTGGCTATACCACTGGAAATATCCCAGCGTGATCTGGGCCAGTTCCTGCGGCCAACCTCACTAACATTTCTGCAGGGAAACTAATGAATGGTCACAGTCAATAGGATAAATACTTAGTCTAGTTGCCAAATGACTTTTAAAAATCTTTCTGTGTTCAGAGTGTTTGGGATTTCAGGATTGTGGATAAAGGGTGTGAATAGTACTGATAATAATGGTCACTGTTTGCTGAATGTGTGTTGATTTACATGCCTTACCTCACTGAATCCCCGCAGCCACTCCATGAGAGCAGGACTGTTATATCCCTGCTTTGCAGTGGTGGCTGAGAGACCAGAGAGGTTAATTATAAGCTCATCATCACACAGTTGTTCAGTGGTAGAGCCAAGGCTGGACCTAGGCAGTCAGGCCTCAGCATCTGGGCCTTCCTGATGTTTGTTGTGGTGCAGAGAGAACAGTGACTCCAAGCTCTCCTGTCTTCTCTGCACCAGGGCTAGGAATAGAGCCCTGTTTTCACACACACACACACACACTCTCTCTCTCTCTTTCTTCCAGCCTCCACCTTCCCAGCACCCCCAGAAGCCAGAAGCCCGCCTGGCCAGACTGAGCTGCCAGGGAGGACAGCACGACATGGACAACACGACATTTGTAGCACTCGGCCTTTGTCTGCTGCTTCTTCCCTCCAAGTGACACCCACTCCTCTCCCAAGGCCCTGACACCCTCCCGTACTCCCCCGAGGGGTCCTGAGCCTTCTGGGAGCCAGAGTGGGTACCTAGGAAGTACAGCCCTCCTGGGTTCTGGCCCCAGGAAGTGTAACTTCCACCTGACCATAAATATACAGATTGAGCACTGGATTTGGAGTCAGACAGGTCTGGCTTCCAGGTTCTTAGGAGTCAACACAGGGCCTGAGTCACTCAAGGACAGCTAGAGCTGACCAGCTTCTCTCCCCAAGGACTTCTCATCAGCTTCTCCTGAGCCCTGGAGAAATGAGCTCCTCCAGTCATCTCTGAAGAGCCCCCATGCCCGAAACAGGGCCTTGCAAGCCACCTTGAAGGGCTCCTCTCTGCAAAGCTTTCTGTGTCAGTTTCCCTGTGGCTCTCCAGGGAGAGCAAGACTAGTGAGACCACAGCCACAGCACCTGTGCCCCCATACCCCCCCCCCCCAGCTCACTGCAGCCCACAGCTGCCCTTCCTTCCTTCTGCCTGGAACCCAGCATGGCAGGGTTCCCTCCTACAGAGGAAAGAGCCCCATGAGAGAGGGCTCTCTGGGGACACAGAAAGTATGTGCTGTCCCCAGTCTGTTTTCAGTTTTGCCATCTGGGGCACAAATGTGATCAGCGCAGTCACCTCCCTGATCCACAAGCTTTTATCCCAGGGCCTCTTGGGCAATTGTCCAATTGTGCTCCCTAGAAAGCTGGGAGCTGGGCCGCGGGACGACCTCAACCTCCCTCTCCCCTGTGATGGGGAGTGCTCCAGGCTTGGAGCCCCAAAAGCAGGAGTTATAGTCTCCGTCTGGCCAGGGAAGCGTCTCTCCCCCCGGCAGGATGGTTTATGGCTCTTGGTTCCCATTACAGGTTCATGAGTCAGGAACCTGGGTCTGAATCCCGATCCTCCCCCTTGCTGACCCTGTACACCAATCTGAGCCTTCCCTTTTTCACCTGAAAACTGGGGGTGGTGATAGCTCTTACTTCAAAGTGCTGCTCTGAGAATTCAACAAGGAAGCTGATTCAACAGCAAGGACTGATTGAGGCCCTGCTGTGTGACGGTGCGTTAGGGGACAGAGAGCAACAGAGCGGCCCTGGCCTCAGAGGCCTTACACGTGGGGTGGGGGGGTTGCTGTCGATGTTCAAGGTATAAAATAAAACAAAATATGAAGAACTTGGCTGGTAAATAATGGTTCTTACTTTCCCCCCCCCCCGAGTGTGGCTCTGCTTACTTAACATTAATTTATTAAAGCATTACTATATGCCAATATTTATTATTCATTTGTGGGTTACTATGAGAATTAAGAGATTTTATATAAATACTGAGGGTACCAAAAGACAAATCTACAATTTAAGAGAAAAAGCTATCCTACTCATGCCTGGTGCAAGGGCACACTAGTTTCTAGCATTCATTTGAATAACTCCAGCTTTCGAGCAAACCTTATATTGCACATTGCTACCTTAATTCAATTCAACTTTGAAAAGTAATACATAGATAACTTCACTTAAAATGTGTATACATTGGCTCAGTGCCTGTGGCTCAAGTGGCTAAGGCGCCAGCCACATACACCTAAGGTGGGGGTTCAAATCCAGCCCAGGCCCGCCAAACAGCAATGATGGCTGCAACCAAAAAATAGCCGGGCATTGTGGCAGGCGCCTGTGGTCCCAGCTACTTGGGAGGCTGAGGCAGGAGACTTGCTTGAACCAAGGAGTTGGAGGTTGCTGTGAGCTGTGATGCCACGGCACTCTATCCAGGGGGACAGCTTGAGGCTCTGTCTCAAAAAAAAAAAATGTGTATACATTTTGCAGGCACCCCTGTATACATAATATAGTCATACATATGTATGTATGAATAATTTCAATTAATTCTCATAAAAACCCTATGTAGTAGACAGGTTCCCTATTCCTCAGATAAGGAAACCAAGGCTTGGGGGCAGGCATGGTGGCTCGTGCCTATAGTCCTAGCACTCTGGAAGGCTAAAGCAGGTAGATCTCTTGAGTTCGCAAGTTCAAGACCAGCCTGAGCAAGAGAAAGAGCCCATCTCTAAAAATAGCCAGACATTGTGACTGGTGCCTGTATTCCTAGCTGTTTAGGAGGCAGAGGCAAGAGGATTGCTTGAGCCCAAAGGTCTGAGGTTGCTGTGAGCTATGATGCCACAGTACTCTACTGAGAGTGACAAAAAAGTGAGACTCTGTCTAAAGAAAAACAAAAACAAAACCAAAAACAAGAAACCAAGGCTTAGAGAGATGAAATGACTTGCCAAGGCCACACAACAAAGTAAGGGGTGGGAAAGAGACTTGAATCCAAGTCAGTGTCTATAGAACCTGTGTTCTTATCCACGGGCACACTGCCTCCTCATTAGCTCAGAGGCCACGGTGTATGTGAAAGGGCTCCCTGAAAATTACAAAGCCCTGGGCAAGTAAAGAGATTATTATGGCTCCATCCCCTGCATCACATCTGGTTCTGAATGCAGAGGAGATAAGTGCAGGGTCAGAGCCAGGGAGACTAGGACATGGGGGTTCCAGAGGAAGGATCAGCTTCCCTTGCTGTTGGGGGTCACTCCTGGCTGATGCTTCTGTGGGGTTTCTCAGAACTGCTTAGGCCACAGGCACCATCACTGGAGATCTCAGAGTATCCCTGAGACAGGTTTTAGCTGGCCACTGTCTCCATCATGCATCCCAGAAAACCTCCTAAGCGCTGGGAGGAGTGTGATGCCAGCTCAGTGTTTCCCAGCTGTGTGATCTCAGGCAAGCCACCTGACCTCTCTGAGCCTCTGCTTCTTCATCTGCAAGGTGAGAGGAAAGTCTTGTCTATAGGTTTGTTGTCAGAATTGAGTTTTTGTCCACAAAGCACCCAGGCTGGTGCCTGGCACCAAGCTGACCCACAGTCGCCAGTAGGAGATAAAGAAAAGTGGCCTGGGGTGGGTCCGCCAGAGAGAAGGGGTGCCCGTTATTGCCTATCTGTGGCTCAGACTTGAAAGAAGCAGGAGTGATATTGAATCCAGCCAATTAGGAGAATTTCCCATAAAAATTTAATCCTTCAATAAAATAACAGTGCAAAATGAAATAGGTGAAGCATTTTTAAACTGTAGATTAATGATCTATAGTTATAGCCATAATAATAATAAGAGCCACCAATTACAGAATATGGAAGGCTGAGTCTGGGCCAGGAGATAAACACACTCTTTGCAGGCTCCTGCCCCCTGAGATACAGATTCCTTGCTGCACTCTGTGGGCCAGGGGACTGGGATGCAGTGAGGCCAGTACTGTCCGCACAATTCCACAGACACTGATTAGCAAAGCTCCAGCTTCTCACTCCCGTGTCCCTCCCTTTCCAGTGTCCAGGCCTTTCCAAATATGCTTAGAGCAAAATGTAAAGAGAAACAAACCTGGACAAGAGCCACCTCCCTGGGAAGTTTTTTTGTCTCCAGTGACCTGGCTCTCTAGACCTTTGCTTCCTGGTACCAGTTCTGTTTCCAGGCCAGGAAAGACTTATGAGCCAGGCATGCTCTCAGGCCCCCATCTGCAGCCCCTTGAGAAGGGCAGTAGAAGCCCCCAGGTTTTAATCTATCATTGTGTGGTCAGAAATCACAGCCCAGACTCTTCATGTGTTTCCCTCAAGACCTACCCCATCCTCAAAGAGATCTGCTCTAATGGAACCTCTTGGAGCCTTCTCCAGAGTCACCTGCACCTGATATAGTCCTCACAACTCCTTTTCAGGGACAAAAATAGACAAGGTGCTGCAGTCTGGGGGATGACTGAACTCAGGGTGCTGGAGTCAGGCTACCAGGTTTAAACCCTGACTGACACTTACTGTGTGGTCTTGGGAGAGTCACTCAACCTCTCTGTGCCTCTGCTTTCTCATCTGTAAAATCAGAGTGTGAATAATAACACCTGCCTTCTAGGACTTTTGTGGGACTAAACAAATTAGTACATGTAGACAATAGTGTCTGGCACTTAGCAAGTGTTCCCTAGCTATTGGCTCCAATTAGTATTTTCTATTCCCTAAATATTCATTTTTCATTCTAGACCATAATGATTTCCTCCCAGTAGTAAAGATGAGAAGCAGAATAGCTCCCCCTTACAAAGCCATGCATAGCACTGAACTCCTAAATGCATCAATTCCTAAGGTGCCAAGTCCTGTGAATAGTGCATAGAGGGTGTTCAATAAACAACAGAATCCCTGAGCACCCAAGTTACTTTCTTGCTTAACTTACAACCCTCTCTCTTTTTTGAACCATAATTCAATTAAGAAAATTGACTACCCGCAATGATATGTTTCTTAAAGAAAACAAAATTTGGTTTTTCCCTGTGTCTTTTGAAATGGACAAAACCACTATACAGGTCACCCGACGGTTGACACCCACCTCCCAGGGTTGCCATAGTACCCATCTTTTCCCAAAGCTTGATATATTCAGCCAGTCCCCAAATCCTGTTGATCCCCCTTAAATTCCCCTCATTCCCAGGCCTTATTTATTCTTGGTTCCCGTCCAGCATTTCTCTCACTCTCAAACCAGGACAGTATCCTCCAGGTCCTTCCCTTCCCAATCATTACCATGTAGTAAATCTTCCATTTCTGGGACCAGTCTCCTCTGCAGAAACCTACATGGGGGGGCCCCTCTGTCTGCTCTACCCCATTCCTGGCTCTCTAAGGCCGTGCTGCCACAATCTCATTCCAGGAAGTTTTTCTTACTTCCCAGCTCAGCTGCAAATTCGGAAAGGTGGCACCATGTTTTAGGTGCTGCATAGACCTCCCAGCACCACTGCCATCTACCACGGGGCGAACACGGAAGGAGGACTGCACACAGTCTTCAGTGTGAGCGATGGAGTGGTGACAGCCACACTTTCCAGTTGAGCTGCCTCTGGATTTGGTTTGAGAAATACTCTGGGACCTGATTTGCCAGTCTGAGTAACTAGGTGTGGCACCAAGTGTCAGCAGCTAATTACATTTAACCATTATTAATAGGTCTGCACTAATTATCTCTTCCACATAGGCAAGATTTCACAGATGAGAGAGGGAGGGAGAGGAGGGTAAAGGGATGTGCCCAAGGCTACAAGGTGAGCGAGTTGTCAGGAGGGGGGCTGGAATCCAGGGAGCTGGGGGGTCCTAGGCTGTGGGGTGGGGTCTTCCCTCAGAGAAAAGAGAAGGAAGTGGGGTGGAGAGGGAAGGGGCAGCATCAGCAGGGCTGGGACAGGAGAGAGCAGTTCCCACCCGGTTGATGGAGCCACTGTCTTGCCTCCCCTCCCCCATTCCCGGAATGCAATCTACCAAAACCTCTTATTAAAAGTATTCTGGGGGTGATAAAAGTGTCACCAAAGATTTGCTCATTTTCTAAACTGTCATTAAAAAAAAATTTATAGTCAGGGGAAATATAGGCAACGGAGGACAGAGAGTGGGCAGAGAGAGAGGGAGGATGATTTAAAATCAGCCCCTTAATAAATTAAAGATGTTTGCTTGCAAGAGGGGGCTTGGGAAAGGAAATTGCTTGAAAGTTCTGGCTTTCTCCATTCCAGCTGGCCGGTGTCCTCACCTTGCACTCTCTCATTTCACCTATGCAACCATTCTCATTCACGCCTTCCCTCCTCACTAATCCACACAGCCACTGCCGGGGATCCAGGACTGGCTCTGACCCATGTCCCCAACCCAAGACCCAGGACTAGCTCTGACTCCCCCCTCCACAGGGGCCCTGCTGCCCTGTTGTCTGAACACCCGTCTTAGAAGGCAGGAATCCTGTCTCCAACTATTTTATTTGATTTCTTAATGGTGGAGGTAGAGGTGATCGATTCACTCCCTTAGAGTTAAGAAATGTTAGCAGATAAAGAAGAATGAGTAGTTCTTCTTTCACACGTGGGGAAACTGAGGCTCAGAGGTGGCTGCCAGAGCACACCTCTCCTGAGCCCCAGCAGAGCATTCAGGAGCCTCGGCTCTGAGCTCAGCTGTGCCCCTCACCACTCACCAGCTGTGTGACCTTGAACAAGTCACTGAGCCTGTGGCCATCCACTGTGTAAGTGTTTTGCTCAGTGATACTATTGTTTTTCGTCACCTTGTCATGGTCATCATCATAGCAGGAAGGCCAGCAGTGCTGCTTGAAGCTGGCAGCATTTTTGTCTTTTGCTTGGGCCCACTTCACCCGCTCAACCACACTCAGCCCTGGGCCAGAATTGGGGTACATGGGGACCAGCAAGTTGGGCCCCAGGCCTGAAAACCCTGCAGCCTGGTGGGGTCCCTGGGGCTGCTCCCTGAGGGCCTGGTCTCGCTTCTCTGGGCAGGTGGCACAAGCATTTCCCCACCCACTGGAAGTGAAGTGGCCATGTGTCTTGCTTTGGCCAGGCAGGACCAGCCCAGAAGGAGGCCTCTGGGGAAAGGAAGAGGGTGTGCCTGGCAGGGTGGGACAGGGTGTGGGGACCTCAGCAGGTGCTGACCCACTGAGAAAGGGAAGTGAGAGAGCAGGTTGGGGCCAGGTTGCAAGCTGTGCCCATGAGGGTGAGGTTCTCAGGCCTGAGCCAGGCCAGCAAGGAGGAATAACCTCGTTGTCCCCGCCGCCCTCCACGCAGGTGCTCAGCTCTTGTACTGAGTGAGGTTCAGGAAGAGAGACTGGGGGCAGGGCAGTCTGTGGCAAAAGCCTTGTTCCAGGACTGAGTGTACCTCAGCCAGCCCCAGGAACCCAGCAAGCTGCCTGCCAGGGCCTTGGTCCACTCTGTTGCTGGGCACAGTGCTGTCCTCTGCTCCCCCTCCAAACTGGTGATCAAGTGAGGGCATGAGAGTAGCAGGCACTACAGGAATCCCAGTAGCACACTCAGGGCCTCGGGGAGCCTTTCTGAACACACCCCAGGAGGCCTGGGTGGGGACAGGAGAGCGCAGAGAGAGGAGGATTTGATATCTGGATGGATGGACAAAGGAAATGGAGAACTTATGGGCATGGCTTTTGTAACTCTGTGTCACAGACGTGAAGCAGCACTGCAGACCAAAAATGGAGAAATGCCTGTGGACCACGGTCCCTGGGGCTTCCTGGAGGAGGCAGAGGAGCCTGGGTTGAACGTTCAAGCTTAGTGTACACAGGTAGAGGGAAGAAAGGAAGGCACAGGCCACGGTGGGAGGACTTGGGAACGTGGAGGTCTATGGCTACCATGTGCCTGATCATAAGTGGGGTGGATGCGAGGGGGTCCCCAGTCTCTAAGGGGCCTGGGCAGTGAGGACTCTATAGTCCTCCCGGCCCACAGGGAGCCTCCCCATCCTGTTTGGATGAGCAGCCTCTGGCTAGAAGCCTTGGCCTTCTAGAAACCAGATCAGCCTCCCTGCAGAGATGAAGGCAGGCAGATGGAGGATACGCTGCCAGCCAAGGGGTCGCCTGCCATGCAGGAGAAGACCCGCCTGCGCCGCAGCTGAGGCCCCTGCCTCCCTTGTCCTGCTCCTCTCCAGCTTGCTCCCAGCGCCTCAGCCTCCGCTTCACTCTGACACTGTCTTTTTATGCCTTGCTGCCCACCTTGTGTCTGTGGCTCTTTGTTCTGCTTTGTTTCTGTTTTTTCTTTCTCTCTCTCTCTGTTCTACTCTCTCCCCTTGTCTGTCTCTCTGCTCATCTCTCCTTGTCCTCTCTCTCTCTCTTGCCCCTCCCTCTCTCCCTCTCTCCCTCTCTGTCTCTCTCTGTGCTTCCCAGGCTGGAGGAGCTTTTCAGGCGCCAGGCCGGCCTCCTGGAGACTTCAGCCTGCAGCGAGTGCGGCTCCTCTTGCTTTCATCTGGGGGTGATCTGACTTGGGCTTCTTTGACCTCCTCTGCCTTTGATCTTTATCTTTCTTTGAAATCCTGTGTTGTTAGAAAGCTATGACTATGTTTTCATCCTCCCCAGGTAGCTGAGGGGAATGCTGGGCTAGGGGGTCTGGCTGGGTGATCCCCCATAATCACATGCCAAAGAGCCTTCAGGGAGCCTTCTGGGAGCTACCTGCTGGACACCTTTCCTGAGCTATGGGAGAGCCACATTCATGAGCCTGCAACCCTCAAATACCAGAAGGCCAGGTGGTACTGTGGGAACAGCCTGGGCTCAGGGAACAGGCCTTTCTGAGTTCTAAGCCCAGCCTCGGCCATTGCTGCCTAAGTGACTTCAGAGAGGTCCTAATTCTGTTTCTGTTTTCTCTCCCAGAGTTGCCGTTTTCTCATCTCATGGAGGTACCGCTGAGCATGAGAACTTAATACAGTAATAAGCGTAAAATGCCCAGTGTATACAGCAAGTGCTCAAACACATTCCATTTCCTTTGCCTTGCTCTTCCCTCTCTCCGTGACTGGAGCAATAGGATATCCCCTTTACAATGATAGGGCCTCACTCATTATCCCAAGCTCAGTAGATAAGCAGACCACAGCACAGAGGTGTTTCCTGACACTCAGCTCTTGCCCACACCCCTGCCACGTGCAACTAGCAGGGGCTATTTCCATAGCCTCTCTGGGGCTTCCCAGTCCTCCAGCTCAGCACAGCTGGCTCATTGACTGAGCCATCAGGCCACAGCAATTTCAGCAGAATGTAAATGACAAGCACAAAACCAACAATAACAATAAAGCAATCAACTCCTACAGCACTTTAGCGTCTGCAAAGCCTTTCCCAAAACAGACAATCCTTGTTTCTCATGAGAATCCCTAAGAGGTTCCAAAGGAGAGGCCAGACCCACTCACAGTGACCTAGAGGCTCAGGGCTGGAGCCAGGGCTCAACCCCTGGTCTTCTGACTCCCTGATTAGCCCATTGTGTGTCACCAGGAGGCCTCAAGCACAATCCTGAGACTGGGACTCAGCTGGTATGGGCTGTGACCTGGGCATCTACATTTTAGTAAGCTGTAAAGGATTCTGATGCAGGTGGTCTCCCCAATCTAAGGACCATCTCTCCCCCCACATCTGGATGGAAGGGAGTGATTCTTGCTTAGCTCTATCCCCAAAGTTGTGGGAGAGTTATGCCTCATGGTAACACAAACCCTGCCCTTTACTGGGGCAATTAGGGTCACAGCCTTGTTAGACAAGCCAGAGTGAGAGAGACCAGCTGGGTCTAGAAACCTAAGCTCTGTGACTGGTTCTGGGGTGCCCCTCAGTTACTCACCTTGCTGAGGTCTTTGCTGAGTGAGGAAATAAACTAGGCATCACTGGTTTTCAGCCTTAGTGACACATGCATCACCTAGGGGGCTTTAAAAAGGACTGATGCAGAGGGGGCAGCCTGCAGAGACTGATGTGATGGGTCCAAGGGGACTTTTAAAAGCTCCCAGAGGATTCTAATGTGTAGCCAGATTTGAGAGCCGCTGAACCAGGACACTGAGGTCAGTGCTATGATATCTGAGCCTATGACTAAGAGCAGATGTGGCACCAGAAGTGCTGTCTGTATGTGTCAGTGTGAATGTGAGTCTGCATAGGTGTAGGTGTGTGTCTGTGAATGTTCCTGTAGGTGAGTCTGCAAGCACGTGACAGAGAGACTGTGGACAGCAGGGCATGGGGGATGGGGAAGCTGTAGATGTGAAGAAGGGCCCTCAGGTGACCTGAGTCACACCATGTATAGACAGAACCGAGAGGGTAAATGACTGCCTAGGGTGCCAAGATCCAAGGCAGACTCCAGGCCTCCACAGCACTATCCCCACTACCCAAGGCTTAAGATAGGGGGCAGAAAGGAAAATCAGAGCTGGGCGCGGCTCCAGGGCTCACCTGGCCGAGGTGAACTTTTGCCTTGCTTCTTTACCTATTTGCAAAATGCCAGTTCAGCTGAGTCAGCTGAGTCTGCTGGCAGGAGAGGGCTAGGCCAGCCTCTCTGAGAATGAGGGCCCTCTGAAGCTGCTCCCCAGCCAGTGAAGCCTGCTCTTCCCTGCCCAGTGCAGGCAGGCCATCCTCCCCCACCTGCCAGGTATTTCACACATGCAGGATGTGCCCATGTGAGGAGGAGCCAAGTACAGTCCCCTCCCCAGGGAGCAAGCCTGCCAAGTAACACTCCAACGTTTGGGGGTTGAAGGTTTCTGGATTGAGGGCTTGCCCCAAGGCTACCTGGAGAGGGGCCCCGGTGAGCTGAACGTGCTCAGTCCAGAGCTGAGGAATTACCAACTGTGTGGTCTCCGGTACAGGTAAGCCGGTTTCCTCATCCAGCAAGTGGGCATGCAACACCTGCCCTGCCTCCTCCACAGGGGAGCTGGAGGCTCAAACAGGGCAATGCGGGTGAAAGTACTCAGCAGATGAATTCCATCTACTCACGCAGGAGATCCTATGGAGCACCATAAGGAGTGCCTCAACCACCCCCTGCCCCCACATACCTTCCTCCCTTGCAGCTAATCCCTGCTGTCGGCATCATTAGATCTAGCCTCTGGGCTAAGGAGATTCAGAACATCAGATATGACCAAGGTTTCTGTGGGAGAGGAGGGAGGGGTGATGACACACACAGGCCCTTGTCCTCACATTCACACATGCCCTCGTGACCTGTAGACAGCTCAGCATCAGGAGACAGCACGGGCTGGGAGGAAGGAGGCTGCTGTGAGGGGTGGACCTGGAGGGCCTCCCAGGGAAAGGCCAGGGGAGAGTGCAGCTGGTTGCCCAGAGGCTTTCTGGGCAGCAGGAGTGAGGGCTGCTGGCTCAAGTGCCCTGGGGACCTGGGACTGACCAAGAGGAAAGAATGTTTGAGTCCACAGCCAGCTTCACTTCTTGTAGCCTTCCCAGTGGCAAGAACCTAGGACCTGGGGCCAGACAGGTGAGGACTCAGTGTACCTCTGGGGCACGTTCCTTAACCTCCCTGAACATCATGTTGTTTATAAAATGGAGATATGAACAGTTCCCTTTGCAAGTATATCTGTATGTATGTATTTGTGTGTGTGTGTGTGTATCATATAATATACATACACACAGAGGCCAGTTATTTATAATTATTTATAATTTTGTTGAGGCCTTAGCACAGGCAGCCTATATATATTTATATTCTCCCCCTCCCCCCATATCCTTGCCATTCACCCCATCCTTGCTGCTTTATCCCCTTCCAGCCTGGAAGGGAGTGCAGTAGAAAGGACATGTCCAGGGGGTCTGAAAGCCTGAATTCCAATTCTGCCTTTGCCCCAGCTAAAGGAGGGTGGACAAGTCCCCTGGTCACTCAGAACCTCGCCTGTAAGGGGAACAGATGAGATGGTAACCACTTGCTCATGAGGTTGCTGTGAGGACAACGGAAAAGGCAACAGATCAGTAGCGAATAGCTCAGACTCGCCATGTGCCTGTGAGGGGTTTCACAAGCACTATTCGGAGAGACCTCCTCTACAACCTTTTGATTATCTCTACTTTTGTAGATGAGAAAACTGAGGCTCCAAGAAGTTAAGCAACTTGGCCAAAGGTCACACAGCTTGCAGAGTGTGAATTTGAATCCGAGTGTCCACTACTTTCTAGTTCATGTGGCACAACATCTGAGCACATTCAGGCTAGAAGTCCAGCCACAAGCTGAGGGCTCAGGAGCCTGAGATCCCGTCCCCAAATTGTGTCACAGGTCAAATCTCCCTGTCACTCTGACCTGCGTTATCGCTCCCAAGACGCATCTGATGGGTTTGTCCCCAGCCACATGGCATCCACATAGCAGATATTGTTCCTTTCAGAGGAACAATAGAGAAGCTGCCTAATCTTCTCTGTCCCACACAGCCAGCGTGAAGCTGAGATGGAACTGCAGTCCCCTTCTGGAGGCTCTTTGCTGCAAAGTTTTGTGCCATGTGATTTTGGTAAAGTTGGGAATCTTTGATGCTGGGGGTAGGGAGTGTGTGTTTGTGTTCTGGAGGCTTCTAAAAGCATCCAGTTATTACCCTGACACCTGATGAGACAAAGAGTTCCTTCTCCTTTCTCAGAGACCTAGCCCAATGTGGGACTTTGCACCCAGTGATAGCTGCATTCCTGCCCTGCCCATCCAGGTGCCGGGCATGGAGTGGCTCACCGTGCTGGTTGACCACTCAATATTAATTCGGATTTTTGTTCAGATAGCACATGATAAAAGTGATTGGTCTAAATGTTCTCTTTGACAGTAATTGGCCTGGGGGTGGCGAAAGGACACAGTTCCAACCAACAAGAAGGGAAGGAAGTCAACAGGGAACCCTCCTAAATAAAGAGCCACATTAGGAAAGAGCCTCTTCTAACTCCACCTGCCTTCCTGCTGGCGATGCCCTAGACATGATGTCTGGAACCATGGCAACCATCCTGGACCATGAGGCAATATCTGCTGAGGATGGCACATAGGAGGATAGAGAGGGCCTGGCCCCTCACTGATGTTGCTGAGTTGCTTCACCGTCCTTGGGACTACCTGCCTTGTCATTTAAGATCACATACGCATGCACCGGCCATGCCATTAACTGCTTGGCATTACATTACTTACAGCCAGAACATCCTAACTAATTGAAGGTATAATAAAGGGCTCTACTTTAGGAAATACATTCTCTGCTGTGTGTTTTACACATAGAGACACTAAGGTATAGAGAGGACGCCGAGCCTGCCCTCTTGGTACACTCACCCCTAACAAGGACATGCAGAAGAAATGAGACTCAGACCCGGATCCTTCTGACTCCCAGGTCTACGCACAAAACCACCACACAGTCCCGCCCTCAGAGGAGGCTGGGTTCCACTGTAAGGATATCAGAGCAAAGGGCTCCTCCTCTTGGAGCTCAGCCTCTAAACCACCCTATTTCGGGGTATTCAGTGAACATACCTGTTGAAATACGTCCTATCAGACAGATAGTGTGTTTTGGAGTTGGAAAAAGTAGAGATAAAAGGATTGGGTCTGTGTGGGATAAAATGAGTCCTGCCGGTCAAAGACATGTGCTGCCTTTAGGGGTCCGGGATGGCCACCTGGGAACAGCGGCAGTGAGAGAGAGCACATCTTCCACTCTCTCCTGTCTGAATCCTTCCAGGCCAGTTCGAGTGTCCTTTCTTCCAGGAAGCTTGTCCTGAGGATCCCAAGCAGACCTGGCATATGTTTGCACATTTCTTATCATGGGCAGATTTTTTTTTTTAGCTATTTATGTGCCATTCTGCACAACAGTGTCTCAGGCTCAGCACCACTGTATCAAGCAGGAATGTGGGAAGGAAGTGCTTGCTGGTTTAATGTGACATCATTCAGTGCTGACCCCATGCTTTGTAAAGACAGCTCCTAGGTCAGTTGCTACCCCTCCTCATTGCTACACATACCCCTAGGACCCAATATAGATTCTTGTCCACCAAAGGGAGCTTCTTGCACCGGCTCATGTGAAACATTGAAGGAACCTGACATTGGTCTTCACAAAGCCAGCCTAAGGGCTTGATGCTGGCTGGAATATGGGCAAGGGGGAAAGGGGTCCCTGAGAGGAGCCCAGCAGAAAAAAACAAAGCCCAGGAGGCACCCTAAATATAGGGACCTATGGGGCAGCCTGGACTGTCTTCAGAGACCTACAGAAATGGCAGTTTCCTTCTCCGCTCCAACCACACAATGCCACCTTGACAGGAATGTTCTAGAAGTTGGCAGTGCCCTTTCCCTCTGGCCTTACTTGTCCCTGGAACATGGTGGCTTGTGCTTGTGGAGCTTGGGGTTTGAGATTCCTTAAGCAAGCCAAGGAACCAGCAGCTTCTGGGGGCTGCCCTTCAGCGGCGGGTATTTTTAGTCGCATTTAATTTGGCAGCGCTGAGCACTTTTGATTTCACAATGATTAGTTAGAGCTTGTGCGAGTGCTGTTTTTCTTCTTACCGCCCGCCTGTCTCCCCCAAGGGGACTGGGTGTTGTTTTGACTTTTATGTGCTACAATAAAAACTTTCATTGTAGCAAAATGTTTGCTCGTCAAAATTAGCTTGGTTAATTCCAAAGAATTGTTTCATCTTGGCTCCACAGGCACCGGGGATCTTTTTTACAAGACGAATTGGCCACCAGCCAGCTATCTCCGGGACAATTCCTCTGTAGTGTTCATCCCCCTGGAATTTACCTTTAAAGAGGAAAGACCTGCCTTCGCTTTGCAGAGGAAAGCAGAATGTGTTACCCGGTTAGCGAGCTCTCCAGCAGGGCAAGGAAAGCTGCGTGGAGTTGTTGTGTTGATTTTAGAATCACACACATGAAAGAAAGCCCCACATTGGCTGGATCCAGGAGGGCGCTGCAGGCACAGCACACACAGACACACACCCAGAGATGTGACACTTACGGGTACAAATAGACACACGCTCACAAACGTACAGACCAACCAGGACAGACACCGCAGGCAAGCAAACAGCTGGGGGGCCCCCAGAAGATGAGCTGCAAAGACAGGCAGAGACCCCCGCCCAGCTGGGGTCAGGTGGGGAATGCTCCACCCATCCTCTCCTCTATACTTGCAGGGGTCAGCAAGCAAGCTGCAGCCTCACCCACCGAGACCCACCTGCATTATAGGGAGGTGGTATGCGCCATCTCCGAGCAGTCTCAGTGATCCCAGGCCTGGGTTCGAAGGCCCTCAGTGCACATCCTGAGCCCAGAACCCAGGCTGAGTGGACTCCCTCCCTCAATCCGTCTCCCTTTCCTGTCCCCAGGGTGAGATCCTTGTTAGTGAGAAGGCAGGAGAAGCCCACAGAAGCCCCCAAAGTTCGGCAGAGCACCATTCGGTGGAGTCTTTGGGCAAATTGTCTAGGTGCCCAGCTGAGAGGCTGTGAGAGAAGCTAGCACAGCCTTAGCTAGTGTGGGGGATGGGACCAGGGTGGGGCGGGGCAGGAGGCTCTGAGGCCACTCTGCAAAGGGACTGTTTTGCTTTGATGAGCCTGGGGGTTGATGCTCAGAGCTGGTTTGAGTTAGAATATCTGGGGGGATTAGATACCACCCTCTGCCTCCTCCCTGCCCCTTCCAGCAGCTCCCCCTGCCTTCTTTCTCTCCTTTGCACTGAGTGAATTGCGAACAATTCTGGGGAAGAGCCAAAGCTGCTATTATCTGAACACCCACTCTGTGCCGGGCCCTGTGCCCGCCCTGCCATCGACTGCTCCAACAGTCACACAGGGTCAGTGTCTCTAGCCCCGTTTTGCAGACGATCAGGGTGAAGACGGCAGTGGTCAAAGGGGCACAGCAAATGCCCGTCTCTCTCTTGCGTTTAATAGGTGGGGAATGAGGCTCTGAGAGGCTCAGGAATTTGTCCAAGGCCACTTAACTGGCACCAGAGAAATAGGATTTGACCTCAATACTGGCCTCAGAGCCAGCTTGTGATCAGACATTTAGCAGTGACTGCCCTGGGAACAAGATGGCACTGTCAGGGCCTCAGATGCCTCCAGCTCTGGCTGCAGTGAGGGTGGGAGAGTGGAGGGGCAGACACATTGGATGATGGGGTGACCTAGGGACGCAGTGACAGTGAGGACAGGAGACAGGTAAGACCAGCACTGAGATGGTAAGCTGTCTGTGTCCCCAAGCAAGAGGCATAAAGGGTTGGGGAACAGCAAAAGATTGATGCCATAGCCAAAAAGACTCCCTGATAACACCGCTCTTTCTCCCTCCCCTGTCTCACTGTGTCCTGCCTCAGTACTCTGCCTCCTTGGAGGAAGGGGATGGTCAGCATCTGGAGGGGGAATGGGCCTTTGAGCCATATATTCATCCCCTGGTTTCTAATCAGGTGCCTGCCCTGAGCCAGGCATGGGGAACACACAGAGTACAAACCAGACCTCCTGCCCTCCTGGTGCTACTAGGGGACACACTCACTGGTGGACCATGTGGTAAGGCCCAGCACAAGGAAGGTAACAGAGAAGAAACACACACAACTCCTGGATGGCAGGTGGGGATGGGGCGGGGCCATCAGGCAGGAGGATGGGGCGGGAAGACTGCAAGTCGGGCCTGAGCTGTGGGGGTGCCTGGGAGGGGGGCTTCCAGGCTGAGGGATCAGAGCACACAAAGACCCCAAGGCTAGAGGTGGCCTGTGGCCATGCTGAGTAGGCAGAGAGTGAGGCGTGAGGCTGGGAGGTAGCTGGAGGCCAAGTCTTGTAAAGCTTTGTGGGACACCCTGAGCCTTTTTAGGTCAGCCTTTATACGCACCAGGGCGGGCACCTGACAAGAGGTTAGGGAATAAGTGTACGGCCTGGAGTCCAGGCAGCAGACTGAAAACGCCCTGCAGAGAATCTGGCCACTCTTCAGCTGCTGCTGCTCTTCAATCTAAAAGTGTCTGTGGCCAGAACTTCTAGACCCTGGCTTAAAGATCAAGCCCTCTTTCTTAGTCCCCATTAGGAAAGGGACATGCCCAAGCTGCTGGAAAGCCCTTCCCATACTGCTGTGTGCCAGCCAGGGTTGAAGACCAGGACAGGGACTTGGCCCCAGGACCCAGTTCAGTAGAGGGACAAGAGCAAGATCTAGGATGGAATCCTCTGGCTTCCCTTGCCCAGCTGTGTGGCCTTGAGTAAACTGCTCACCCTATCTGAGCCTCACCTTTCTCCACGGTCAAATAGAGATGCTGCACTACGGAGCCAGGAGGCTGAGAGAGCAACAGAAGTCAACAAAAGTCATTGTAAAATGTGAGAATCCTGCACATCTGGAAGGTTTTACTTTAAAATTATTTCTCTCCTGCTGCTCAGGGGAGACAGGATGTTAACTGACAACATGCAGGGAAAGGGGGGGCTTCTCTGGGAAGGGACGTGTGCCTCCCTCCCCTGCCCCATACCCCACTCTCCCCTCATGAGTGGCCAGATTCTCTGTCACCCTGAACTACTACAAGCAGCTTCACCTAGAAGGCTAAGGCCAACTTCATGGCTCTGCCCAGCCTTCTGGTGCCCCATTTCTCACTCAAGTTTTCTGCTCAGGCGTGGGCTCTTGCTCTCTCCAGATGCAGAGCCACAGCCTGAAGAGCAAACCAGCTGGGCTTCCAAGTGGCACCTGGAAGGCTCCCAATTCACAAATGGGAGGATATGGCCCCTCAGGGGCATTCTCATCCCCCCATAGCTCTCACCTCCACCCCACACCTGGTTTGCAGCTTCGGGTCAGTCTGCCTGTGTGCATCGTTAATTAGTTTTTAAAAGGTCAGCCATTTTTTAAATTGATCTTGCTAAATCACCTCATATTTAGATCCTGAGGACGTGTGGATCCATAAGTGAATTATGAGAAAATGTGAAGGAGATGATCGAAGGAGTAACTAATATGGATAACCAAGGAATCCTGCAGACACAAAATTTATTTCTCCAAAAAAGATAAAAAGATTTGGCTGGTGAGTAAGTGGGAGCTTAGGGACAGTCACACCAGGGTACTCAGGGCTAGGCCTACAAAACAGGTCTGTTTCAGAAGGAGAGCTCTGGGCCCACCTCCCAGCCTCTGCCTCTAGAGCCCTGCCCTGGAGGGAACTGGTGCTTCTCTGCTAACCACAGCTTCACCGACCTTTTCTGGAAGTCTTGGCTGGTGACCTCCTAGCTAACCTCTATGGGCTGGTCCCTAAGGTGGGCATCAGCCACCACTGAGCAAAGCCAGGATCCTGAGGTGCAACTCCCCCAACCGGAATTCAGAGGTCCTCACCTTCTCCTCCCCACCCAGCCTGTGTCCCCAACACTGGCACTGAAGATGCCAGATAAAGGGGGCCAGGTCCTTGCCTTCAAGAAGATCAGTGTCCTCTGACAACTGGAGAAAGAAGAGGAATAAATCATGGGGAAGGGAAGGATGACAGGGAGAGTCTGATGTCCCCATTCCCTGAAGGACTTAAGGACTTTACTCACAGCCAGGGGGTTCTTCAGGGCCCTGAGAAGATTTTCTCCACTTAGCCATCATTGACTGAGCACTTACTATGTGCCATGCAGCCTGCCAAGTGGTTGATACATCTTAATTTATTCAATCCCTCCAATAATCCTAAAAGATACGTGTTACCATGTATCTGCTTCATCCTGAGCTCCTGGCCCCAAATGATCCTCTTGCCTTAGCCTCCCAAAGTGCTGGGAGCATAGGTGTGAACCACTGCACTCAGTTGATGTATCTATCCCTGTAGGATGGGTAAGGGAACTGAAGCACAGAGAGGTTAAATAACTGGTTCAAGTCACACAGCTAATAGGTGGTAGAACCACGTTGGACACAAGCGGTCAGGGCCAGGGGCTGCACTGTTACCCACCATAGTAACAGCTTCTCTAACAAGGTTGGTGTGTGTAGCACAAGTTGCCACAAAGTATCAGTGTTAAGAAATCTCCGAAATGAACTACTGTCCTATTTTACACTTGAGAAGTTAAGCTACTAGCATAATAATAATAAATATTCATTGCTTAATTAGTAAGAGCCAAGAACTGTTTTAAGCACCTTATTTTAACCAAATTAATCCTCATAGCAACTCCATGAGGTGAATACCATTATGACCTGTATTTTACAGGGAGGAAACTGAGGCAGAGAGGTTAAGCAACGATATTAGAGTTTCCCAGAGAAAACAGAACCAGCAAGATATACACACACATAGAGGATGCTAAAAGGATGTGTACACACTTTAAGAGAGATTGTCTACGAATTACATAGTACTTTTCAAAGTCAAATGGAAGGTCCCCTTACTAGGCAAGTGTATACTTGACATGCTACACATCCATTTTACCTGCAATTCATATGCTTTGGGGGAATGACTGATTTTACTTTCTTTTTTTTTTTTTTTTTTGAGACAGAGCCTCAAGCTGTCCCCCTGGGTAGAGTGCCGTGGCATTACAGCTCACAGCAACCTACAACTCCTGGGCTCAAGCGAGTCTCCTGCCTCCGCCTCCCAAGTAGCTGGGACCACAGGCGCCTGCCATAACGCCCGGCCATTTTTTTGGTTGCAGCCGTCATTGTTGTTTGGCGGGTCCGGGCTGGGGATTCGAACCCGCCACCTTAGGTGTACGTGGCTGGCGCCTTAGCCAGTTGAGCTATAGGCGCCGAGCCGACTGATTTTACTTTCAACAAAATTGCTTAAAATGTGTATACGTTTTTTGGCTCCTTGCAGAAATATTCCTTGCATATCC
This sequence comes from Otolemur garnettii, assembly GCF_000181295.1. Classification (NCBI taxonomy): domain Eukaryota; kingdom Metazoa; phylum Chordata; class Mammalia; order Primates; family Galagidae; genus Otolemur; species Otolemur garnettii. The sequence continues at coordinate 22,424,651 of NW_003852406.1, forward strand.
TTGTATATGCATATATGAATGTATACAGGGAAATTTATTATAAGGATTGGCTGCCACCATAGAGGCTAACAAGTCCAAGTCTGCCATATCCAAAGGCCTAAGAGCCTGTGGGTATGGGGTCTACATGCTTTTCTGAATCCCAAGGTCCCCAAAACCAGGAGTGCTGATACCTAAGGGCAGGAGAAGATGGATGTCCCAGCTTCACCCTCCTCCACCTGCTTGTACTAGCCAGGCCCACTGCAGACTGGACGACACTCACTGCATTGGTGAGGGCACTCAGTTGGCCCATGTAAATACTCATCTCTTCGAGAAATACCCACAGACACACCCATAAATACTGTTTTGCCAGCTCTCTGGACATCTCTTAGCCCAGTACCCATCACAGCACCTTACCCAAGTGCCCAAGGTGATAACAGGTGAAGCGGCAATTTGGGCCCAGGCAGGCTGGCTGTGCACTGCCGGTAAGTGTGCAAAGCGAGCAGAGAGGAACTGAGGCCCAAGGCCAGGCCTGTGGACCATCTGCGCCTGAGCTTGGCTGCTCTGCCCTGCTGCCTGCTCGCCCTGTCTGTGATACCTTATCCAGATTAGAGATCCCGAGCAGAACCCTAGACCCCCAGCTCTCCATCTGCTGCAGCAAGGAGCCCACTCTTCCTGGGCTCACCTTCCCCCAGGCAGGTGAGCAGCCCCCTGTCTTCCCAGACATCTCCCACCGGCCTTGTTCACCTGCGCGCCCTGCCCTGGAGTTCACATGTCTTCTGAACCTGCTGGTCACAGGTGAGCTCCCACTAGACTCCTGGATAGTGGGTCTCTGACCATTCACACAAAGTTTGGGAGCCTCTGGACCCCTTTCTGGAGCTCTCTTTTCCTGGCTGTGTTTCACACTCTGCCTTCCTAAAATCTGGACCCCTTGCCTGCAGAGGTCTGGCTCCCCTTCTCTTCTGAAGCTCTGGGCCCCCCCTTGTTTCCCTTCACCACCAGTTTCTCCTACGGTCAGATTCGGGTTGAACCGAGGTGCCCTGGTCACTCCCCCCCTCCTGTGCCTGGCTGGTGCACTGAGCCCACAGGGAGTGACAAGTGTCCGGTGTAGCAGCTGGTGCAGCTGGCTCCCAGGCCGCGCCCTGCACAGCTGGGTCCAGGGCGGCCTGACCCGGAGCAGCACTGCCAGCTTAGCTGAGCACTTGACAGCCAAGGGCATCCTGGCAGGGTGGGACCAAAGGAGGCCTCCCCCGGCATCCTCTAGAGGCAGCATGGAGGAGGGGCCGGGCAAACCACACCCTGGAGGCCTCCTACAGATCCTGCTCTGGGACCTCCAGCAGCTTACCTGACCCCTGTCCCAGCTGCACCCTCTGTAAAATGGGGGACATGACAGGCACCCCAGGGATGCTTTGAGGGATGAAACCCTTGCCGCTCAGCAGATAGCAAAGGGACTCTGGGAGGTCTCTTAGCTTCCCAGCTAAGGATTCCATGGAAACCGGGGAGGGAGTCTGTGGTCAGGCTGTGTCATGTGAGCATCCTGTTTCCTGAAAAACCAAGAGAGGAGCGGTCACTTACCATTGTCGTTTGAGGCTGTCTTAAAGAGGAATCTCTGGTTTCATCCCATACTACCCTCGCCCATGTAGGAATTAAGGCACCATTGCAGAACCTCTCTTGAAGTTAGCACTGTCCTATTTAGGCATCTCATTTTAAAAGAAAATCATTCTCATGGGGTATCCTGTCTTACAAAATGCAGCCACACAGCATATGGCACCTAGATAGGAAGGTGGCATGGGGCCGGAAGGGGGGATAGGCACCAAGGGGGCCTGAGTTCACCCCAGCCTGGGATGGCCACACAGTAACAGTGCCTCATCCCTCACATGGGGGATATTTGATTATTCTCTTCTTAAAGCTCGTGCCCTGATAGGTCTATTTAGACCCATTTCATAAGTGAGGAAATTGAGGACCAGAGAGATCAGCTCCCCAATGTCACCAGATACCATGGGCAGATAGATCTAGGGCCTGCCTCCAGGTCTGGCTGCCAGCCCTGCACTCTTCCCTTGGCACTGCCTACTATCCCGACCCACCACCCACCCCAGTGCCCTCACCCCACCCTGTGGGAGACATTGAGGAGTTCATAGACTCTAGGCTGAGTGACCGTGAGACCACCCCACAAGTAGGTAGGACTCTCCAGGTCCACAGCACCTTCTTAGAGTGGGATTTCCCCGGCCTGTCAGGAGGGTTTGAGGATGAGGCTGGCAGCAGGGCTAGAGGAGGAGTCCGTAATGACAAAAGCAAGTCCCAGAGAGGATGCAGGGACATAGGAGACCGCTGGCCTCACCCCAGTAGAGGGTCCTCCCAGGCTCATGGAAATGGCCACCTCCTTCCTCCTCCCTCCTCTCTGTGTCCCTGGCCTATGCTGGGAGTATCCCTTCCTGACACCCTGCAGCAGAAGCCACAGAGGCTGGGACAAGAGCCAAAGAAGGACAGGCCAGACCTCCACAGAGCAGAACTGGTGCCCAGCCCTGGGGAAAGCAGCAGAGCCCTGGGAGCGCAGGCCCCAGTCTGGCCAAGCACTGTGACCACAGGGGCATCTCCCGGCTGAGCGTCAGCAGCTCCTACAAGTCCCCTGAACTCTGGGCTTATCTGTCATGTCCGTATTAGAAGCATCTTAGTCTCCAAGAGCTCCTTAGCTTCAGGGTCCCTGTGGTCTTCCCAAGGATGCAGGGACATAGTGGAGGAGAGAGAGGAGACTCCTTCCTCTTCAGCTAAGAGGCCTTGTCAGCAAGGCCCAGATGGACCAGTCCAGCCTAGACAGTGCACATGGAAAGGGACACCACCATGCTGCAAGTAAATAGTGTTGCCACGGTGCGTGCGCGCGCGCGCACACACACACACACACACACACACACACACACAGGGGCTGCACAGTGCAAGGTCAGCTGTCGGGGAGTCCTGGAGTTTCTTAAGGAATGGGAACTGTGTGTATCTCACTCATCCCCCAGTGCCTACTACAGTACACAGGATGCACTGGGCTACCTAGCTGTGTGACCCTGGATAAGTTACTTAACCTCTCTGTGCTTCAGAGTCCTCTTCTGTGAAATGGAGCTAGTACTGGAGTTGTGAGGATTTGATGAGATAGTGAAAGGACCTGGTATGCTGTCCTTACCAGAGTTCCTCAGTACCCAGAAGCAGCAGGAAACACAAAGGCTGCCTCCTGGGGTCCTCCAGGCTCACCAACCAGCCAGAGAAGAGACTTTTGATCCTAGAAATCAGAACCTTCATCAAAAGAGGAGGTGAAAGGGCCTGGAAAGGCTGAGACCTGCGGAATGTTGTTTACTGAGAACACTTCACCAAAGTAATCATTGTTTTCTCAGAGAAGCAGTTCTCTGAAGGGCATTTGAAATACCTCGCCAAGAAATCCACCCTCAAGAGCAGTTATGGTGACTTGCTTCCAAGGCTGCCTCAGACAAGGGGACTCACACACCTCGCTCCATCCACATGCCAAAGGTGAGAGTGGGTCTGAGGCAGGCTCCAAGGCACTGAAACATCTATTTAGGAACGGCTTCTAACTTGCTGGTGTAGAAAATATTGTACTCTTGACACCGAAAAAAAGGAGAAACGTAGCACAGAAGCACAGTGCCTAGGACGTATGAGGGCTCCGTCAATGTCAGCCATACTGAGAATCATTATCTATGTATGATAAATGTCACAGGTATTTATAATACTCTAGTAGGGTTTATAATTGTGACATTATGGTCGCTCAATATGAAATAAATGCTGCTACCTGGAAGAGTGGAAGAAACAGTAACGTGTTATTTTAGGCCAGAGCGTCAGGGCTCAGAAGGGAAGTCTGGCAAGATGGGGTTGGCCAAGGCGATACAGGTAGCCAGGCTGGGGGGAGCTAGAAATGTCTGTCTGTGGCCATCACATTCCAGCTCTGCCCAGCAGGACCATGGCTCTGCAGAGGGATCAGTGTCCCCCACTCTGCTCTGTGCTGTCTCTGGGCAAGGTGACCCCTATCAGGGGTCTGGCTCCACCCTGGCTCAGGAAGCCTCCCTGGAAGTCAACCTGCGTCAGCTCAGCGCTGAAGGTCTGGAGCAACGGGGGCATGCTACTGAGACCCTCAACAACACCAGAGCTGGCAGGCCGCCCCTCTCTTACAAAGGCGACAGTTACTTGCTTTGGGGGCCTAACTCATAAGGGACAGCTGCCTGCAGGATTGTGGGAACCAGAGAGAGTCACTGTCCAGAGAGCCCCACACAGGACTTGGTGGCTGCTCTCCTGGAAGGGGTGAACCTTGTCCAGCACGCACTCCCTCTCCCTGGAGGAACACCATCACATCGAAATGAGGAAGACTTTGAACTTCTAAAGATAGTTTTGCTTTTCTCTGGGCACCAGACACTGGGAAAAGTGTAGAGAGAGGGGTGTTCAAAACCTACCTTATTTGCTTACTTAGCAGGAGGCCCACAGACACAGACACTCCAGGGCTTGAAACAGGGCAGCCCACTTGCTAGCTGCTTCCATTTGGGAGGTGTTTAAGCTCTCAGGGCCTCAGTTGCCTCCTCTGTAAAATGGGGATAGTAAGGAGCTGCCACAACCTGCTGGGGTTGTGAGACTCATCTTGTGATACCACACTCAGCACAGATTTTCAGGCCTGGGTGGGGACAGCAGCAGCTGTCACTCTGCCTGGTGAAACATCTAAAAAAATAGTCACCAAAATGTGAAGGGAGCAGGAGCTGAGGGGAAGGATTTTGGTGACTCTAATTCCTTTTCTTCTTTTCCTTTTCTTTTTGCTTATCTGGATTTCCCAAGTATTCCACAATGTTCCTAAATTCATTGTGTCATCTGAAAATAATAATAAAGTGAAAAACAAGCTCTAAGCCCCACTGTGGGGAGTGGCAGTGGTGGGGGAAGGGAGCCCAGGGCAGTGGCAGAACTGGGGACCAAGCCCAGGTGAGGCAGCAAAGGGGACATCCCCACCCGGTGGTAAAGACCCCCCAACTCAGCAGCAGGGCCCCACTCGCTCACTCCGGCTGTGCCTGGCTCAGACAATGCGAACACACAATCATTCATTATAACTCAATTACAGTGATTAAAGCTGGTGGCATGCAGAGGCAGGAGGGAGTGTTGCCAACAAAATTTACACTCCGTGTCATCAGCAAGAGATAACAGCAGCTGACGCGGCCGATCGCCTCCCTTGCCATCTGCTCAGTGTGGGGGCACCCCAGGGCGAGGGCCCTTGCTGCACTAACGGGGGACTATGCAGCAGGCAGGGGCTGCAGAGATGGGCTTCCCCAGGCCAGGCACTCCCCCTGCAGACACAGCCCCCCAAGCTCAACATCTGGAATATAGATGTGGAGAGCCAGAAGGGCTATTGTTCTGGATTGTGCCAATGGTGGCAGAGGTTGGGATTCTGACACCTGGTTTTTACCCCTATGTTTCAAATGAAGAAACTGAGGCTCATATCCACAGAAGATCACGTACAGTCAGCCTGGGGCACGGTCCATGCTTGGGCCTACTCCAGCTCTCCTGGGAGATGGCACAAGGAGGGAGGCTGGGAAATTGGGACCATTCTGGATTCAGGAAGATGGAAGGGGCCAGGCTGAGGTCTGAGACCCTGGGGACACAGAGGAGTCAGAGTGGCAGCAGGATGTCCTATGCAGACAGTGCAGGAGGCACCTAGGCCCAGGGCAGGGCTGCAAGGGGAACGTGGGCCATTGGGGAAGGGATGGCCAGCTATCAGCAGGCAGCAGACTCAGACACAGGGGTCTTTGCTCACAGTGACCAAGAAGGACTTGGGGAAGAAGTGGAGATAGAGCTGAGGTCTGTGCTACCGTGAGGTCAAAGGCTGAGAAGGGCGGAGCTGCCTTTTAAGTGGGCAGCAATGACACAGGTTACCCCAGAACACTGAGTTTCCATCTCTGTTGACCACAGGAAGGCAGACATCTATACTAGATCAGCAGAACAGTAATCCTCCATCTGGGAAGGCTCCTTCTGAGCCCTGTTGACCAGCAGTGGGGGTGGCAGAGAAGGCTGGGAGGTAGCAGGTAAAGGGTGGGGCTCAGATTCCCCTTCCCCTGATTATTCCGTTATTTATTTACTCAGCAATTTTTCTGGCTGGGCCAGGCCAGGCCACAGTCACCATGGTAGCATCCATGCTGCCAGCTGCCTGTCACCCTCTCCCCGCCCAGCCCTGTCTGATGCCATAAGTAGAGCTTATTTCCTGATGCTGGGATTCCACCGTGAGTCTCCTGGCCTCCCCCACAGTGCATTTCACCTCTCACCTTCCTCCAGGGCCTTTGGCCGGCTGCCTGGCAGACTGAAGCACTGCTCCTGCCCCGTGACCTTCCTAACTCACTCGACCTTCAGAGCCCAGCTCAGATCTCACCTCCTCCAGGAAGCCATACTAGGAGCCCATCCTTTGGGCTCCTGTGCCCCCATGCTAGTTAATGCCCTGAGAGCACTGACCATGGAATGTTGGGTCATCTAGGGAAGGACTGTGCTCCTGGCAACAGCTGGGCTCAGAGACTGGGTCCTGTTCACCCCTGAAGTCTGGGCACTGAACCAGGTGGGTTTCAGGAAATGTCTGCTGACTGGACAGGAATGGCTGCCTCCTGAGGACTGGCTCAGGAGAGGACAGAACGGAGCCTATGGGTGGGAGCAGAGATCAGTGTCTGCAGAGTAAAGACCACAGGAGAGAAGGTCAAGGGGCAGAAGCCCCCCTCCCTCTAGCCTAGGCCTCTCCCCACATCCATTTGGGCCCCTCGGTTCGTGCTTATCTGACCCTACTGTGTGCTCACCTGCTCTGGCTCCCAGGCAAGTAGACGGGGCAGGCCAATAGCCCAGGATGGGCCCCTTACAACTGCTGGGGCTGGAGGCAAGAGGGAAGAGGAGCCTGTCCTTCTCTCTCCCTACACTTCGCAGGCCTAGAGACTGGGATACAGCCAGCTGGGGACGTTTGGAGATACCATAGAAAGAGCGTGATCCAGGCAAGACCCACCACCCCACCTGAGGTACAAAACCCCTGGAATTCCCCAAGAAGAACTGAAAGAGGAAGCTGAGGAGGGGTAGTGGAGGCTGGTGATGGGGTGGTGAGAGCTGAGGCTCGAAAAACACTCAAGGGTCAAAAATCTGGGTTTTAGTTTCAGTCTTGACTCGAGGCTATGGGACGTTACTCATTCCTTTGTTCTGCAAGTGGCACTAGGCACTGGGGATATAGAGGGATCGAGGCTGGCAGGGGTCCTGTCTCTGTGGAACTTTTATTCCAAGTCACTGTGCTCTCTGGGCCTCAGTTTCCCCATCTATAACAAAATTGATAAACTAGATCTGTGGCCTGGGGGAGGGATTTGTAAGCAAAAAGATGAGGCCTCAACACCACATGTCCTCTGAGCAAGAAATTGACCCTCTTCTAGCTTCATTTGGGGGCTAATGGGCCCTACACAGCTCCCAAACACTGGGTCATCTCCCTCTTTTGACAAAAAGGAAGTGAGAAGGACTCAAGAACCAGATAGAATTATTTTCATTGCATTTGCCAGTATGCAGATTTTTACATTTAAGTGATACCGGTTTTTCATTTAAGATAATGTTCTAAATACTTTTTAAATACTTACATGTAGGCTTTAAAAAGTGAACTTAAAAAAAAAAAGGTTAAGTAAATTATAGAATGGTGGGTTCCAGACCAGGGCATGTAGCACAGGATGGTAATTTACAAATGACTGCAATTCTTGGATTCTGTGGATCCTGGTAGCTGCAGGCAGCCTGAATACCTGTGCCCCCTGGACCAAGGCCAGCAGGGCCAGAGGAGGCTTCCTCCCCCTGATCAAAAGGTGATGGTGAGTCAAGTAGCAGAGTCTTGGGGCTTCCCAGGGACTAGGAAGGATGAACCCCAAACAAGCCTGAATGCAAATTGCTCTCGTTGACCAATAAGCTGATCTACATAGTATGAGCACAGCAGCTGGCAGCAGTTTCCAAGTCATGCTCTGCACAGAAGGATGGCCTCCCTGTGCAGTGTCAGAGAAGTGACTCAGCTCTGCAGGCTCCCTCCCTCCCTCCACCTGCTGACACCCTGCACCTTCTTGGGGAGACACTAGAAATTCTCTAAGGAGTACACCTGCCCCAGCACAAGGTATCTACAAACCTTTCAGGCACAACTAGAAAGAAATTAGCTCAGCACTGCCCAGGAGCAGTCAATCAGCTCAGGGGCTGGTGTGTCTCAAATGCCTTTCCTTTTCTCAGCCTACAACTCCTATTGATCCTTAAACACCCAGTCAGATGTGGAGCCTCCGTGAACAATTCCCTTTTCGACTCTTCTGAGAGTGGCCTGTTAGCCCCTCCTCCTGAGGACCCCCACAACATGCTGTCCAGGTCACTAATTAAGAATTTCACTGTTTTATAATTATTGGAGCTTATCCCACTAGCAAATGCATTGTGTGGGAGCACAGGCCATCTGTCTTTGTATCCTATGCCCCCAACCTCCAACACCAAGTCTGCTCCGTCTGTATCTATTAAATTAATGCATGAGTTGGGGGGGGGGTGTAGGCTTGGCTTGAAGTTCTGACCTAATTTTCAGATTCTATTGACTCCACTTCTCCATTTAAGGAAAGAAAACTTTTCGTTGAAAGCATCAGTCCTTTAGAAGTTCAGTAATACCTCACACAGTCCTCTAAGATATCATCTAACCCTAACAAAATTAGCCCACATCACAAAGTCACAAAACACCAGATGTGAGTGTGGATGTGGAGAGAACTTCTACATTACTGGTGGGATTGCAACCTAATACAGACCTTTTGGAGACAATCTTTAAAGATCTAAAAGTAGATCTTCCGTTTGATCCTGTAATCCCATTACTGGGCATCTACCCAGAAGGAAAAAAATCCTTTTACCATAAGGACACTTGCACTAGACTATGTATCGCAGCTCAATTTACAATTGCCAAAATGGGGAAATAACCTAAATGCCCACCAACCCAGGAATGGATTAACAAGCTGTGGTATATGTATACCATGGACTATTATTCAGCCTTTAAAAAAGATGGAGACTTTACATCTTTTATATTTACCTGGATGGAGTTGAAATGTATTCTTCTTTTTTTTTTTTTTTTTTTTTTGAGACAGAGCCTCAAGCTGTCCCCCTGGGTAGAGTGCCCTGGCATTACAGCTCACAGCAACCTCCAACTCCTGGGCTCAAGTGAGTCTCCTGCCTCCGCCTCCCAAGTAGCTGGGACCACAGGCGCCCGCCACAACGCCCGGCTATTTTTTTTTTTTTTATTTTTGGTTGCAGCCGTCATTGTTGTTTGGCATGTCCCGGCTGGGGATTCAAACCCGCTACCTTAGGTGTACGTGGCTGGCACCTTAGCCGGTTGAGCTATATGCGCCGAGCCGAAATGTATTCTTCTTAGTAAAGTATCACAAGAATGGAAAAATAAATATCAAATGTAGTCCATATTAATATGAAATCAATAAATAAACAATTACATGCTCACAAGAACAATAAAAAGCTAATATAGTCTAGTTTGGGGGTAGAGGGAAGTGGTAGGGGGAGGACAATTGGCAGAGGAGGGAGGGCGTGAGGCAGGATCTCACCTCATGTATACATTATGAGGGTGTATAACACACCCCCGAGTGAGGGGCTCTTTTACAAATGGAACTTTACCCTGGAAATGAGAACAATGTAACCTAAAAATTTGTACCCTCATATTAATTTGAAATAAAAAGTAAATTAAAAAAAAAGAAATTCAGTAACAATTTATCAAGCACCTATCAGGTGTCAGGTACTCTGTGAGAAACCAGAAATTTGGAAGTAAACCAAAGTTGATCTCTGCTCTCAGGAAATTCACAGCAGGGTGGTAGGAGAAATGAGCCGAGCAGGGAAAGGATAACAACAAGGGAAGGACTTGGAATCATCTGCACTTAGATATAAACCACTCAGAATTTAATCTATTTGGAAATGAGATTTAGACAGAACATCAATGAGGTTAAGTAAAAAAAATGTAACCCTAAATTTAAACGAGAAGTACCAGCAGACTTTACGATGTTAACAAATATATAACACGTACACGTTTCTTAGCTCTGCTATTGAAAAAGCCTAAAATTAATGACCATTCCATTACCATCAAGCACTCCTGGCATCCAGATTATGGTCTCTAAATACCACTTCCCACAAAAAGTAACCAGGGCTCATTGGAGAAACGGCTGACCCCACTCCTAGCACGGAAAATGTACAAGATGAGCCAACAACACAGTTTTTTACTAGAAGGCAATGAATTGATCAAAGACCACAAGGATCATATCAAAAAGACTCAGGAGGCATCTTCAAGTGAATCCCCAAATAGGAGGATTTGAGAAAAAATAGGAATAACTCCACTCAACTGAAATATACCAAATATTTTAAAATCCACACAATCAAAGGATATTTTTTGAGGATAATAGGAAATTAACTTATTTTGGAAACTGGCAAGTAAAGCAAGTGAATCAAGCATTTATCCAGCGTTTCTTATATGCACTGTACTTCAAATGGTTAAAGAGGAGCCGTTTCCCTGTGCAGCAATATTCAAGCATAGTTGGAAAGGTGATACTTAGAATGTCACCCTTTAGTAGCCCCTAATGATTGTGAATCTGCATAGTAATCATCAGTGACTGCTAACCCACAAAAGGGAAACACACACATTCCTTTCCTAATGAATCTGTGGAGTATTCTTGCCACCCCACCCCCCCCCCAAAATCAAGCCTGAATCTAATCAAGCTCCAAGACCTAGCTACAATTTAGCAATCATCAAAATTCAGACTGTGTGAAGCTCTAAAAGCAAATAATTTGATTTCTTCAATAAATAAATATGTGTGTGTGTGAGAGAGAGAATAAGAGATGAAAGAGAAAACTAAAAGATACATTAATTACATTGTTCTGTATGGCTCTTATGTGGATCCTAATTCAGATAAATGTACTTTCTGAAAACTTGAGACACAATTGGGAAACTTTGAATACAGATTGCGTACTTGATGATATCAGAAATTATGGTCAATTTTTTAGATGGTTTAGTGGTATTGGAATTTGATTGATTGATTGATTGAAACAGAATCTCACTCAGTCACCCTTGGTAGAGGGCTGTGGCATCGTAGCTCACAGCAACCTCAAACTCTTTGGGCTCAAGCAATCCTCTGGACTCAGTCTCCCAGATAGCTGGGACTACAGGAGCCTGTCACAGTGGCTGGCTGTTTTTAGAGACAGGTTCTTGCTTTAGCTCAGGTTGATCTTGAACTCCTGAGCTCAAACAATCCATCCACCTCAGCCTCCCAGAGTGCTGGGATTACAGGCATGAGGCACCGCACCCAGCCTAGAGATTGCTTTTTAAAAATAGGTCCTACTTGCTGACACAGCAGCTCATGCCTGTAATCCCAGCACTTTGAGAGGCCAAGGCAGCAGGACCACTTAAGGCCAGGAGTTCAAGACCAGCCTGGAAAACAGAATAAGATCCTATCTCTTAAAAAAAAAATTTTTTTTTTTTTTTTTTAATTAACTGGATGTGGAGCCCAGGAGTTCAATACTGTAGTGAGCTATGATCCTGCCACTGCACTCCAGCCTAGGTGACAGAGCAAGACATTATCTCCAAAAAAAATTTTTTTAAATATTTTAATTTAAAAAATGGGTTTTTAAAATTATTTGTTTGTTTTTATTATTTATTTCAAAAAGATACAATTGTTTTTGTTGCATGGAGACCTTGTATAATGCTTAAGTTGGGGACTTTTCATGTGACCATCACCAAAATAGTGTTTGAGTTACCCGATAAGTTTTCACACCTCTCCCCCTCCCACTCTCTCTCCTTGGCTTCCCATGTCCTTTACATCTCTTCATGCCTGTCTGTGTGCCCATCATTTAGCTCCCGATGATTAGAGAGCACATGTGGTATTTGTCTTTCCATTCCTGAGCTACTTCTCTTAGGACAATGGGCTACAGTTCCATCCAAGTGGCTGCAAAGGACATTATTTCACTCCTTGTTGTGGCTGAGTAGTCCTCCATGGTATACATATACCACATTTTCTTTATCGACTCATGAGTTGAGAAGCCCTTAGGTTGGTTCTACATCTTTGCAATTGTGAATTGTGCTGTATTAAACTTTTGAGTGCAGGTGTCTTTTGGATAAAATGGCTTCTATTCCTTTGGGAGGATACCCAGCAGTGGAATTGCTGGATCAAATAGCAGGTCTACATTTATTTCTATGAGGAATCTTCATACTATTTTCCATAGAGGTGGCACTAATATGCAGTCCTACCAACAGGGTTTAAGCGTTCTTTTCTCTGCACCTACGCCAGCATCTTATCTTTTTGAAATAGTAGAATATTTACTAATTCAACGATGAAATGTCTGGCATTTGCTGCATAATACTCCAGTGGTGATGGTGGCTGGCTAGAAATGGGCGGGGTGTAGATAAAACATTATTTTAGCCCTGTGTTGATAATGGTTGAAGCATCAGCGCATGGAGATTCATTCTTCTTTTCTCTCTGCTTTTATATTTTTTTGGTCATTTTTCATAATGAAAAGCTACACAAATCCAATCCATGTTGTCTCTGCATAAGACAGCTGCCCCTGCACACGCATAAAATCATTAGGACTACAAAACATCCAGGCTGGAGAACCCAGGGATTACTCATCCAGACTTCAAGCATCACTCAAAGGATGAAAAGATTGGGGACTGACAGGTCCAGTGACTGGCTGGGGTGACTCAATCAGCTCAGTGCTCCGCTCTCTGCTGCTGGGCGTGTGCACCCCCACCCCCCCTCCCATTACAGGAGGGACCAGTCAGTCCTTTAGTCCTGCTCTTGATGGCTTTTTTTTTTCTTAATCTTTAATCATGAAATATTTCAAACATGTAGCAAAGAACAGGAAACATGACACTACTAAAGTCACCATACAGATTGTTACTATGTGAACATTTTAACATTCTCTTCAGATATTTTTTAAAAGGGTTAATATGTGAGAGGGATGCCTAAACACCTCATTTCCTTTCCTCCCCTCCCCACGGATCACCCCTATCCTGGTGTTGGGAAGTGTTCTTTCTACTCATGTTTTTACATTTCTATATATAGATATATGTGCTTAAATATAGAATTGTTTTGAGGATTTATATTTTACATAAATAGTATCATATCATGTGTTGCCTTTCGCATCTTGCTCTTTTCACATAACATTGTGTTTTTGAGATTTATCCAAGTCGATACATAAAGATCTAGCTTATGCATTTTAATGCCTATATATAATTTGATTACAGAAAAATGCACGGATTTTTTAAAAAATCCATTCCGCCGTTAACAGACAGGTTGTTTTCAATTATTTTTGCTGGAACAAGGGGGCAATGAAGACGCCGCACAGACCTCTTTGTGTACTCGTGGTAGAGTTCGTCTGGGGTACGTGCCTGGAGGTAGACCTACCGGGTTGTTCTCCTTCTCCTTCACGACTGCCACATTGCTCGGCAATAGTAACCTGGTGGTAATAGTAATAGTTGCTTGGCAATCACAAATGGTTGAACCAATTTATGCTCACGCACAGTGTCTGACAACGTTAGTCCTTCATGTTACCCAACTCAAAAACTTGCCAATCCACTGAGAATGGACTGTCCCGTTTCTCTCGTTCTTTTTTTTTTTGTTTAAATATACATTTGCATTTCCTTGATAGGCAGTGAGGCATTTCCACATGTTTATCGGCCTTTCATGCTTCCTCCCCAGTGAATCACCTGTGTCTGTCCCCTGCCCATTTTCCTCTTGGGTCGCTTGCTTTCACATACTGATCTAGAAGAATTCATTATATATTCCAGACACTACTAGTTTTTTTTGCAGTTACAGGCATTGCGTTTATATTTTTTTCATGACATGTAACGTTATGGCACCTCTTGTTTTACAAGTGTTTTACATTTTAATAGAGTTTAATCGGTCTTTTTTTCTTTTTTCCCTTTTAGCTTTCGAGTTGTATGCTTTCTTCAAAAATCCTTTCCTCCTCTGGGTCCTGAAGTTATTTCCCAATATCCTATCCTAAAAGCTTAAAGACATGAATTCCTTGAGAATTTATCTTTTGTGTACTGCAGGAGGTAGAGATCCCTTTTCCCATAAAGATGGCCTATCGTCCCGGAACTATTTGCTGAGTGGTGCTTTCCTCCCTGATGCGTAGGGCAGCCATGTGATGGCCGCATGCTCATCTCAGAGGGGCCTATTCCTGGCCTCGCCTCTGTACCGTTGATCTATGCGTCAACACAAGTTCTGAGAGCACACTTTCCTGCCCGCTACACAGTAACCCCGACATCTGGCAGGCCAGCTTCTCCTTCACTCTTCTTCAAAATTATACAAGTATTCACTATTCTTCATCTCTTCCTCTTCCTGTAAATTTCAGTATCCGATTATCCAATTACACACGAAATCTATTTGGATTTTGTTTGCCCTTGCATTTATAAATTGTGAAAAACAGCTTTTTTAATGAAATTGAATCTTCTCATAAATGACTGTGGTATTTGCGATCTATAAAGGTCTTTTAAAAAATAAATGTATATCTTCTTCAATAAAATTTTATACATTTCTCCATAAAGATCTTTATAAAGCTGTACTTTGGTTTAATCACGGGTAGTTTTTATTGCTACTATAAATACATTTTTCCCCTTTATATTTTCTAGTTACTCACTGCTTATGAATAGAAATGCTACTGATGAATGAATTTTGGTCTTGGATCCGGTAACTTGCCCAAACTCCTTATTTGTTTACTTTCATTAACTTGTTTGTGCGTTCTCTATATACACAGTTGTATCGTCTACAAATAATTACAAGTTTGTTCCTTTCAATTCAATCATTATAGCGTTCTTTATTCTTCTTTTTGTCCTTGCTTTGGCTAGAACCTCCTGCACTATATTGAATAGAGGCAAAAATAATGAATATTCTTGGTTTTTTTTTTTTTTTTTGCTAACTTTAAAATGATGTTTCTAAAACTTTACTTTATCTATTATTTGGCTACAAGTCTGGTATAGCCATCCATTGTCAGATTAAAGAAGTTTCCCTTGATTCCTAAGGAAATTTGATGCTTTAAGAAAAGTCATGAATGAGGGTTGAATTTTGTAACATGCTTTAGTTTACCGCTTTATTTTTATTGATAAACTTGGTAAGATTTCTAGATGTTCTAGAAAGTAATGTGTGCTAATAGTTGTAAGTTTCCACGTCTCAAGCTTGTTAATTATGTTGTTCATATCTTTTACAGACTTGTAAATTTCTCTCAGCTTGATCTACCAGTTCCCCTTAGTGGTATGTTGAAACCTCCATTATCTCCTTGTAATTCTGCCCATTTCTGCTTTGTGTAGTTTTTGGATATTGTTCTGAGTTAGAGAACTCCCAGTTATGCCTTTAAAGTCTATCATTTATCACATTAAATAATTCTTCTTTCTTTCATGTAGGCCAGTAGAATTGCTTAATTTTATCCAACATGTCTGTGTTCACAGGGTCAAAGAGAATCTTCACTAGTTTGCTGTTTCATTTTCCAGACTTGGAAATTCCAGACCTGTTCATTTCAAGCCTTAGAACCTGCTGCCACTACACCCTTGAACAAGGCAGCTTCCACCTGTGATATCCAGGAAAGACAAGGCCACAGCAGCACCCTCCCTCTTCCATCTGGCCTCTGCAGTCCAGGAGCTCCCAAGGACTCACTCCTGGGTCATGGGCCCCGCCCCATGTGACTGGTCTGAGAGGAGGTGCTCACGCAGGGTCAGGTTGAGCACACTGTGGGGTTTTCCGGCCATCGACACAGGGGCGGTGGACATGGGGAAGGCCTGAGCTGGACAGGGGGTGGCTTCTGTCTCCTGCCTTTTCCTCCCATGCTCTTCACTCCAAGGTTGCTGATCTCTTCCTCCACCTGAAGGATGAGTTCCTTTCCAAGCCAGTCCTCATGAGACAGCCAATCTGTTCTCCATCCATCCATCCATCCATCCACCACCCATCCTTTCATCCACCCATACATCTACCTATCCCTTCTTCTTTCTCTCCCTCCATCTGTCCACTTACCCATCCATCTAGCAGCAATGCCAGACAAGCTGTGTGCCCTTGGGCACGTTGAACTTCAATTCTCTCATCAATAAATGAATATAATAATAGCAGTGACCTTATAGGACAGTTATGAATATGAATTGAGAATTTCCAAAGCACCGACATAAACTAGCACTCCAGAAATATTAACTGTTATTTTCATCACATGCTCACTGATTCATTTAACTAACATTTTCTGAGCACCTACTATGTGCTAAGCACTGGAGATACAAAACAAAGCTCACCTCCTGGTAAGAGGGCCAGGCAGCGTCAAGAGAGACGATGATATCATTAAATGAATACAGTTGCTGCTCCGCTAACAACAGAGTTGTTTCAATAAACCCATCACTAAGTTGAAAATAGCATAAGTCCAAAAGGCATTTAATACCCTGCTACATCTACTGTAAAGCTGAAAAATTGTTAAGTTGAACCATTGTAAGTTGGGGACCATCTGTAATAATGACAGCACACTGTGCTCCACAGTTAGAAGAGGATGCTCCAAGAACTCAAAGCACTAGGGGAGTAGGAATTCAGGGAAGGCTTCCTGGAAGAAATGACACTGAAGCTGAATCCCAAAGAATGAGCAGTTCAAAGCAGGATGTGGGGCATTCCTGGCTAAAAGGGAAGCACATTCAAAACCTAAAGTGGCACAGTGGCTCACGCCTATAATCCTAGCGCTCTGGGAGGCCGAGGTGGGTGGATTGCTTGAACTCAGGAGTTTGAGTCCAACCTGAACAAGAGAAAGAGAGACCCCATCTCTACTAAAATAGAAAAAAATGATAATAATTATTATTCCAACTTTGTGGCAGACACCTGCAGTCTCAGCTACTTGGGAGGCTGAGGCAAGAGGATCACTTGAGCCCAACAGTTTGAAGTTGCTATGAGCTATGATGCCATAGCACTCTACCCAGGGCAACAGAGTAAGACTCTGTCTCCAAAAAATTAAAACAAATAATAATTTTCAAAAACCCCTAAAGTAGGAGAGGATTGCTTTTCAAGGCATTGGAAGGGTAGTAGTACTGGTGTGTGAACTGGAAAGGAGAAGTGGTCTAGAGGGGTTTCTAGAGATGAAGGGCCTGGACCTGGAGGGGTGAAGGAGTTGAGGCACTGTGCTGGGGAAAGGGCCAGCAGGGAGGGCTCCAAGCCAGGCACTATGAGGCCACATGTGGGGTTTATAAAGTTTACTGTGTGAGTGTGGCAGAGAGCTCAGAATGGGTCTATTATCAGATAAGGACTGACCATGTCCCATGACCCAGTGCACAGATCCCGAGGTCTCCCAATGCCAATCACATTAGGGACTAAGGGGTTATCATGGGCATGCTTGACCCCTGAATTCCAGCCCCCTTAGTCTCCTCCCCATTCCTCTGACTCTCCTGGATCAGACTGGAACCCTGTTGTCTGCTCAGCTCCCCCTCCATAAGTTTCCCCAGCCTTCTCAGGTGGAATCACTGCCTGGTTCCTATCCTGGAGGAGACCACCAGGGAGAGACAGCAAGCCAGGACCCTAAGAAGGCTGAGCTGCAGTGGGGAGCTGGCGCAGAGCTGGATAGCTGGGAAAGGGTGCAGTGTTGGGACTGTGCACTCCATCCCCACATCACTGGGGCAGAGCTGGACAGCTGGGGAGGGGCACAGTGTTGGGACTGTGCACTCCCCCCTCCCACTGGGGCAGAGCTGGATAGCTGGGGAAGGACTCAGTGTTGGGACTGCGCACTCCCCCCCCCCCAGCCCTCTTTATGTGTTAAGTGTGTTCTTTAGGTCTCAGGTTGGCTGGCACCTCTCCCGGGAGCCCCCACTCTGCCTCTCAGTGCCCAAGTTAATGCCTCAGCTATGTGCTATGCCATCTCCTGGTCTGGAGCCTCACATAGCTCACAGGGTGGCGACTGTCAATCTCTTTGACTGTCTTCTCCCAGCTGGCTGAGCGCTCTATGAGAGCAGGCATTGTCTTACTGAGCTTTACATCTCAGCATCTGGAACCACGGCTGGCACTACGGATTCTCACTGTGTACCACTGGTGGGACAGACGGGTGGATAGAAAGATGGCTTAGATAGAATTTCCTTACCAGACCTGTTGGAAGGGGAGGTCTCACCACCCTGGATACTAATCCTCCAAACAGCATCACTGAGTCCTGCCCACCGGACAGCTCTGTCCTACCTTTCTGTCCTTCCTTGCTGACAGTGTGCTAAGGTTTTAAGGGAAAGGTCCATCTTGGGCTGTGTGATTCATGGTAAATCCCTTGCCCTCTCTGGGTTTTTATTGCCCCATCTATAAAATTGGGCTCAGTATATAAATGTATGTGTGTGTGTGTCCCTTCAAATGCAGATCCAAGTTTGTTGTGATGTTCAAAAATGCTTGTCAAAAAATCAAACGGTGTCTAATAATTCTAACCATATACATTTTTTTAAAAAGTTTACTTATGTTTGTTTGCAATACTTTAAGCTTAAAATGATGTTCATTTTGAAACTCAATGGGTTCTTGAAAAAAAAAATTGCACTCCATCATCAGGGGATATTTGGTAGTGTCAATATCTGACACTTGGCAGTCTTGCTAAGGAGCCTTCTCTCTATAGCTTCTATATCTATATCCATGCCTTCTCAGAGGCCTGCAAGTTAAAATAATCACTGTCCATGCTGGGGGTCAGGGCCACCTGGGGGTAAGAAACTGGAGGGGCTGTGACTCAGAGAGAGGCTAGACAATCAGTCAGCTGTTTCCAGGGATGACCTAGACACCCATCCATAACCTGATGGGATTGAAATCATTAAAACTGGCTTCTGACAACCATGTCTCTCCATTAAAAAAAAAAAAAACAATGGATACCGCTTTGAGCAAAGGTGGCACGGTGGAGTTTCTCCGGATGTCATTACACTTCTCAGACCTGGATGACTGAGCAGCCCATGCCCCAGGTACCATGCCAGGCCCTGTAAATGAGGATAATCTCCAGGCAGCAAAAGCTCAGCCTTCGTAAGTTCTGCCCCGGGCTGATGACATCCTGTGCACTGCCCTCCAGGGAATCTAGTCTAGTCGGGAACAGACAAGCAAATAGGTGTAGGAACATGTTGCAAATGCTATGACTGGTACAAGCCTAGATTTTTGCCAAAGAGGAAAATAGGAAGTGTCCTTTTAGGGCCTCATGTCAGTCACCCTGTTAAGTAGGAAGGGGGAGCGAGCTATGGAGGAGAGGATTAAGGATGGGAGTCGGATTGTTAGCATGGGGTGAGGGGGCAGGCTCTTCACAAATACTGACCTGCATGGGGATCATGGTGTGGGGGGGGAGCGTTTAAAGGCAGATTCTGCTTCAGGGAGACTGGGGGGGGTGCTGAAACCCCACATTTCTAACAATTTCCCAGATGCGGCCTGTGCTGCCAGCCAGGCTGGGTAGAAAGTGGTACAGGAGGTGGTGGGTGGGGAGGAGAGGTAGACGTGAAGTGGGCGCAGGGTGCAGGTGGGCATGGGCAGGGATGGTGCGAGAACGTGGGCAGCGAGACCGGGCCACTCACACAGACAGACGAAGGGTCTGTACCATCTCTCCCCACCCTGCACTTTGAGTTTCTGTGGCACAGACAAAATCTTCATCATCTCTCCTTCCTTCACGGTGTCTAGGAAATCCTGGAAGTCTGTCAGAGATTCAATCTCTCCGCAGAAATGGGAGTTAATACTAGCCTTCTCCCCCGGTAGGATAAGGCTGGAGTGAGAGCAAGGGGAGTGGCAATGGCCTTCTCTGTAGGTCAGGCTGGGGTGCACAAGGGGAGTGACACTGGCCTTCTCCCTCACTGTAGGACAGTGAGCTGGGGTGAGCGATGGGAGTAACTGGCCTTCTCCCTGTAGCACAGGCTGTGCTTAGCATTCACTGATAAAGACATTTTCCTCTTCCACCCCACAAAGCCTACAAGCCCCTATCTCAGCCCTGTCTTGGCACTCATGGGCAATACCAAGTCCTGGACACACACAGAACTTTCGTGTGGCCCACACCTGAGCCTGCCTCTGGCCTTCTAGCCCTCTGCTGCGATATGTAGATGTGCACAAAGGAGAAAGCTGTGGTCTGAAGGGGTGATATTCCACTCAGAAGGGCAGCCAGTCAAGGGGAGCTGAAACGTCCTGCGCCTTTAGGCCAGCTCCCTCCTACCTGCCCGCCTCCTCTCCAAGCCTGAGGACTAGCCCTCTCCTGTGTGGCTTCGAGGGGAGCTCTCCTTTCTAGGGGTAAAGACCGTGCTTTAAGATTGTTGCTCCTCCTTTTTGTAAATGTTAGATTTTCTTTCTTGTAATGAAATGACAGGAAGCACTTGTCTGTGCTGATTTATAATGACTTTGGCAAAATGAATTATAGCAGACCACGTTAGTGTCCAGTTCTGAGAGATTCCACTAATGGGTGTTGGGAACGACCTGTCTGGGCTTCTGCAGGGTCCAGCACTTCCCTCTTCCCTCCCTGCCCTGCCTCCCCAGGGACAATGACCTGCCTGCATTTCTTGGTCTGTTCTGCAAGTCCTTCCTTCTGAATCATTCAACACATCTTTGTCACAGAGATGGAGGGTCTCTCAGCTACATGTCACTTTGTTAACACTCAAAAGAAAACGGTGCAGGTTCTCAGGGTCCAGAGGTTCATAAACACTTCAAAGTTTCACTTGAAGTTCATTACATTTAATTTTTTTTCCAAAAAGTTTTGCATTGACAGATGTACAATACTTTGGTGTCAACCTGTGGCCCTCTTTCCCCTCAGTGGGCTCTGCCCTGCCCATCTGCCCAGAGGAAATCCCAGCTCTCACCCCACCACTCCCAGGCGCTTAGCTGGAAGGTGACACAGGTATGAAACTGAGAGACAGCCCTATCCCTCAGTCCTGCACCTGCAGACGGCATTAAGGGTGGAGGCCGCAGCCTGGGGGTGCTTTGAAACCATTAGAGCTTGTGTAGACAGAGTGGGCCTCTGTGACAAGGGAACAGGCCCAGTCTCCAGAATGTGAGGGGGATAGTGGCCTGGCTCTCTTCACAGGGAGGACTGACAGACTGAGGAGGGGCAATTAAAACACAACAATCAAACCAACCTTTAAATAGTAACTTTTAAAAATATAAAAACAGCTCATTACAATGACTTTTCATTTTCTTTTTTTCTTCAGGAATAACTTTCTTCTACCCCTCACCCTCCCTTCTGGCTAGAGCTTTAACAAGAGGTGGCGGGTGAACATCTGAGGCCCCGACAGACTCCAGACGCCCCATGCCCCCAGCCTCGGGAAGGCACAGGGTGTGGTGCCGGCCTCCACGTCAGGCCTCCGCACCGCATCAGGGACGCTGCTCAGGCCGGGGAGCAACATCATCCAAGACGGGCCATTTCCGCTGCAGCCCCTCCCTCCTCATCAGACAGAATCACACATTATAAAATAATCCATAAAAATGCGGTATAAAAATTAGCTTCCATATGCTACATCCATGGAGAGCCCACCACCAGGACTCACAGCGGCCTTTAGCTTTTCTTTAAAAGAAAAAAAAAAAGAAAGAATAAAAGAAAAAACAAAATCCTAATACCTCTCAGAATATTTTGGTACCAAAAAGTGGTACCTGCCAGATAGTATTCTACTGATAACCTGTTTGGGCCCCTAAGAGAATGAAAGTTGCAAGGAAATCTCCACAGTGTGCCAAGATCTGTGTCCCTCCCACCCCCACCCCAGGTGCCCCACTGCCCTGCACAGCATGGGGCGAGGGGAGCTAACCTTGTCACTCACCACCCTGTAGGGGTTAGTACATTTCCCCCCTTGAGGGGAAGAGGGAGGGGCTAGAGGCAGAAAATGGGGAAAAGGCATTTTATAAAAGGACGTCGCTTCTAATTCTTTTTATTCAAATTAAAAAAAAAAAAAAGCACCCACATCAGTTGCTATTTTTCTCTGGTAGCTCCCTGAGCTCAGTTGCTATGCTTTCCTCTAACTTTTTGTCCTTTTTAGGCTGTGTCCAAAGATTAAGGGCTGGAGAGGGAGTTTCGTTGAACTTCCATTTCTTGTCACAATAACCAAGTGTGCACCAAAGAGAAAGACTGAGGCTGAGGAGGAAAAAGACAGAACGAGCGACAGACAGACGCCTGAGAGAGGGGGAGACAGGGCAAGGGGCCAGCCGGAGCCCAGGAAACCACAGCAAGCTCCCGCAGTCTCTGTGCGCGGCGGCAGCCCAGGTTGGGCCAGCCTCAGCGCCGTCCATCGGTCTATCTGCCTGGCTGGCACTCGAGCCAGACCCACGCAGAGGCGCACTCAGCCTGGAGGGCACCCTGCATTCAGTCTGGTGGCCAGCTGAAGCTCCTTTTTTGCACCCTAAGGATTTTCTCCCCACTCTTCCTTTCTTCCCCTTTCTCTTCCTCCCCTTCCCAGATGGGACCATCTGTTTAAAAAAAAAAAAAAAAGCCACCACCACGAGTGGATTACAAATACAGCAGGCGAAATACACGGCGAGAGTTTCTGGTGGGAAGGGGCCTCCTCCCCCACTGATCAGTCCGAGATAGGAAGTCTGTTATTTACATTTTTCACAAATCTTGTGCACTGCACAATCAGGAAAAAGAGGTCTCCCCTCCCCTAGTACAACAATGTGGTCCACTCCAGCGTCCCTGACCCGAGGCAGAGGGGACGGGTCAGGAGAAAGGGGAGGAAAAGACAGAGATTCATGAGATGGGTGTCTGTGGGGACCCGGTGCCATAAGCCTCCAAATAAATCTATTTGTAGCACGTGCCAGCATTGTTAAGGGGGAGGAGGCGGAGAAAGATCCATCTGAGTCTGCAGACACACATCAATCCGCGCGCAGAGTCCAGACTGCGCAGGGGCACGCACCCTCTCAGCCTGCGGGAGCCAGAGCGCAGCCCGGGGAATGCTCGGCTGCTCGCCACCCCTCCTCTGCCGTCCTTGGGGGCCCTCGCCCAGGGGTCTCCCTGTCAGAGCCGTGTTGGTTTCTCCCAGAGTTTGACAGCCCTGTTGGAGTCCTTGTTTAGTAGATGACCTCATAAACTGTGGCCTTCTTGTCACCAGAGCCTGTTACAATATATTTGTCATCTGCTGAAATGTCACAACTCAAGACGGACGAGGATTCTTTAGACTGGAGGAGGCAGAAGCAGCAACAAGGTGGACGGGGTGCAGGGAGAAAGAAAGATAAAAGAATTCATTTTCTCAGCTCAACACCAGCTCCGTGCTCTCAGAATCCAATCCCCCTCCTCTGTCCCCTCTGCCGCCCAGCGTGAAGCACTGCAGGGCAGGGACATGGCCTAGGAGACTTTAAGCCTCGGTCTAGGGAAGCCGTTTCTGTATTCTCTTTCCACCTGCTTCTTGATAAGGAAAAGCTCATTAAGGGGCTCCAATGTGACCTTTAAACTAAGTAATAATGACCCAAACAGGACACTGTAGCAGGAGCTTTCTCTTTTGAGCTGGGAACAGGCCAGAAGCTCAGCCCACTGTGTGAGGAAAAGCATGGAACCTAATTTTTGAAGGAGTTAGGGTAACTAGAGAGACTCTGAAAGTGACATGTTGTACTGAAGTGACACACTGGACACCAGATGCTTCACTACGGTTCCAGCCCCTGGCCTATGGACTGAAGCAGTGCGCGGGAGTGTGAGTGGACATGAGGGAACAAGTGTGTATGTGAAGGAGCACCTGTGTGGAGAGACTGTGTGAGTGTGACAGGGAGTGTGTGTGTGCATGTGTGTGTCGTGTGTGCATACGAGAGTGCACATATGCTGGGCCCAGGATCCTGAAAAATTACCAACTGCCTCTTCCTTCTCTCTTCTCTTTCTGCACCCAGCCTACTTCCCACCAGGGAGAAACAATAACTTCTATGAACAGGTAACATGCTCTGAAAAGGCTGCTCGCCCAGCACCTTTCCGTGAAGGCACAGCATCCGAATCAGAGCAAAGAGCATATTTTTACTCCTCCTTACTCTCTAAATCCCAGAAGAGCCCCTGCTTCAAAGCCCTTGCCCTCTGGGGTTGGAAGCCATTAGCCGCAGAGTGGTGTGTCCCCACTGAGGTCCCCAAGTCCTGACCCCTGAAGAACGCATCCTGACCCTCATCAGGTAGGGGCAGAAAAGTGGCCAGGGCAGATTTGACCCTGGCTGCAGGTGCCTCCTGTTCTCCCTCTCACTGTCTTCACCCCAGTCACCACTACCAAGTCTTAACTCCAAGTGGAATGGGTCAGAGGACTCAGATAAGAGCTACCTGGAATATGCTGGCTCCATAAGGCGTCCTCCAGGCGTTGAGAAGGTTATCTTTCCCAGTGCTCACGAACCACTTGCCTGCAGTGGGGGAGGCAAACACATCCTCAGGTTGTAGCCTGCTGCCCTCTGAAGCAAGACCTGCCCCAGATGTGACCGGCTGCCATAGAAACACACTGAGAACTGCTAACTAGTGCTCAGTGCGGCTCTCCATGTCTGAGAGGCATTTTTGCAAACAAGACACATGGCCACCCCCCCATCTCCAGAATGCCTTTCTCTGCGATCTAAGGGGAGGGTTAGGAGGGGCAGGGTAAAGACAGATTTAAAGTTAACTGCAGTGATTATACTGCCCTCAAAAGATTCTTATAAAGCTATGAACACTGTCTGACCCTCCTAAATTCTACTACTGGAAGATGGCAGGAAGTATTGAAAATAGCAAAGTCTTGGGAGTCTAGAGACCCAGCCAAGATAGCAGTCAGTCGGCAGGCACCCATCCTCTGAGCAGGCACCCTGCCAAGTGCTGTATCTATCAACACGTTAATGCTACCCCAAAGCACGTGGCAGGCGCCATGCTAGTCTCAACCACAGAGAAAAATCTACTAGGGTTCAGAGAGGGTGAGATATGCTCAAGGGCACACAGCTTGTCAGCAGAGGGGCAGATATTCTAGCCCAGGGGCAAACAAATGTCAAAGCCTATGGTTGTCACCACTAGGAAGAATTGCTTAAACTGCTTATGTCCTGCTCCTTTGCCCCAGGACAAGAAGGACTAGCTCTGGCCCAGTGTCCTGAGAGCTCAGTACTCAATGATGACATCTGTATCCAAGAGATAAGATGCCCAAAAGGTATTGAAAGAGCCTGGGTCCGGGGGTAGGAGGCCTGATGGTTGTGCTTTGTCCATGGGATTTGGGCTCCTCATCTGTACACCAAAGGTAGGGGGCTGACCCTGTTGGGCCTGGCTGCCCTGGCTCCCCACCTCCCTCTATCAGGCCTGGGCCCACCCAGGCTCACCACAGTAGGCAAACTTGAGGGACAGCACGCAGCTCTCGTGCAGATGCAGCTGGTATTTATCAGGCTTGGTGTGGTGCAGCACCTCCACGTTGCTGCTCTCCATGCCCACGGCCAGCCACTCTCCAGTGGGGCAGTAACCCAGGGAGAAGATCTGTGGGGTGGGGGGTCAGACACTTAGCATTTCCTGCCCTCAAGGGTAGGGGAGCTCCGCAAGGGGCAGCTCAGAAGCTCTCCCCAGCCCACCCCTACCATCTGTAACACATGACCCCACCACGACCTGCCCACTACCCCAGGGGTAAGGGGTGCCCTTCTCCACGCCCATCTTATAGGTGAGCACACTGAGGCTGAGGCTCTAAGAGGCTTCTGACTCCAGAAAGTAAACAGCACAGCCAGGACTCAAACCCAGAGGGAGCAGATTCTACTTCCAAAGTTGCCCTTTTTGTCTAGGTGATTTCTACCTTTCCTTAAAAGTCAGTAAATAACACACTACAATATTAAATATTTAAGATTAAAATATTAAAGTAATAAAAATAACAAGGAACAGTGAGACTTAGCATTTACTGAACGCTTTCTACGAGTCAGGTTTATGGCTAAGGCTTTGACAGCAATCACTTCAGGTGCTCACATCAGACCCTAGGGGTGAGCTACCATCACTTCCATCCCGCAAATGAGGACACCAAGAACCAAGAGCTCAACAGTAGTAGAGAAAAGCCTCGAATCCCCACAGTTGGGTCAAGTATGTCTAACTCAAGGCCTAGTCCACTCTATCTCACTGCTGTTCCCTCCAGGCAGCCTTCCCAGATGGCTAAGGTTGGTCCCTTGGCAACGAGCACCCTTTGAGGGCCCTTTTGTCCCCCAACTGAGTCCCAGAGGGCAGGGAGGAGAGTCTCAGGCCACACACCTGGGAAGTGAAGTCGTGCTGCTGCAGCTGCCGGCCCTCACGCAGGTCCCAGGAGCGCACGGTGTTGTCCAGGCCCCCAGTCCACAGCTTGGTGCCATCATGGGAGATGTCTATACAGCTGGCCCCATCCGTGTGGCCCTGGAACTGCCTACGGAGTGCAAGCAGAGAGGAGGGTAAGCCCCAGGGAACCCCTGACGGCCAGGCTGGCAGCTGTCCCAACTAGACTGAACAGAAGAAGAAACTGAGGCCCAGAAAGGGGTTGTGCTATGTCCCTTGGTAAGTCTAAAGCATAGCTAGGCCTGGCCCCTCTCCTGTTCCACCCCAGGGCTGTGCCCAGGGACAGGCCCTCAGGGAAATGAGGGTAAAAAGGGGACCTCACACTAGTCTCCTAAGACGGAGTTCCCCAGGACAGGCCTTCAGCAAGCCCACGTTGCTGTGGAGGGGGGTGGAATTGGAGGCTCACAAAGGTGAGGCAGGTAGGAGGCCCTGGGGAAGTTTCTAGGAAGGTGACTGATAACGAGAAAGCAGCCCACTGCCTTCAGGACACAGCTCTTTAGCCTGCACCCATAAGTCCTCAATTTGCCCTCTTAATCTACCCTTCTCACCCTGGGTGAACCACAGGGCTGAAGCCACAGACTTGCCCACAGACAATGCAAATAACAGATGGCAAACAAGGCCAGCTGCTCCTGCCTGCCTTCACACTGAGGGGTAGCTCAGAGAAGATGGGACACTGTTCCTGGGTGACATAGGGAGAGGCAGAGACACAAGGGGTTAAGTGACTTGCACACAAAGTGGAGACAAGATTCAAACCCAGCAGCTTGAGTTCCGAGACCCCATAGTTCATCACCAGGTGATACTGCTCCCCTATACCTCTCCAGGCTTTGAATCCCATCCTCTCTCCCTTGTTCTGCTAATTTCAACTCCACCTCCTCTCCATGGCCCTCTCCAAGGCTCCTCTGTCCCACATAGGCAGGGTGTGCTGTCTCTTCACCTGGGGAGCCCTACAGTGCCTCACACAGGGCCAAACTCACAGCAAACAAGGCTGGGCTGGAGGGGAACAAACTTCCCTAGGACGAGGCACTGATAACATTCCCTCCTGCCGCCCTTACCTGACCAGGGTCTGGTTGTGCAGGTCCCAGACGGCGATGTTCCCATCACTGCAGCAGGAGAAGCAGACTTTGGCATCAGGACTGATGGCCAGGGCGTAACAGGCGGGAGCTGAGGACGTCAGCTCAGCCTTGATGCGGGGTGTGGGTGAGGCCAGGTCCCAGATGGTGAGTGTGCTGGCCTCGCCACCCACGATGAGCGTGCGCCCATCAGGGAGCAGCTTGCAGGAGCGGATGTAGTTGTCCCTGTTCTGGAGAGAGAAGGGGCAGGCTGAGTGCTGCCCACTCTCACCACCCCAGCACACAGCCGCCCCTCACATCTGGCAGCTGCCAGACTGCCCCTACTCCTCAAGTTCATAATCCTTCAATAATTCATGCATTTCTTCACAATCCCCTGCAGGTCAGTGCCATCCCTACTTAGAGATGGCATAACTGGGGCCCAGAGAGGTTAGACAGCTTGTCCAAAGTTGCTCAGCCAATGTGGGGCTGAACTCTAGGCCTCTCCCCTCTGCCCGCTGGAGAATAGGCCGCAGCCTGGGGTTCTCACCAGGCAGTCCAGCTGGGAGATGGGGCTCTTGCTACCCGGCTGGCTAATGTCCCAGATCTTCACACAGCCCTTGCCCCCTGTATAGACATGCCGCGTGGGGTTGCTGATGGTCACGGCACACACCACCTCCCCGTGGCTGAGCGTGTTGATCTGCCGGGCGTGTCTTGGGATGCCGGGGCCTGCCAGGGCATCGTGGGGGAAGGGCACGGGCTGCATCTGCCCATCAGCACTCACGTGGAAAGAGTACGCTCTGAAAAGGTGAGAACTGTCACTTCTGCCATCCACCCTCAGAGTTCCCACAGCTCCTGCACAGGTCACCCATACTGCCCTGGCCTGGCTACTGTGTGTCCAGGCTCCTGCCTCATGAAGCCTAGTATTCTCACTTACTGTGATGGCTCCCCTATGCTGGGGACTGCTTCCCATTCCAAACTTGATTTTTTTCTCCCATTCATACATCCTGGCATGCCCTCTCTTCCCCTCTACCCTGGAAAGGACCCTGCTGAAATGTTACTTCCTGCTTTAGGAGCCAGGGGTATTAAGGAGGGAAATCTGTGTGTCCCTCCCAAGAGAAGCCTGGCCCCAGTGGAGAGCACGCTTGGCCCGGCTCCTGCCTCAGGCTGCTCTGGGTGGTCTCTCAATTAACAGCGAGACCTTCCCTGATGATGTGAGCACTGTGTTAGGCAGCGTCCCAGCACTGCACGTATGCTCAACCTTCCAATTTCCCAACAACCCTGCCTTTGCCCTCCAGCGACAGAGCACTGGATGCAGGGAAGGGCCTGTGCCCAGCAGCCAAGGGGCCTTGCCTGTAGCCAGAAGCAAAGACATCCCAAACACCCCTGGAAGCTCCGTGTGATGTGGCTTGGAGTGCCCCTTCTCTCCCAGGGCCCAATGACTATGTACTCAGCAACTCCCACCTCTTTTAAGAGGGTACCTCTAAGGCAGGTCAGGAGTGAGACATGACAGCAGTTTCCTGCGGTGCAGCCTGGCCTAAGTCCCTCTAGAGGGACAGATACTTTATCCAGCAGACATATGCACCAGGGCAAACTCAGGGTTAGAAGACAAGGGTGGTGCCCTCCCCTACCCGTTTCCCAAAGAATACAACAAGTATAGCCAAAGCTTACGGTTTCCCTCCAGGAATGGAGGCCAGGCTTGAGGGAAGGCCCGTGGCCCGCATTGGGGGGTGAGGGTCAAAACCAACCTGTAAGGCAAACAAGGGAGCCCTTAGTCAGTGTCACCACCACTCCACCTCCTCCACCCCACCCACTGGGCACTGACCACTGACCACACGGCTCACCCTCTGGGGAAGCCAGGAGACAAGCACAGTAGAAAGGGGTCATAGCTCAGACCCCGTGCTCTGACCCAGCACCCTGGCCCTCTTCTCTCCTCTCCTATCCTTAGCAGGCCTCACATGGACAGGAGACCACCCAGGAACGAGAGGCAAAGACAGAAACTATCTCCTGAAGAGGAAACTTTCTGCCAACCCCCAAACTAAGTGTTCATTCATAGTAACAAGATACGTCTTGCTATAGCCAGTCCCATTTACCAAATCCCTGCTCTGTGGACATTTGTTACTTGACTCACTTTGGGATTCCCGCAACCCCAGGCCCAGAAAACTATCTGTCAGCTTCTTTTCCCAGATAGGAAAGGGGTAGTCCAGGGAGGCCACCTTGTATGAGGTCCCAAGATGACTAATAAGCTGTTGGGGTAGGACCAGGACTGGTGACCCCAAAGTCCATGCCCTCTGGTCTAAGTCTCAATGTTTCAGATAATTTTTCTCTGTGTGCAGATAGCTGCCTGGCTTTGAGACCAGAGAGCCCCTCAACCCCCACCTGTTCCCTACACTGTGCCCAGTCCCCAAGAAAGGAGCCAAAAGGTCTACGTACAGCTCCAAAGCTCACCATTGGTGATCGGCCATAGGCAGCAGCGGCGGCAGCAGCAGCAGCACTCATCTGGGGTGGGATGTTGTGGAGACCTGCATAAGCGCTAGGGCTGGTGAGGGAGCCGTTCATCTCGTGGTGGCCCATCATTGCAAAGGGTGTCGCGTAGGAGCTGGTGATGGAGATGGGCGTGCGCAGGGCAGAGGCTGTGGGAAGGCAGGTGTCAGCAATGGATGAGCCTCAAGAGACCGGACCCTCCCCACACTGACAGGACAAGGCCATGGCCCCTCTACCCAGCAGCAATCCTTCCTGCGTTCTATAGCTGCCCACTCCAGGCAGTCCTCTCAGATTGAAAGGATCCCTGCCTTCAGGCCCCTCTCAGAGCTGAGAGATGTACCCACCTCTTTTTGCAGAGCAAGCACAGAGGCCCAGGGAAGGGGCTCGTGCAGGCCTGGAAGAACTAAGAACAGAGCGGGAACAGATCTGGGGTATCCTGCCTGACCTATCTGGTGCTCCTTCCATATGCCTGGCCTAGTAGTGGCCCCAGTAAACCCTGAAGTCTGTGTTGAAGTCTCAGCATCCATCTTCTCCTCAAACTTGACTGTGAAGCCCGCAAAGGCCCTAGGAAAGCCCCAGCATGGACACGCTCCCTGTACTCTGGCCCCAGCTATGGCCTGGGGCAGACTCCCTCCCCACCCCCCACAACACCCCAGCCCCTGGTGCCTACCCATTATACCTATCGGGTCCATGCCTGGAGGCTTGCCTGGCATGGACCGGAGCCCTGGGGTCGTGCTGGTGCCTGGAGTTGGGGCATCGTTCCTCGGAGTTGGTGTATTGGACTTGAGCCCCGGGGTGGAAGATTTGTCATTCTAAAGAGGGAAGATGCAGAGACCAAGGGAAGCCATGAGGACTCCTCTCTCCTAGCTGGGCACAATACCTCATATACTAAAGCAGCAAAGAGCCCAGTGCCAATACCAGTTATGAACCTTCTGCGGAACAGCCTCTCCGTCCTTGCTCAACCACACTGGGCAGGGACTGTGGTGTCACTACTATTTTACAGAGGCAGAAACGAAGCTCAGAAATGTTGACTAACTTGTACAAGGCCCAGCTGGCAGGCAGTAAAGTCAGAGTCTTTTAGGTCTTCACCTCTGTCCTCTAATCAGCACCTCTCCAGCTCTGGCCCCTGATCACCTGCCTCCCCATTCCCAGCCCAGCCTCACAGACACACTTACGTGACCAAGGTCTTTGGTCTTGGAGGAGGGTGTGCTGCTGGAAGAGGCTACCGAGGCGGGACTGGTAGGCGCATCCTTTTTCAGGCCGCGGCCCTTATCTAGCCCGTTCTCAGGAGGGGAGTGTGCGGGGCTGACTCGGGGTGTTGCTGGGTCCTAAGAATACAAGTGACCGAGATGTGCTGCCAGCTGCAGCCAGACTGGCATCTTCCCTGCTCTGGGCGTAGGAAGGGAGGGGGCATGGTGATGGGGAGAAGAGCATGGCTGAAAGACTGGGGGTTCCCAACAGGGGCACCAGCTCTTAACCATCTAGTCTGACCCTTCATCCCACAGATGGGGAAGGAAGAATAGTGACCTGCCCCAGAACGAACTCAAGTTCACGACTCCATCAGTGCTGCTGGGCTTGCCCTGGTGTGGACTCCTTCCAGCTCCTCCTACCCTGCTGGGGCTGACCCTGGGGCTGCAACTCTCACCTCAACAAGGTGAGGGAGGTGGAGGGAGGGGTGGGCATAGCTGACCTGGAGGAGCGCAGGAAACAGAACTGGCCTCTATCTGGGATCTTTGGGGATCTTTCTCTGGGACCCACTGCAGGAAGCCCTCAGTGCCCATAAAGGCCAAGCCCCCAGGCAGCAAGGCCCTTCCTGACCTAACACCCCAAGACCTTGTTACCCTGCTCAGGCTGCCAATAGTACCAGAACAGAGGACAGATCTCCCCTCCACCCCAGAATGACCTGTCTCAAACCATCCCAAACAGAGAGCCTCCCTGCAACCCAGGCCTGCTCGTACCTCATTGGAGACATCCACCACCAGATCGTCACTCTTGTCCCCATCACTATCCTGCAACCAACAGAGAGAAGCCAACTGGCCAGTAAGAGGTCATGCTCTTTCCATCCCTCCTCCTGCCAGCCTGGCCCTGAGCCAAACCCAAAAGTCCAGCCTTTCCTCCTCTGCTTTTCCCTTCGACGAACTCAGCTCCTCAGAGGTCCGGTTTCCCAGCCCAGCCTCCCCAGCTCTGCGGTAACTCCACTGCCTGCCACCGGGCAGCCTCACTGACACCTGTCCCCTCTCCCTAAGGGCTGCCTCATAACATGTCTCTCTGAAGCTAGAACCATCTTTCCCACTGGGTTTATATTCTCTGTGACTCGTAAGTCAGTGCAGAGTGCTACTCTCACCTCATCATCCACCCCACTGCAGGACAGGTGAGTCTCACAGACATGCAGGGAACATCAAGTATGCCGTGTGCGCATGGCCACGGAGCAGCCTGGTAACTGAAGAGGGCTGGGGGCTGAGTCCCAGCACCTGTTTCCCCTTCCCTTTGCCCTAGTTCTTGGCCCTGTGCAGCCTGGTACAGGGCAGATATGACAGCCATGCTTTCCCTGGGGTCTCCTGTATCAGAGGCATCACATGGTAAGGCTATTAAAACTCAAGGTAGCATGACTGAGTAGATGCACACCTCGGCCTGGCTGTGAAGACTGCAGGGTCAAAGCATGAGACACCAGGCAGAAGGGGATTCTGGGGAGCACTGCAACAGCAGCACGGTCATCCCATCGGTGGGAGAGGTACAGAGCTCTCCCCACTCCCACCCACTCCTGCCTCATAGTGGCTCACATGCTCAGAGTGCATCTAAACCACCCAGCCATACTTGCATCCCTCCTCGGCAGGCAGCCTCTCTGATTCACTCCTGGACCCCAAGAGGGCTGGGGCCACAGAGCTTGGGCCTTATAGACACTCCCATCCTACCCAGCACAAGCCCTAGCTGACCCGCCGCGCCTCAAACGTACATATCGGCTCAGACTGTCCTTCTCCTCTGCTTTCCGCTTCTTGGCTTCCATGCTGTAGTCTGCGGAGCCCCGGTGCTTCTCACTGGCCCGGAGGCTTTCCGAGGGTGACACAGAGTTATTCTAGAAACCAGAAGAGGATAAGGGGTAAAAACCTTTTGCTTGCTAAGTGCAACATCTCAAACATCCATGGCACAGCTAAGCACAGTTGACCACCCAGGAGTCCAGAGGAAGAGCAGCTCAACTCTGAGGTGTCTTGTAGACCTCAGCTCAAGCATTGCCTCACCAAGGAAAACTCCCCAACTCCCCACACTGGGGACCCAGGGAGACAGGCTGGGAGCATCCCCACTACTCTTTTATAACAATACCATTGCTATTAAGTAATTAATTTTGCAGTGAGTCATCTGCCTGCTGGCCTGTGAGACTATGCTCCATGAGGGCGAGGGTCAGCAATGTTCTACTTCACCACCCACCTCATGACCTCGGCACTTAATCTGCTCAAAGGAGGGATAAGTGGAATTTCCACTGAGCCTTGTAAGATGGATCTGAGCAGACAGACTGGGGCCATGATCAACATTTCGTCTGCCGAGCCAACAGGAATGGGGAGACTGAGAGGGGAGAGAGCGTCGGGCTGCCTGCAGGTTGCCGGGCAGATGAGCAACCCAGCACCACCCCGCTCTTCCTCCATGGGAGACCTTCAGAGACTTTGGAGAAACACCAGGGTTTTTAAAGAAAACAACAGTCAGGAAGCCCTTCCCTCTGAATGACAAGAGAAGGTATAAGGGCAGAAGGGATCACCTCCTCCTTTGAAGCAGGCAGAAAGGAGGCCTCCGAGAAGTTGGGGGACGTGCCCCAGTACCCCCAGCGGGACATAGCATGAAGGAAACCCAAGTTTTTCAGGTCAGGGAGAATTGAATTTCTCTCTGAACTATAAAGCAAGTGAGGACAAGACTCCTTTGGGCTTGGAGACCTGGGAAGGGGGAAAGTGAGAGGCACTTGCAGGCGGGCCTGGGGGTGCAGCAGGCCTGGGAATTGAGATAGTGGTCAGGAGCCACCTGCATCGTGCAGCTGTTAAAGGAACAGGACAGAGGAGCTGCTGGCAAGGGCATCTGCAACAAACCTTTGTCTCAAAGGACCAACACCCCTCTATGATGTGGGGAGAGTTGCTTCTCCCTGTGAGCCCCTCTTTACCTTCCCTTCCTCACCCACCATTTTCTGAGCAGCTGTCCTGGGTCAGGCTAGAGGTGGCAGAACGAACAGGTCACAGTCTTGAACGAAAAGGTCTGCCAGTCCCTATCCTGGTCCCTAGGCAGCACAGGGGTGCCCAAGGAAGTCACATGGAGACACGGAGGGACGCCCCTTCAGAAAAGAACAGTCTTGCAAGGCAAGTGGGCTGAGCCTTCACTATTTGTCTCCCCATGTCACTGGAGGCCAAGGCCAGCTCAGGGGAAAGGGTCACTTGGAGGGAACAGGGAAGGGCGGTGTTTGTGGGGAACAGCACGGGAACCAGCCACAGAACTTAATTTCCTTTCCTAAGCCGGTTTCTGGGCAGACCTTCCCTGCCAAGTTTCTGCCTGAAGCAAATTAAAATGGCAGAGTTATCAAGCCTTGAAGAAAAAATGGAGGTTATAACGGGGACTGCAGCTCAACCTTCCCCACAGCCACGCAGGGGCGGCGGCGATGCGCGCACAGCCGCAATTCAATTAGCTGCTACAATCGCCGGCAGAAAAATCACCGTCATTTCATTTCATTTCCTCCGATGGTGGCGGCCACCCTGTGCTAAGCAGAAACGCTCCCAGCCCCTCGCTGGCTGCCCCGGCGGGCGGGCGGGGAGAGGAGGGGGCGTGCGGCTGCTCATGTTTCTCCTGGCGACCCAGTGGTGCGCGCCCCAGAGAACAGCGAGCTCTTTCTTCTCATGCAGTCAGGCTGAAAACCCTCGCCGCTACCGGAGAGTCATGTCAGGCATTTAGCGGCATCGATCCAGCCCGCCTCTGGCTGGCAGGCGGCCAAAAAACTAAGTATTTTTTATTGCTTCGGCTAGGCAAGGAAATATGAATGAAGCTACCTCTAATTGGACTCCAGACTAACCCCTCTGGGACAGCTTCCAGCCCGTCCCTCATACCCCTCCCACTCCGACACAGCCCTGTCCTTCCTGCCGTAGGCCTCATCTGTTGACAACCTGGTTTCCAAAGCCTGATTACTTCAGTCTACACCCCACCCCACGCCCCGTCACCACATGTGCACAGCCTAAAGTGTCCGGGCCTGAGCAGCCCAGCCCACCGTCCCTCCCACTGCTGCCTCTCCATTACTTCCCACTGGATTCTCCAGTGGCCCCTGTGTGTCCTCTGCTCTGTAAGTCTGCCATGCACAGATGTCAGCAAGCATGGTGAGTAAAAAGTTCAGCTCTTAGGGGTCCCCCACGGGGTTCTTTGAGCAGAAAGTTTTCCTGCATGGGGCACAGAGGAAAGAGGAAGAGGATGATATGAAGGATCCACTTCATTGCAGTGGGTCCCTGTGAACTGGGTCATCTAGATCCCGAGTCTTGTCCTAAGAGGGTCTTCCCAACAAAGTGGAGAGCTCGGCCTGGGAGGAATCATCCCCATGGTACAGATAAAAAAGAAAAAGAAAAAAACTCTGAAGCTCAGAGGGGCCAAGAGAGCTATCCAGTCTCATAAAGCCGAGACCAGAGCTAAGCCTTGAGGTGTCCGATCCAGCCATCCTTCTATCTAGGCAAACTGCCTCTCCAAACACACCACTGTTAGAGGATCAACACTAAAGCATTCAAAATGGATTTTCAGCTTCAATTATTCCCCTTCAGTACCTAGCCACTCTCCTCAGCCTAAATGTGGCCTGGCTTTCTGAGCACGCAGGCAGGGTGAGTGGAGAAGCCAGCATTACTGCTAACGGGAGGTTTAAAAAGTCAGCCAGGGAGGGGGAGTTTGGGGAGGGGAGGCGGGTAGGATTGGAGGGACCTGCCCAAGGAAGCTTCTGTCTAGATGGTTAGTTAACTGCCTGACCTTCCAAGTCCTACTTAACACGAGGTAATAACCAAAGCCATCCTAACAGATTAGATGGCCCCAGATACAAGGACGGCGATGAGGAATAAAATAGCTTTGCTAATCGCTAAAGGATTTTTTTTATCCAGACTCCACTGCGCTTATTCAGAAGGCTTATTCACTTGAAACAGAACCTCGGAGCCTCAGTGTGATCAGAAAGATTTACAACAAATCTCAGAGCTGGCAGACACGCAGGCGGCCTGGCCTTAATGCTTGCCTGCTAGCACTTTCTTAAACCAAGTGAAAGCCCAGAGCAGGGAGAAACCTCAGGCATTTGAAGGAAGTAAGGACACAGCGTCATGTAGGAGGCATCCAACCTGGGAGGTGGATAAGACCTCTGGCCCAGGATGTGGGACACCAGGGTCCTATGCCTTGGGTCCAGCCCAACGACTCCACAAAGCCTCTGGCAGGGAAGACCCAGTGCTAGTCAGCTGACCTCTCCAGTTAATCATCTTTCATATGAAAGGGAGTGAGAGCCCAAGCCCTTCATTTGACAAATGATGGACCTAATGCCTGGAGAGATGAAAGGCTTCCACAATGGAAGGTCACTATCAACAGGTGCCAGCAGTCCTATTTTATAACAGTAACTACCTTCCCCCCACACCTCACCACCAGTATCTCTGGACTAAGACATAGTCATCAACACATCAGCAATGAAGCCAGGTCTCCCAGCTCTGGCACAAGTAAACAAACAACCCTCAACTCCAACCCAGAGCAAAACAGACAACCCAGATGATGGCTTTGGATACCACGGACGGGTCTTAGGTCTGCAATTGTAGGGGCGAGCCTCCAAACCAGAAGCCCTGAGTCCCCTCCTCCTCCCAGCACCCCAAAACCCCTGTGGCTTCCATAGTGCTCAACACTTACCGCACTGGATTCTCTCTCTTTGAGGAGGGAAGGCCAGGGCAGGAGGAAGGTCAGGATCCATAAGAGAAAAGACAAAAAGAAAAGGGAAAAAGGTCAGTTCCAGCTAGCTTTTGTGATTTGCTAGTTCACTGGTTTAAAAATTAGCAGAAGGCCTGGCTCTCTGTCTTTGTGGGTCAGACAAGGAAGGGTCATTA
This sequence comes from Otolemur garnettii, assembly GCF_000181295.1. NCBI lineage: Eukaryota > Metazoa > Chordata > Mammalia > Primates > Galagidae > Otolemur > Otolemur garnettii. The sequence continues at coordinate 22,461,396 of NW_003852406.1, forward strand.
GGGGGCCTTTCTCAGTTTGGAAATTAGCCACCCCAACTCCAATCCTTCCCCCATACCACCAGTCCCCAGGGTGGGCTAGGGGAGGCCTCTGGCCTACTTCTCCCTGACACTCCAGAAGGGTACCAGCTTCACTCTCTAGTGGTTAGAGTTTTTAAGGCTACAGGCTTGAAAAAGATTATGCCATGTAAAATATCCATAGGATCTGAGAGTTGAGCACATTATTGTTTAAAAAAAAAAAAGAAAGAAGGGAATTTGGGAGTGGTTTTTAAAATAAGCCCTTGGAAGCTGGAGCCTCTGTCCTACTACAGGGACAAAAATCTTAGCCTCTGGTTCCCAGGACCTGCACCAAGGAAGGATGGTGACACTTCAGGTCCCCAATGCTCAGAGACTTGGAAGGCATTGGCCATGTGCTCCAATAAATATCCAAGGTCAGAGCACATGAGGTGGCAACTTTTCAAAAGGATCTGCCAGGCCCTTCCTCTCCTGATCCCACCAGTCCCTCCTAACCCCTCCTTAGTACAGCTTCCTAAGTCCACCTGGTAAGGGCCAGGGTGAAGAGTTAGAGAAAAAGTTCTGACCCCAAGTCTTTCCAATCATCTCCCTACTTACAGGCAGTGTGAGTGTGCTCACTAGCCCCACTTACAGGCAGTCAACTAATACATCTTGACTAGAGCACCAACTGTATACCTTATCCAAGGCACTGATGAGACCTGACACTAAGGAGAAACCCAGGAATTTGGCCTCTGTCCTCAGAGGACCAATGCATCTGGCAAAGACTAGACATTTTCCAGGAGTGGGACATAAAGAGATAGCAACAAGGGCTCAGTCTTACACTCCAGCTCTTAAACTCTTAGAGGAATTTGAAAAAGGTCCCCGGTCCAACCAGAAAGGCATCCTGAAGATGTAGACTGGGGCTAGCCCTTAAAGGACAGGCAGGGTGCTTCAGATGAAGGGACAGGTGTCTTCAGGGCAGAGAGTACCAGGTGCAAACCAGGGATTGGGAAAAGGAGCCTGGGGACAGTGCCAATCAACATCAGCCAGGGATCCAACAGCTGGCTCCAAGTCTTTTGTTAACTCCCTGTCTTTGAGCAACAGTATTTGCTGTGTCCACTCACTGTGGGGCCTGCGGTCACCCACCCCTTGCTCAGCCCAGCCCCATCTGCCCCAACCCCTGTTCAAGTCGCACCTCTGTGGTCAAGTTCATGGTGGTTCTTCTCGTCCTTTACTGTCAGGTGGGCCTGGCTACCCAGCGCACCCAGCGCCAGTAGCCCAGAGCTGCTCCCTGTCACTGGGGGGATTCCTGGAGGCTGGAGGCCTGACGGGTGGGGTGGCAGCTGGACCGGGGGGCCATGTGTGGCATGGGAGAGATGCTGCGCCTGGAGCTGCTGCTGCTGCAATGAAGTTGGTGGTGAGCGTGCAGAGCACGGGGCAGGGGAGGCGCGGCCACCCAGAGGGAGCAGCGATTCCCAGCCCCCTCGCTCCTGCATTTGGCTCCATGGGCAGCAAGGGGGAGACAGCCACAAAACCTTTGCCCCAGCTCAGTCCACATGCTCATCTTGCTGAAAGAAGTCTGGTAATGAACTACAGTTTAGATATAGGATTTATGAGAGCAAGTGCCCACCCACCCACCCTCCAGGCCCCAGTTTCGGGACAGAATTTCTCAGTGTTTGTTTCCAAGCCCAATATAAATAATGCATGCATTGAAACACCACAGTCATTGGGTTCCCTCTCAGTGGAGGGATCCGTGTTTAAGCTTGCAGCAGCTGCGTGTCTGCTCATGCGTACATGCCTTCCACATTAGCTGCCAGCATCTCCCTCCCCGAGGCCATACCCTGGGGAAGACTCCCTAATTTGAGGGATTCTAAGCCTGCCTCACAGAGCTAGGGCAGGGCAGGCCAGTGCAGAAAAGTCTCCAGAGCAAGATGAGCTGGGGCCCAGAGAGCTAACATCACCGGAAGACATCAGAATAGAAAACAAGGCAACAGGAAGAGTGAAAGGAAGCTTTGGGGCCAAGCAGACCCGACAACGCCACCCCCAGCCCCTCTGGCACTTCCTAACATGCATGGGGCAGATGACCTCAACTCCCTGAGCCTCAGATTTCCTTATCTGTAAAGGGGAAAGTAGCGCCAGCCCCCAGGAATTACTGTAGATGATGCATGTGGCAGCTTGGGGCACAGAGCTACTACTCATGCAGCATCAGAACAGCAGCTGACAGGTGCTGGAAGTTTACAGTGGACTCCTGAGCTGTTCTAAAAACTCGACAGGCATCCACTCAGTACTATCCTCAATGGCAACAGTACCAACCCTCCATCTCCTCCCTATCCCCAATCAAGGACTCTGCTCCCCTGGCTCCAGAGCCCTCAGACACCCCAATCCGACACTAGCCTCAGGGGTTCTCCTTCCCCTTCTTCCACGTGGCTAGCTTGCACCACCTTAGTGCCCTCCCAGCAGCCGTGACACAGTGTACCTTATCACTCCTAAGACTGTGCCAAGAACCATGGGCGCTATGGGCCAGCTACTCAGTGCCAAGTATTTCTTAGAGATCAAAATACTTCTTATGAGTGGTTGGGCCTTGAGTATGCTGGTATCTACCTGTGCACACATTTCTTCTCAACTAGTTCAAGAGAAGGCAATCAACACTTACAGAGTACTGGGGCACTTAGCAAATATTATTTCTAAACCTCCCAACCACCTGGCAAGGGAGGTTATGTCCATTTCATAGATGACAAACTGATGCACAAGGAGCTGGAGTGGGCGGCCAGTAACCGGCCAAGTGCCACCACTAGTAAGTGGGATTTGGACTCAAATCTGTCAACCACCAATCTCATCCAAAGAATGTTCTGAAGAAGATCCTCCCCAAAGCAAAAGGAGTCAACACCTAAATAAGGGAGCTCGCCTGTCGATGTGAAACACTCTTTGGGAATTGCTAACAGATACCAGTACACAAAAGAGGTGTACAGTCCTGGCTGGAGGAGGCAGTAAGTGTTTGAAGTCATAGGTAAAAGGCACTCCCCCACCACTAAGTTGCAAACTGCCAACCTGGCCCCATTTTTCAAAGTCAAAGGCAGCCACAGTAGCCACTATACTCCTGGCCCCAAAGGGCTCCTTTCTTAGCTCTGGGTGAAAGGCTGGTACCACAACCATTGCTCAGACCAACTGAGTGCCTCTGGGATGGCTGCTGCTGGCCATTATGGACGCTGGACCCCATTTCTGCCTGAGGACTCCCAGTAGACTCCCAGCTAAGGAGTGGCATCAGCCAAGTTCAATGCAAAGATTCAGCCCCTCCCCATTCAGAAGAAACTCAGGCTCCTTTAGGACAGGAACTTATCCACCTTTCTTTTTAAAGAAAAAGTAATTTTTTATATCTTATTACAAAACTAATACATGCTCATTGTAAGAAAATAAAAATAATACTAAAAATAAACATAGGTGAAAGTGTTTTTTAATCTTCAATGAAAAATTGAATTCAATCCCACCCTCAAAAGGGTCTACTCCTCATCTGCCTAGATTTTCTCCTATGGAAATCTATACATTTAAATGTATTTCTATACAAATGGGCTCTTGTGAACTATACTGTTAGACAACTTAATTTTAATTGAAGAGTGTTCTGAAGAAATCCATTTGTCCTCCTCAATGGCAACCCCTGGTGTGGGTGGACCACACAACTTTATCTGGACGCTCAGTTTTAAAAGGGAATCTCTAGTGGGGCCTCTTTGGTTTTACACCCATTGCTGGTAGGCCCTTTAATCTTGCTGGTGAAAACAGTTCAGTAAAATCCCAGAAAGCAAAGACTGCGGTATTTAATCCACTTTTTATAGAACACAGCCAGTAAGATCCTGTGAGGAAGAGATAAGAAAGAGGAGGGGGAGGAGGGCTTCGAAGAAGTTACTGCTGTCTGCGGACAAGGCTAGCTCCCTCCAGTCTTTTTCTAGAGATAATGTCTCGAAAGGCATGGCTGAATAGTTCCAAACAGACTGCCTCTCACCTTGCCAGGTATGATCACCTCTCCTAGCCAACCTGCCAGGCTCGGCTCTGCCTGGTCCGAACACCACCTACCCTGGATGCCTCCTCCCTCCTGAGAGCACTCACAGCTCCAGAGCCCAGAAGTCTGAAGTGGACTTCCAGCTCTATCCTTTATCAGTGTTTGTCCTCAGACAAGTCAGCTGCCCTCTGGGTCTCAGTGTCCTCATCTGCAAAGACGAGGATCAGAGTGGAGCCCATGTCCTCGGGTGGGCAGCGAGCATGGGCATCACTACATGTGGACACAAAGCAGGTGCGTGATCAACACTGGCAAATGCGAAGAACACGCCACAGATGTAACCGCCATCACCTTCCTCTTTACACGATGCTTGGCAACTTGTGAGTTCTAGGAATTCAGGGACTTTATCTAACCCATCCTGGCTCCTCTAACAGTGCCTAGCATGTTTCCTCGGTAGTCATTCCTGGGTGAATTCAATGAAAATGCTGGAAAAGGTATACATGCAGAGGTTAGCAAGTAAGTCAGCAAAGTGCTGTCTGAAAGCAATCGACTGCCTCCCAGACCTGCGCCTCCTCGCCAAGGCCCAACTAGATGCAGCTATGAGTTAGTCAGGACAAGAAGCATCAGTGTGGTAGTAGGTGTTCTGCTTCCCCCACATGAGAGCCAGTGAGCCGGCATCCGGACCTTGGAATAAAGGCAGCTACAGCTGTTTGGAGACAGTGGCTTTCAAAAAGACGTTGAGCTTCCCTGAAAGAGTGGATAGTTTTCTGCCTTAGTGTGTCATGTAGAAGCATCCTCTCAGCAAAAGAGGAAAGGAATCTCCCGTACAAAACTGAAGATTTTCTCATGTTCAAGTATAAGAATAACCCACTCTGCATGGCCAGAAGTCACTTTGAGGTCTTATTGGGGGAGGCTTGAAGCCACCGTCAAGCCTGGCCCAACAGATGCCTGAAAGCAGCGACACTTTTAGCAGGGCAGGGCTAAAAACTTCCCAGGCTTCTTCCTGGGGGAAGCAGGGAGAAGCAGTGCTAGGACTTACTGGGTGGAGGGCTTACTATCATCAGTCCTGGCTGCAATGGAGTAAAACAAAGTTTTCTCCCTGATGGGGCAGGGGGACCAGCTGACAATGACTCACCAGATCCACCATCCCCGTCACAGCCCAGCCCTCCATAGCCACCCTCAGGCTGTATTCCTATCCCCTGCAGCACAACGTACAGAAACACAGTGACATCTGAGTGGGAGGGTGACACTGTACTCAACTGGGGAGCTTTCCCCATGGTAGAGAAATAGAACTACTCCTACAGTCTGAACCCGCCTGTCTCCAGTTTCTGCCGTTCCTTCCAGTACCAGAACTTCTCCATCCATGATATACGAAAGGAAGTTGACAATTCCCCAGAAGGGGGGCCGGGGGCCTGCAACTAAGCCCGCCCATGCTTGCTTTTCTCTCCTTTAACATCACACCAGAACACAAGCAGGTCAAAGAACATGTCCCCTGGGACATACGTTGAGTCCTCCCTCCGTATGTGTGCCACAGGCCCACGGCCTGGGCTGGGAAGGTGCGGTCACTCTTAGGAGAGGCTGAAGGAAGATCTCGCTGTGTGTAATTGGATTATGCGCATCACACTTCGTGCCTTTACTCGCTGATTTAACGCTTCACTTCTCAGGTTCATGATTTGGGTAAAACTTAGTGAAGCTGTCTAAGCCTTTTCAGAGCCAATACCTGCCAAGGGCTCCCACCAGAGGATGCAAAGACAGGGCCGCAGCTGCATAAAATGCATGCTTCCTGTGGTCCTAGGGAAGCAAGAGCGGCCTCCCACCTCCGACTGTTCTTTCTCCATCACACAGCAAGGTGGGCACCGCAGCTCAGCATGGACTGAGCATGTAGTGCTCACAACGCGTGTCACCCCCACTTTACAGATGGGGGAACAGACCCAGCAGCAACCAGAGCCAGGACTCAAACCCAGCAACACCCCTCTCCCCACCACGGCTGCCTGGAAGAAAGAAAGAAACGGACCCTAAGGATACTCTCTTCGCCATCCTTTTCCCACACATAAAATTCCATCACCTGAATCCAGCTCAGCCACACCTCGAAGGGAAGGTAAAAACCTTAGGTGTGGCTTTAGAACACCCTGGGTACTTTGTGACAATGAACTATACAATGTTCCTCTTTCTCCCTGCCCCTACTTAAAAAAAAAAAATTAAGTCAACACTTTCCATCATCCCTTGCTCTAATAATTCCCAAGGAAACGAAGATCAAAGTGTCTGCCAGTGGGTAAGCAGGTGAGCACCCTCTACTTCCCAGTCCTAAGGCTTCGAGCCAACACACTGCAATGTAAACAGAGGGTCTTCCTGCTCAGCTGCGCATGCCTGATACATCAGCTCACGGGATCTTTCATCTGCTTGGGAAAGACAGACAAGGCCTTATGCAAGTTGCTGACCAAAGGTCCAATTTCCCTCCCTGTGCTTAGCAATACTGTCCTAGAGGAAAGGACACAGACACAGAAACAGATCTACAGGAACCAACACAGACAAGCTTCTAGCCCGTCTTCCTCGGGTGGGCATCTGAGTCCCCTGTGGACTAGCAGGGGAGTGCATGGGCCTGCCTCCCTCCAGCTTTGCTTCCCTCCCCTCTCCACCCTCCTGACCTTGAATGCTGGCCTTCCTTACCGGGAAGGAAACCCCCCAAAATACTTTAATCCTCATGATAAATTTGCCACTGCTGACCACTATGCCCAGGCCAGATGGACCTAACTGATTTCTCTTCTGAGTTGAGCTGAGTCACAACGTCATGACCCTTCCAACTCTATGCCCAAGAGAGCTATTAAAAAACCAACTATAATGGGTGTGCCATATGAACCCTGTCTAGTCCTCCTCCTCTTTTCACGAACAGGGAAACTGAGACCTGGAGGAACACAGTGACTTGCCCAAAACCCTCCTGACTCCCAGACCAGGGTGCCAGGCTGCTTCTCCTTCGGAGTGGCAAATCCACTAGCTGCTGCCCAGGGCCTCCAACTCTTCCTTGCTGGGGCCAGGATACCTGCCCCTCTGCCATTGGGCCCTTGCCTTCCTCTTCCCCACCCCAGTTCCGGAGGCTGCTCAGCCACAGGGTTGCTCTCAGCCCTCCTCCAAGAAGAGATAAAGAAGGCCCCGACTAGATTAGCAGCTCCTTCAGGCAGGCAGGGCTCCCAGCGTGAGCATGCCTCAGCTGTCCGTAATTCCTGCCTTGTGAGGCTCTGTCAGGCGCAGCGATTAGACGGCTGCCTGCTTAATGACAGGGCGACGGCTGCATTCACTCAGAGAGGAGAAGCAATTACCTTGAAAATGGGGGTCACAGGCCCCACTCGTTGGCTTTAATTGAATTCCAATGTCTGCCTCAAGCTGCCTTGACCTGGCTTGTAGCTTCCTAAATACTCCTTAAAGGAAGTGGAGCTAATCCAAGCGGTGCTTCTTCCCCAATTTTAGTCCTTTCTTAAAACTTTAAAAAAAACACAAACCTTATTTTCATAAGAGGATTTTGATTCCAAAGAGGGAAGCAGATGGGGAGCAGGGACCCCACTGTGGCCACTGCAGGGGTGGTAGGGCTTAGCCTGGAAACCCCCAAGAAGATGCCTGGGAAGGAGGAGTGGGAAAAAAAGGAATTTCAGGTACTGGAACTCACTGAGTATATACCCTGCCCCGACATCCCCTCTACTACGAGCAGAACCACCTCACTGGTCACGGGGACAACAGACATGGGCCACAGGGCTGCAACCAAGCTGAGGAGAAGAGCCCTGGCCTGGCTTGCTGCTAGTGATCCTACATCAGTGCCCCTCTCTGAAAATCAAGGGCATAGCTAGATCAGTGGTTCTCAACCAGGGGCCACTTTGCCCCCCACAGACATTTGGCATTATCTGAAGACATTTCAGGGTGTCACCAGTTTGTGTAGGGTATGTTGTTGACACACACAGTGGCAACAAATCAAGAACGCTGGTGAACATCTCACAATGCACAAGACAACAAGGATTTCATCTGACCCCAAATCTTCAATGGTGTCAAGGCTGAAGAAGCCTGGGCTCCAGGACCACTGAAGATACCTCCAACTTTAAGATAGGACTTTCACTTCTGGGGATGCTGCCTTCCAGCACTGAACACATCCTCATGTTCTAGTTTCCATACCATTCTCTGCCCCTGCCACAGGCTAGTTGAAGGTCTGCTCTTCCCCCAGCAAGGCCAGAATTCACACTAAGCTCATGTTTCCACCCCTCCCCTAGCAGTACTGAGCAGCCCCCTATGGGATTAGGAAGGACAAACCCATCAGGCTGCCTGCACCAAACAACTCTGTAATCATTTCGGGTCCTGACAGTGTGTGGAGAGGTCAGCGTCCACAAGCAACACTCTCTGTCACTGTCACTGACTTCCCAGTGTCCCTGGTAGGAGTGAGGAGAGCCCAGACAGATGAGCCGGCTCACTCTTGCCTTTCACAGATATAGCAACTGAGGCCCAAGGAAGAGAAGGAGCATGCCCAAGGTCACTTGGGAAAACTCTGACTGAAACCCAGGCCTCCAGGTTTCTCCCCCAGATGAAGAAGTCAAGGGTCATCATTTATCCTGTCAAGCAGAAGAAACTTCGGAGGCCTTCAGTTACCATGAAATAATGACCTAAGAACAAAAAGAGGAATGAAGACCAACCAGGATCCCAGAATGTCCAGGCTGATGGGACCTCAGACAAGCAGTCCACTGCCTCCCAAGCCTGACTACTCTTCAGAATGATCTGGAAAACTTCAGAAACACAGATTCCCAGTCCGACCTGGAGACCTGTGGAAAAGAGCTCTGGGGCGAGTGACTTGAAATCTGTACTGCCCAGAAGCTCCCTGCACCAGACCAACCCTACAGATGGGGACCAGGAAGCAGCCATCTCATCAAACCCCTTCACTTGAGGAATGAAAGGTCCCACTGAAAAAAACTGTGAGATTCTCTTAAATATCTTTAGCCTCACACAGAATAGCAAGCAGGGGAAAGATGCTATTGGGTCCAAGAAATGCACTGAAGATGCAAGGCAAGCGGGAGCCCCGAAGGGGAGAGATCTGACTGCCCTTTTCCACCAAGGGGGCAGACCAGTGGTAGGCCTCAGAGCTCTCTTGAGTAATTTTCGTTCCCTGCAAGACAGGACCTCTGGAAGGTCAGCAAGACCTCTCTAGGTGCCCCAGCTGTAAGTCCCAAGGGCACATAATGGAAGCTCAGCCAGGCAGCTTAGCGCAGGGGCAGCAAGACCTAAACCCAAATTCCACAGCACGGTGCACACCCACAGTACAGCAGAGACAGTTCTGATCCCAGGTGGCCAAAGAAGGGCAGACCTCTGCCAGGGGGAGGCAAAGAGGCCCCAGGGGAGATGTGAGGGGGCAGCCAGGTACTGGTGGGTTGGCCTGGCCTCAAGGTGATCTCAGGCCTCTGCCCTCCTCAATGGCAGGGATACCAGAAGCCAGGGGAGGACAAGGTTGATGAGTGTAGAGGTGGATTTCAGGTGTATCTGCACCCCTTTAGCTTGGGGTCTGGGAGTCATTCGGGGAGCCAATGGGGAGAGAGCCTCAAATGGGTCCAAGCCCATGGGATGCTTGCAGAAGCCGGAGCCCTGGGGCCGCCATTCTTTGAGGCCAGCTAAGGTCAGGGTCAATCTCTGGTTATGGTAAATGAGAGGAATAAAAGGGCTATACACACGGTGAGAGGCAGACTGGGGAGTCCACGTACCCCGATGATGGCGTTCAGCTCCGTCATGGTGACCTGCTTGGCGCGTTCCACCGCCTGTGCCACCTGCTGCTGGTGCTGGAGGGAACAGGGTGTGGTTAGAGGTGGCCATCCTCCCCGTCAGAGAGAAGGCAGGGGCTGCATGGCACAGGCAGGGCCTCTAGGGACAGAGTCCCCAGAGAAGTCAGAGGAGCCCCATTGAGCAGGCATAAAACCCAGGTCAGGAGGTGACAGGCTATTTGACTTTTTCCTTTAAACCGTTTTCAATGAGCATGTATTACTTTTGTAATCCAAACTTGAAGTTCTAAACTAGAGATGCAAGCCAGAAGATGGCTATTAGTCAACCACACATATAAAACATTTTTTTCCAGGAAATCTGAATATGAACTGGATATCAGATGATATTACAGAATGATTATTAGTTTTCTAAACACGGCAACAATATCATAATCACGGAGGAGGTATTCCCCTTTTTAGGAGATGCTGTTATACTAGTTATCTTGCAACTTCCATCCAAAGGGTTTGGAAGAAAAGTACCTGTGTTTAGACATGTGTATGTATACCTAATATGTCTAAATAGTGAGGAAACAAAGCATATTTCTAGATAGGTAAAGAAAAGAGCAGTAAAATGAACCCTAACTATAGACTTCTGAGAGCCTATGATATATCCAGGAAGATTAATTAATTATAACAAATGTCCCACTCTGGTATGGGAGGAAGGCTACGGGAAATCTCTGTATATCCCACTCAATTTTGCTGAGAACCTCAAACTACTCTTAAAAAAATAAAGATTTTTTTTCATGTGTTGCATTCTTTCCCACCAGTCTTGAGGTAGCACCAGCCACACACACAGCTGTCTCCCCTACTGGGCTGCAAACTCTGAGGGCATCACTATAACCAATTCTAAAGCTGACTCAGTCATTTATTGGCCACAACTCTGCACAGAAATGCAGGACTCTGCAAAGGAGCTAACATGGTCCCAGCCACGGAGCAGGAGTGGAGATGAGGCCTGCCCCGGCTGAAATGAGATCAACTCATCTGTCTGCCCTGTACAACAGAGGCTCCTTGGAGATAGTTCCCTCAAACCACCCACTAAGCCCAGCCCTTGCCTCAAGCGGGAGTCCCTTGGAAGGTATGCTCAGGTGGTGATGTGACCCCTGGTCACTCCTAGCAAGGGCACTCTGCGCCTGGGGGCTGAGAGTCTGGCCCTGAGCACAGGAAAGCAGGACTGGGAACACTAGTTTAGAGGGGACAGAGGTATCCACTGATCACTCTTCTCTGTGGACTCAGGTGGTGGCAGAGAACCACTTCTATCAGAAGGAGCAAATGGTCCCTCTGATGTGGCCTCCTGATTTCAAACTGGCTGGAGAAGGCTTTGTAAATCCCCAAACTGTCAGATTTGTCAATAGGAATGGCCAGGTGCTGGGCTCCAGAAGACCCCAGCAGCCACTGGGCTGATTTGGAAAGAAAAAGAGAAAACGGTAACATAAGATCTTACCTCTTGTGACAGGAAAGGCATGATCTGGGCTAAAATTGTGTTCAGTCTCTTCGCAATCTCTGTCTGCAAGGGCAAAGAGACCACATGACGCTCAGGCAAATAAATCAAGTCACCAAAATGTCACAGACAAGTGCAAGTGCAAACTCCCCCAAACCACAGCCCCTCACCAAGGGGGGGCTCTGTCCTCTTCACCCTCAGTCCACCCCCTGCCAGAAGGCTCTTGCTCAACCTACAGCATGAAGAAATCTCCCCCAACTCCCCCTGCACTGAAGCCAGGCTGCCTATACTTTGGGGAGCTCCAATTTCCTACCAGAGGTGGTCTGTTTGGTCAGGATAGTTTGCAACCTCTGCATGAATCCTTAATTAAAAACAAAGCCAAACAAACAAAAATCCACCCTCCCACATCTCAGCAAAACCCACAAGAGTGAAATGCAATTTGGTGAGGGAGGAACTGCTTTGCCCAATTGTGTCCAATGGCAACAGGACACAGGCTCTCAGACAAACTGGTGGGGGGCAACGGGGAAGGGGCACTAAGAGAAGCCCCAGGAATGCATGAGGTAAAGGGTTCCCTGGGGTCAGCCTTACATGTACCCTGCCTTTCACTGCTGCCTTTCCCCAACCAAGACCAATCCCTCCCCCACACGTGTCACCAGCCTGGTACCCCACCATTAATGCTTCAGTTTTTAGGGTACAGCAATTGCCTTGTCTAAGAAACTGCTTAAAGAGGTAAAATCACTAGATCCCTAACCCCTTGTAGAGGTTGGGACGTCCTAGTAAGGTAGATCAGTTCTTAGCCTCCAACTCATACACCCCTCCAAAAGTTTGCATTTAGGAAAACATTAGCTGTCTCCACCAGTGTCCTGTGAAGCCCTGATCTCAGACCAAGAATGGTGCTAAATGGTTAACCGAATCCAGACAGAAAGGCCTAGAACCACTCACTGACAGACAACTTTCAAAACTGCTTTTCTTATCTCATTCTGAATCCTGAGCCTGCCAGGACTGAGGTCCCAAAGCTGGCTTCAAAGCTTTCATCAGCGCATAGCAATCTTTCAGAGACAAAACCATGACAACAGCCTTTAAAAATCTGTGATCATCTGCATGTCAAATGATTCTGGATGAGAAATGCTCGTGCACTTAAAATAAAAACAATGCTGTCTGAAGGCTTACAAACAGACCCTGGGCCTCAGGAGAATTCCTGGAGTCAACACCCTCCACCCCTCTACCCCTCCACCCCCCAGCCACTAAAGCCAACAGCTTGGTCTGTGAAGGGACAGGTCATCCTCTAAAAACCTGATGGGCTTTTGAGGGCCTGTGTCCTGGGCTGCTGGCCACAGTGCCAGGGCTCGCCAACCTACAGAGCCCATCCACTACAGCAAGGGATCCTGGCAGGGGGACAAGGGATTGCTGCTGTCAGCTTTTTGCCTGGAACACCCGGATCCTCAAGAACAGAGCCAATGTTTCCCAGCAGGCGCCATTGTTGGCATTTGAGGTGGAACAATTCTTGTTGTGAAGGACTGTCCCTCATAGCCCAGACCAACTGTATCAATAAAATGGTTCTCACTTCCAAACTTCCAGGGGAGGAAGCATCACCTCCAGCTCAGACCCACTGGGACCTGACATTTGCACATTTGTGGTGCACTTTAGCAAGGAACACCACACATCAGGGTTTCTCAACCGCCATGCTATTGACATTTCAAGCCAGAGAATTCTTTGTTGTGTGGAGCTGTTCTGTGTACTGTAGGATTTTTAATAGTGTCTCTAGCTTCCACCCGCCAGGAGCCCGTCACTCATACTGTAAGGAATGTGGAAGGATTACTAAATAATTATTACGTAAATCAGTAATTTAGGTAAGTGGCAAGAATTCTCCAAAATAGGGTCCTTTCTCATTCTGCTTACTTTTTCCTCCCCCAAATCACCTGATAGTAGGGAAGGGGAATGAAATAAAAGTCAGGGTCGTATGGAGAAACAATCAGCTAGCTTGCATCTCAAGTGCAAATCTACGCAGAGCAACAAGTCCACTCTCCCGTCTTATGCTCACATGCCAAATAAGAATAGAAAGGTACATTAACAACAAAAAACAGACAAAAATAAAATAACCCAGTCTTATGGTTTTTTTATTTTTTTTTTTTTGAGAGTCTTACTTTTGTCACCCTCGGTAGAGTACTGTGGCATCATAGCTCACAGCAACCTCAAACTCTTGGGCTCAAGCAATTCCCTTGCCTCAGCCTCCTGAGTAGCTGGGACTACAGGTACCTGCCACAAAGCCCGGTTATTTTTAGAGGCGGGGTCTTGCTCTGGCTCAGGCTGATCTTGAACCTGTGAGCTCAGGCAATCCACCCACCTCGGCTTCCCAGAGTGCTAGGCTTACAGGCGTGAGAAATTGCACCCGGCCCAGGCTTATGGTTTGTATGCTCATGGGTTTAAGTCCTGTTAAATTCTGGAAGAAAGGGGTGTGGAGAAAGCGTGCAAACCCCATCCTCCCAGCTATAACTATACCATCAGCTGCTATCCCCCGCTTTGTCTCCTCAAAAAGTAGGAGTAAAGATTGAGCCTCACTTCTCTTAACAGAGGCTGCCCAACCCTGAAAATGGGCTCAGTACACTCTGGTGAGTCAAAGAATGAACAGGAAAACTGTTCACTAAACAATGTTTTTAAGGTTTGTTTTTGAGGGTGGCGATTGGGGGAAGGGAAGTTCCTGGAAATAGAAAGTTAGCCAGCCGCACAGAGCCACTTTGAACAATAGTCATAATGGCTAACATCCGCTGACCCAACTGTTGCAAGCTAGCATTTTACACGTGTGAGCTCACAATAGCCCCACAAGGAAAGTACTTAAACATTTCCATTTTTCAGATGGAGAAACCAAAGCTCAGCAATGAAGCAACTTCACTAAATGACTTCCTATGAAGAAGCCAAATTTTGACATTTTGAGAGTTTCGAGAAATATTTTTGAAAGAAAAAACCACCATTAGGGTTAATAATTGACAGCAGGTCCAATTAGAACAGCTGTTAAAACAGCATTTGATCCAACTCAAACAAGCTCTAAACATCAGTTCCAAAAAAGGGGAGGGGATCAAGACGGGTGACTTCAACAACTGGGACAGGTCACAAATTACCAATTAGAACTGGACCATACGTTGGAAAACTGCTTTTGGCGACTCAGTGAAATCTGTTACCAATAAGGTGGCTGTGTGTTCTCGAGGTCACCTCTGCGCTTCCCTCCATCTTGGGTGCTACAAAGCCACTGTTTTTGAGCCTGGGCTTCAGAAGCAAACCTGAGAAGAGCGGGTGGGAACACGGCTTCCTTTGGAAAGCACTTTGGAAAAAGGTGTTTGGGGAGGCTGGTGCTGCCTTTGAAATTTCCTTTTCAAGTATGGCTCAAAGAAGGAGGCTTTGCTGGTAGGAAAACATTGTTCCTCAGAAGGAACTAATCTACTAGCCACAGACAGAGACATTCAGAGAAACAGGCACAGAGGTCCCGCTACATCCAGTCTGCGCTACCAACTGGGTGCTGGGAATAACATCTGCCCTGAATCTCTGTCGAGGTTGTTAGGCAAATAAATGACAGAAAACAAGATAGTGAGGGGCAAGTGTAATTTCCCAAAGAGCAATCTGTTCAGTGTGCCTTAGCAGCTCCCATTTGCATGCTCATCTCCTCGTTAAAGCAGGACCTCGAACATCCCGCGGCAGACCCAGGGCACTTGAGCGTTCTCCAACTGTATTTTGCTAACAACACTCGGGTATTCACTTTTGCTGCTACTCTGGACCATCCTTACTTAGCCCTTGACTCAAGGTACTGAATTAAGGGGCACAGAGCCTGCCCTCAATCCTCGCCCGGAAACCACTTGCTCCAGGGCACCCCAGCCAGTCCTCAGCCTTTATTTTTAATTTAGCCGACTGTGCCCAATACACAGTCAAGAGCCACTTCCACCAACAGATGGTCTCTGTGCTAGTTAGTTCTAAACTGCCCAGTTGCCTGTACCTATGGACTCTTGAATGCACACTTCCTTTTAACCTTAGCCAAATAAAAACAAGGAGAGGAGAAAATTGCCACTTTAAAGAGCACGTTACTATCCAAAACCACGCAGGGATGACCTGGCTTTTCCTTCCCACTCTGCCTCCATCTCACTGTGTGGCTTTGGGCAAACCACTTCCCGCCTCTGGGCATTCATTTTGCTACATGCAAAATGGAGGGGTAAACTAGGCAACTTCTAAGATCTAGGGGCTCCAAGTTAGAGCTTCAAATATCCCCTAAATATTCCCCAATTGCTCTGGGACATATTTCTTCCATAAAGTTGCATGAATGTTAAGTCCCGGCAGAGAGGAGCCAGCCTTGAGATGTGTGTGGATGGATGCTGGACGGCTTTGGGATGTGGATGGATGCTGGGCAATGGCTGGGGACACTAGCTAGGGCCAGGTCCTGAGGACGGGTCTTCATCACATAAGCCATTCCAATTTGCCCAGGGGCAAAACTTCACATAACTGTCACAGAGCCTCCAGGCAAGAACAATAACATACTTCTAAGTGTCAGGTACCTACTGTCCAGATTCTACAATTCACAAGAAAAGACTGGTTGGTGAGCCTAAGACAGCCAGACAAGAATTCTTCAAGATGGTTCATTTAGCAGGAAATAATCTAAGGTCTGTCAGACAGGCAAACTACCCCTCAACGCTACCAGGCTCCTGGTTACATTTCTAAAATGAAGATTTCTTCCTCAGAGAGTCAGGGCAACATCTTGGAAAGAGCACTTTACTGTGAGTCTGGAGACCCATTTGTGGCTGTGTGTGAGGAAGATGAGACCCAAGGAGAGAGACATGCCCATCTGAAATGTGAATTACACCTCAAAGCCATGGGGAAGTGATGGTTTCCATCCTAGCTCTGTGTCTGGCATGTGGTCTTTGGGCATCAAGTTACTTCTATAAAGACCTGTGTGTTTGGTGTGGGGCCTCAGTTATCTCTGGAGGTGTTGAATTTTAATTAGGTTTTACCTGGTTCTCTGAGTCCTGGGGTATGTGAAGTGTGTCTGCCTCGACTTGAATTAAGATCCCAGGGCTGCAGGTGGGGTGGGGAGGGATGTGCAGAAGGAGGTGGCTCCTGCCCCCATGATCCCAGCAGTCCTCTGGGAGCCAGGCGCCACAATCACCCAGTGATCAAATACTGGAAGATTCCGGAATGATGTGTCTGGGCCATTTTAACTTAAAATATCCCATTGCATTTCCTAGGCTATTCTAAATTGATAGCCCAATTATTTGACTACAAGATGATATTCCTTGCCAGGCAGTTTCTCCTCAGGCTGAGCTCGGAGAGCATAGAAAGAAAGCAAGTGGGTTTTTTATCAACGGAGGAAGGGAAATCCATGGGTGGGGTGGTGCCAACAAAAACTGGGGTGAAGTTTCCAGGCCCCATTCCATCCATTCTATGGGCTCTGGAGGAGGCAGTGCTACAGTGTAAGAAGGGGGATGTATGTCAATTAACGATCTGTGTAGCAGCCTTGGGAGATAATGCCCCCTGCTCATGTAGGGGCTGGGGAAGCTTTGCATCACATATCACTCAATGATAGGTGAGCCTCCTTGAAGGCCCTTTTAGCACTGACATATTGATCAAATTATATATAACTACAACGCCATTAAATATTTATGCCTTCCGAGGAAGCCTGCTGAATTCTTTATGCTGGGAGGACTTGGTACAAGAAAGGCCCAGCCCCCGGCGTGACCCTGAGGATCTGTCTCCTCCGGGAGGGAAAGAGACTCTGCATAGGCCTGTCCATGACCGACGCTGTGCACCCACCACTGTGCCCTTCACACGCAGGTAAGGATGACAGTGCAAATGCCTGGCAGAAGAAAGAAACACACCCTTCCCCAGCTAGGACCAACGCCTGCAAAGGAACCTAGGGACCGTGGGGTTGGGATGTGACCCTTCTGCACCCTCCCTGAAAGGAATTCTGCCTTCCTTTTTCTTCCAAGAGTCTATGGTGTAAGGGAACTGGGAAAGGCCAGGCCAAATGAGCATGATCCTAAGCCAATGACCCTGGAAAGAGCTGGCAACATACAGCAAGTCCTACATTCCTGTCCCAGATCGGACCTAGGCTAAGCCTCAGTTTCCATTGCACAAAGGAGGCAGATTTGAGTCCAGGGTAGTAATGAGAGCCCTCAGGAATAAACTGGGTGCTGTATAAGTGCGCTGCCCTTGGGAGACCAACAGAGACATGGAGGCAGCCACTGCTGGGAGGAAGGAACAGTGCCTAGATGACAGCCCAACTGCCTCCCCAACATGAAGACTCTCAGAGTTTCAGTTCTCAGATTCTCAGTTTCCATCCACCAGGCTTCCTGTTAACAAGATCCAATAATCTTTAAATATTTGTTCACTTTAATTTCTTGGTTCCCAAACACATTAAACCCTGCTTGCCTCCCACCACCACTTGGGGGGATGGCTCTCAAAGAGCTTGCTTGTACAGACAGAACAGGCAGAGCTTTTTCAGATCACACCTTCCCCCAACACTGCCCATTCATCCAGGCGCCACCGCCCCCCCCTTTCTCCCTCCCCTCAGATAACCCCCTGCTCCCCTCCCCCACCTTCCCAGACTCCATTGGCCAACTCCTGCCAGGAGGAAAAATTCTCAATTCATCCCTGTGGGGTTGCCATGGCAACCCCCAGCCACCTAATCCCCCTTGGAACATTATGCAAATCTCCCCTTGTCTCTCAACAGGCTGTAAAAGTCACATTACCCTTGCAGAGGCAGCTCATTAAATTTTGGGGGTCTCTCCCAACAGGTCAGCACTACAAATGAAATGCTGGCTATGACTTTTTAAGGACGGGGACTCTTTGGGAAGATGGTGGGAGAGAGGACAAACTGATTGGACAGAAACAACAGAGCCCCATTCTATCCACCAGCCACTGTGGTCACGACCAAAGAGCACACATATCCCCTCCTGCAATTACAAGGGCCAGAGGAGTCTTCTTTTCCCAAATAAGAATGGTACGAGTAGTAGTATTTCATAAGCACACACAAAACATCAAGATCTGTTACTTAGAAATGTGTATGATCTGCTCCTTCTCAAACCGACTTCCCAAGCACCACATTTAACCTCTCAGATGAGGCAAATGAAGCCCAGAGAGGGAAGGAGCTACCCTAGGTCACACAGCAAGGCCATGTGATGGCCAAGTCTCCCAGTGTACAGCCAGAAGGTCTCCCCTTACCTCAAGGGTTCTCAACCAATGATGATCTGCTCCCCATAAGATTTTGACAGTCCAGAAATATTTTTGGTTGACACAACTCAGGTGGTGCTTACTTACTGACAAGAAGTGGGTAGAGGCCAGGGATGCTGTTAAACATCCTATAATGCACAGGACAGCGTCATCAAAGAATGACAAGTCAGTGGCACCCAGGATTAAGAATCCCGGATCTATACATTGCTGATGCCCATGGTTGTACTGAATTCTGAAAAAGGTTTCTTCTGAGTCCTTGCTGACATTGGAATCAAAGCCCTGAAGTGCGGTAGGCCTGTGGGTAGGCTTGTGAGAAGACTACATAAGCCCACACCTCAACTTGGCCTATGGTTAAAGATCACACTGGTTCCTGAATGAAGCAGACATGGTTTTCAGTTCTGAACCTGCCACTGGCCCCCATGAGACAACAAGCCAACTACTGAACCTCTCTGACCACCAGTCCTCCCTGTCACCTGGTACACATGGTGCCTAGCTTACTTACACTGTAGGTAGGACTGTGGAGCCAACAAGTAATGCGAGAGTAAGGACTCTACACAGTATTATATATAACACCAACAATCTCATCCTCTCTCTGAGGCCTTGACAACAGGGAGATTCCGTCCCATTGTGAGAATACCTTGCTGTGGTCTTCATGAGCAAGGCCCTGCGCTAAGTAGTTCATATACATCACCTCATATCATGTCATATTATCCTTGTAACACTCCCTATAACTGAAATGTGTAACTTATGAAGACACGTATGATTAGCTAAATTTAATTAGAATTAAATTAAAAATTCAGCCCCTCAGTCACAGTAGCCACATTTCAAGTGCTCAATGGTTACACGTGACCAGTGGCTACCATTACGGAACAGTGAAGACTTACAACATTTCCATCCCTGCAGAAAGTTCTATTGGATAGCACTGCTCTAGCAAGTAAGCTCACAGAGGTCAAATAGTCTGCCCAAAGTCATGCACCAGTAAATACAAATTTAGGGCTCAAAGCCACATATGCCTGGCTCCAAAGCCAGCCATCAGGACATCCCACCTCCTGGCTCCTGCTTTTTGGCACTTAACTTCCCAGGATCCCCCTGCTATAACCAGGTGACTTCTAAGGAATAAACTCTTGATTCCAGGGCACAAAAACAACAAAAAGCTGGCTCACTGAGGACCCACCCACTGCCCAGTGGGCCTGAAAAATGCCCAATGAACATTCAGCACCTTGGAAGTTTAAGAAAGTGGTCTGGGCAAATGGACACTGAGGAAGAGCTGGGAGAGGGAGCTTGGGGAAGGGAGTAAGAATCAGGTAAGAGAATAGAAGGAAATCACAAAAAAAACTAAAAGAAAATTTCTTCCTCTTTAGAAGTTCCTACAGGCTGAGCTGTGAGGTGCCTTGGAAGTGATGCCAAACCAAAAGCTGGAGGACCCTGGTAGGGGGAGTGCAGCTCATTAGGGCTCTAACTCAAGTTGTTTCTCCTTATTTCAAGTCTGGCTTTATGGAGATTCCCCTGTTTCTCTGGGATAAAGCATGGGGTCCCAAGGATCGAAGGGTGGGAGAAAAAAGGTTGTGCCATCAATCTCAATGCCTCCAGTCTTCCCCTAGGATTTCTGCCCTGAGGCAAAGCTGAACAAGAACCAGACTGTAGCTTTCTCCACTGGACAGCGAGATTAGAGGAAGGAACGCTCTTCTAGGGAAAGAAGTAGGTAAGGGTTTAAGGACAAGCTAAAGCCCCACTGGCTTATTTCCTGTCTCCCCAATCTCATCCTTACTTTACCCAACCTGGCCACCTACCCCCTCACTTTAGACCATTTGGTACCACCCCCTGTTTCACCTGAGCCCAGTAAGTAGCCTACCTCTTCCTAGACATAGTCCAGGAAGGCGGATAGCTTTTGTACCCGGCCCCTATCCAAAAGCTAGGATGGACTCCCATCCTTTGTCCACCACTGGTCCACACTGGACTGCCTTCTTCTTTCCTCTGTCCACAGCAGAGATCACCACTGGGTCACACAAAGCACTGCCTGCCAGTGTTATCAGAATTACTGGTTTCAGACCCAAAGTCAGGAAAGACCTGTTGTGGGCTTGCCCTAGGGAAGTATTTCGGGGAGTGGGTAGAAGGCCTTCTCCTCTAACCTGTTGGACATTGAGTGAAGGTTTGTTTGCACTGGAAGGCAAAACCTTCCAGTGCAAACAAAAAAGGAATTTCTCTTATGGCCTGCTGTGGTTTTCATTCAGAATTAAAGGCCAAAAGAAAAAAAAAATCAGTAGAAGAGCTACAAACAATAGTCATCAAAGATTTAACAGGCTGATGAGATAATGCCATAGTTCTTGGAACTCTATGCCCAAACAAACAGCCAAGGCAGGACAAGGGTAATTTGCAAATTTACCTACTCAGTTCCTTCTTATAATCCAAATTCAGCAGGTTTTACCTGTCTCTTCTGCCGTCCTTATTCCCCCATACCTCTGCTCTGTCACCTCTCCCTCCCAGTTATCTCTTTCCCCTTTCTCTCCTTTCTTCCCCTATTACGCTTAAGTTGTTCAAAGTGTGCAACTGAAAAATAAAGGTTTATGATACTTCTGTAACTCTTCCTATAATCCCAACTTTTGCAGCCTATAGGCTTCTCTCAGAAACCTGAGAAGGCCTATGTCCTTCCCAGAAAGTCTGTAATGCTTTAAGGTCAGGAAGAACCCCAAATTCCTTGAGTTCCCCACATGATGCTCCAGTATGGACCAAGCACCATGCAGGACTCAGGGGCCCCATGGCCTCGTCATATGCTTCTCCTCCACCCACCCCAACTCTAGAACACAACCCCCAGTGTCCTAAATATACAGGTCATCTTCAACCCCAGGCCTTCAATCCATGCTGTGATGCTTTTATCCTGGTGTCTGTTTGTCATGTACCCCAATGCCCATTATTTTAGCTATTTAAGATAAAAATCTCTAATTGGCTTTGTAATCAAAAGCTAGAGAAATGCAAAGGTGCTATATTAGCATCATCTATGATATTTGGAAAATCAAGTTTTTCAAATGTGGTATCTTCAAGAATAGCTTTCCCCTGGGGTTATTTGCTGCCCAGAATTCTGGCTCCTGTCTGTGTCACTCACACAGTGGGAGAGTGGAAGAGGACACCTAGGACGTGCTGACTGAGCCCCCCATGCTGCTACCCTTTGCCAAGAGGAATTGCCTTGGAAAGAACAGGGTGACATGGATTCCAGACCCTGACTCGATTTCCCTGGCCTCTCAGGTCCCACCCCTCATCTCCCCTGTGGCTGGGAACTTGGTACTCGCTTCACCCTTCACAGGACACAATGGGCAAAGGAAACTTCTTCCCAAAGGGGTGCATCTTCAAGCCATGGTGATGTCTGGCTGGGGTACTTGTTCTCCAGTAAAATCCTCAAGGCTGACTAGATGGGACCCCTGGTTAAGTCCCTAAGCCTGGCATGAACCTCCATTTAAGAATACATGCCCCATAAAAAAAAAAAAAAAAAGACTACATGCCCCCATAAAAGGACATTTGCATATTTTGAATCAGACAAAAGCTTGATAACTAGGATCTATAGAGAACTCAAATTAATCCACATGAAAAAAGCCAACAATCCCATATATCAATGGGAAAGAGAGATGAATAGACCCTTCTCTAAAGAAGACAGACGAATGACTAGCAAACATAGGAAAAAATGCTCATTGTCCCTAATTATTAGAGAAATGCAAATCAAAACCACCCTGAGATATTATCTAACCCCAGCAAGAATGGCCCATATCACACAATCTCAAAACTGCAGATGCTGGCATGGATGTGGAGAGAAGGGAACACTTTTACACTGCAGGTGGGACTGCAAACTAAAACAACCTTTTTGGAAGGAAGTATGGAGAACCCTCAAAAAACTCAAGCTAGACCTCCAATTTGATCCTGCAATCCCATTACTGGGCACGTATCCAGAAGGAAAAACATCCTTTTATCATAAGAACACTTGCACTAGATTGTTTATCGCAGCTCAATTTACAATCACCAAAATGTGGAAATAGTCTAAATGCCCACCAACTCAGGAATGGATTAACAAGCTGTGGTATATGTACACCATGGAATACTATTCAGCCATAAAAAAAGACTTTACATCCTTTGTATTAGCCTAGATGGAAGTGGAACACATTATTCTTAGTAAAGGATCAAGAATGGAGAAGCATGAATCCTATGTACTCAATTTTGATATGAGGACAATTAATGACCTAGTACACGGTGGGGGAAGGGGAGAATAGAGAGAGAGAAGGAGGGAAGAGGATGGGGGAAAGGAAGAGCAGAGAGAGGGAAGGAGGGAGGAGGGTGGGAGAAGGGAACAGAAGAGAGAGGGAAGGAGGGAGGGGGTGGGGTCTCAGTGTGTGACACACCTTTTGGGGGTAAGACACAATTTTAAGAGGGACTTTACTTAACAAATGCAATCAGTGTAACCTGGTTTCTTGTACCCTCAATGAATCCCCAATGATAAAAATAAAAAAAGAATACATGCGCCCACCCTACCCCTCTACTGGTTTCCCGGTGGGCCTCTTGGTCCTGTGAACTCTATAGACAGAACTGGAATCTGATAGGGAAGAGGCTTAGTGGTCTGAGGTCTGACTTTCCCAACAGGCTAACACTTCCCCCATATCCCCAACCCTGAAAGGTGGCCTCTGCCTAAACATTCCCAGTGACAGTTCAGTAGCCCACTGACTGTGCAGCATCCTTGGCAAACAAAAGAATTCAAAATCAGTGCTGATGAGAACGGAGACTCTCCCATCACCTCCTTGAGAAACAAGCCTTGTAGTCTGGAAGGGTCAACAATGCAAAGCAACACCCCCCCACACACACACAAAATATTCCTCACTCAGGTTCAGCAGGACATCCCTCCTTCCTGAAGTTCCTCCTTAGCTCCAACTCGGGGGAACGCTTTACTTTTTAAAGAAATTTTTTTAAAATTTATTTTAACTGAAAGGTAAGAAGCAGCCAAGAGAATAAAGAAAACAGAGAAAGGAAGAAAGCATCTTGGATTTGAGTCTCAGAGAGCATTTGTTGAAAACAAGATATTGTCCCTTTAAGCATATAAAAACAAGGCCCTTGAGCACGCAGTTCTCACTCTGGTACACAATTATGGGTGCTTTCAGCTGTCTAGCACTACTTCAAGTGCTCTCTTAAACCAGACTGTCAATGGCATGTTGAAAGCTATTTTGCTGGCTGCTATCATTAATAGCAAAGTGGAGAGCCAGGCTGATGAGAATTAAATATGGGGGAGGGGCGGGTCATAACCAGTCATTACAGAATTACCAATATGAGAAAGGAGACGATGCCACTTTGGGGAATAAAGTTCAAACCAACGTATCACGCTGGAGAAGCAAGGGAGGGAAGGCCACAGCTGGCTCACAGCGTCCCCCTCCCCCAGCCTGCGGCAGATGGACTCAGACCAGCCCTGCAGAGCCATATGGGGACAGAGGGAGCCACAGAGTTGGGAGTCGTGAATGTCAGGGCGGAGAGGCCTTGGAGATCCTGCTGCTGTAAAATGTCACCACCTCACCTCACTGCCCAAGTGCAGTCCCCGCCCCACGTCATTCAGGAGGCTGTGGCTTCTAGAACATATCTCCCTGCCTTTCCATGAGCTGTCGCCATTCTGGAGGTGCCTCCACTGCTGGCTTCTGCCTAACAAGCTCCTACCCTCCCTTAAAGACTCGCCTCCAGGAATGGCCCTTCAGTGGAGTCTTCTCCCCTCTCCCAGGAAGAACACGCTATTCTGTCCTGGGTGCTCTTCTTGTGACACTTCGGTCACATTAGCACTTACCTCACTGCATTGCAATTACTTATTCAGACGCCTGACTCCCAACGGGGGTGAATGGTGTCTTATTCGGCTATGTAACCAACCCAGCCCACACCGGGCACATCCCTAGCCCCTAAGAACCGTTTTGGGAATGAATCCAACCCCCTCATTTTACTGATGAAGAAACTGGATGCTGAGCCACAGGAGGAAGGCTCCAGAGCCAGCAGCCAGCCCACAGTGACAACCCCTGCCTGCTTCCCGCTCACAGGCCTCAGGGAATCCCTGCTCCACCCTCAAACAATCTTAATAATTTTGAGAAAGAAAAACCAACATGTTTACTGAGCACCTATTACACACTAAGTGCTACAGAGATGTGGGGAAGACATCATGAGTCCCCAGAGCTAGGGAAACCCAGCTGAGACTGGGCCTTTGTCACTTTTTTGCCCTTGGTATCCCAGTATTTTCTACAAACAATACGACAGAAAAACATTCTCCTATGCAGAAAGCAAAAGGAAATTCATTCTTTGACTCACTCCTTCAACAAAAGCAAACAAAGGACCTCTAACATAAACTAGACCTTTCCTACACTAGGTAGGAGGGAGGAGTCCAAAGAGGGGAAAACTGTCCCTCCAAGGCGCCTGGCCCATGGAATGAGTTTTTTTTTTTTTTTGGAGACAGAGCCTCACTCTGTCGCTCAAGCTAGAGTCCCATGGCATCACCATAGCTTACAGCAACCTTAAACTCTTTAGTTCAAGTAATCCTCCTGCCTTAGCCTCCTGAATAGCCAGGACTACAGGCACCTGCCACAATGTCTGGCTAGTTTTTCTATTTTTAGTAGAGATGGGGTCTTGCTCTTGCTCACACTGGTTTCAAACTCCTGAGCTCAAGCAATCCACTTGCCTTAGCCTCCCAGAGTCAGAGTGCTAGGATTACAGGTATGAACCACTGTGCCAGGCCCATGGAATGAGCCAGGTTCCCACCCAGGCTCTTTCCTTGATCTGTAAAGTACAAGGGACCATTTGCCCATCTCCTCGAGTCACTTTGATGGTTAAATACCCAGTAAAAAAAAAGACCTAGAGAAGCAGAGAACCCCCTACTCTACACAATGCCATTGACTACTAGACAAAAGGGGCTCTAAGAAGCCTGGGGTAGATGGCAGTTTTAAAGAAAGGGGCAGCCCCTCTCTAGGTAGACAGGACAGGCTAAAGGGAGCTTTCCCCTCAGCAGACCCCAAAGTTGAGCAAGGCAGACTTAGACTGGTAGGATTAGAAGGTCTTTTCCAGGGAAGAGAGATAAGGCAGGGAAGGGCACATGGAAACCAGAGTATAGAGGGGTTCTTGGATGTAAGCACTTAGGCAAAAATACATGAATTTCAGCTCCACCCAGATAGCACACAAATAGGCACTGCCCTAGTATAAGGACCTGTGTTCACTTCTATTTTGAGAGATGTCTCACCTTCTCCTTACATGGTGGCTCCCCTCTGGCCACCAGCACCCACACCACACTCACAGAACTTCAAGCAAGCCCCTCATTACTTAGGTGACAAGACCCAGAGAAGAGAGAGGAGTGACAAATGACAAATGGGGACTTTCCACTACCCACTTCAGCCCTGTGTTTATGGACATCCTTGTAGCTCGGCTGAGGCAAAAAATTCACCGATTTTACCACCTTTACCCCGTCTGTGGGGATTGCTAGTTATGCACTCTGTGTTATTACTACACATATCAAATCATTAGTTGTGCAAACAGCTTGCAATTCAGAACAGGACTGTGGACAAAGAAGATTCAGCTGATATGGTTATACAACCTGAAATGCGGTACTTTGGACTTGGGTGGAGCCAGGTTTGTAGTCTTAGCCTCTTGGGATAATAATGGAGGAAGAGCAATGGCAATTAAAGACACAGAGTGCTACTAGTTAGGAAAGAAACACTTTTCACTTCTTAAGTCTTGCAAAAAAGAGACCTGGGGTTGGCAGGGAAGCTTGCAATAGCAGCTTTACCACTCATGTAGGACTGAATGACTCTAAGTACATTGGCTCTCTGGGCCTCAGTTTCCTCATCTGTACTTTGAAAGGTTTGCACGAGAAGCCAAAGGGCTCTTCCAGTTCCAGGATATAAAAATAAATTTATAGGAAATGCTGTTTGGTTAACAGAAAAAGGTAAGACTATGTTGTGTTGGCATGACACTGCCCTCAAAGCAAAATCTGTCAAGTCCACTTTCAAAACATTAGTGCTCAAAACAGAGGGTGAAAAGGTCCCAGCTTCCCACAGTACCAGTGCCTCAAGTGCAACACACACCATTGCTCTGGAGCCCTTGTTTCTGAGCTGGCTTTGTTATTTGTGGCTGACATTAGAAAGCCTCCGCAGGAACAAGATGGCAACTGATGAGGTGATCAGCCATCACTGCCTCCCTGGCCTCACTGAATCACCCTTGACATTCTGCCTGGAAGCAGGGGCTTGGAGGAGGTGGGTGACCTCTTGAAGTCCTGGGCCAGGCCTGTGATTCTGTAATCTTTGCTTTACCATAATTAGGGAGGGACGCAGAAGAGGAGGAGGAAAAACCATTTATTACTTCTATGGGATTTGACAGCTTGGAAAAAGAGAGGTAGACAGAGAAACAGCCAGGGAGGAAGCCAGCCACAGTGAGTTTAACCTCTCAGTAAAATAAAAATGGGCAGGACGCACCTCATCAACTGCCCTCTGTCAATACCCAGGCCCATCTGGCAGAACTCGAGGTTCTCAGCTAATTGGCATTTCCCATAGAGCCAGCAAAGAAGAGCTTTTAAAAAAAATATATGGTGGTGGTGGGGTGTGTGTGCATGTGCATTGTATTTGTGTGTGTGTGTGTGTGTGTGTGTGTGTGACAGAGAGAGAGAGCGCGCGCGCAGAGTGCTAGCTGGGGACTGCCACACTTCCCAAGGTGCTAGCTCTGTAGATCATCTATTATATAAAAGTACAGACAGTCCCCACCCCCAACCCTGAGCTTAAAGATGAAGAATCCTGCCTGTTTGTTCCAGGCAGATGTAATCACACGAACAGTCAAGTCTAGAGGGCAGGACACTGCATGAATAATTCAAGCACTCCAGTCACTTGATTGTGTGTGCAGATAAAACACCAGTCAACCGCTAAACAGGTCAGCTGATAAACTTGTTTGCTCAGGCCTAACCACCATCCGCCAAATGCACCCAAGACCCACACTACAATTAGTGGCAGGGCTTTTCTTCTACAGAACCTGGCAAACCTAGGGAGTGGCCAGCCCCATGAGGTCAGGGTTGCATTTTTCAGTGCAGAGTTTCTTCATCTCCTTGCCTCTTTGTTCCTCCACAGGCCCAGGGTGATTTCACCCAGCTCACAGACTGCCTTAAGCCTGAAAAGGCCTGGCACTCAGAACAAACATATTTGTGCCAGGAACTGAGGCTAGAAGGCAAAGGTGAGTGGCAAGCAGGGGAAAGTGCCCAGCTGGGAATCCAGAGGCCCAGATTTGAGCCCTAGCTCTGCTCTCCTGGCTTCCCTGAGGCCTTGGTTTCCTCCTCTATAAAAAGGGGGCAAAGAATCCCTCCATCCACCACTGGCAGCTGAGAGGATTAAATGAGACAAAGTAGCCAAACCTCAGACATTTTTCCCCTAAGAACCCTGTTTGGGGGAATGGCCAGAAATCCCAGATGCACACAGCTGCTCTTTAGACAAACCCCAACACCAAACGCATCAAGATGTTTAATTCTTCCTGCTTTCAGAGTCCTCAAGACTCAGAGAACAGCTTTGTTGCTAGCCTAGGTGGGTCCTTTGTGCCAAAGAACCATCCCCTCACAGATATAGGAACACCGCCCATGCAGACCTCAACATGCAACAAGATATTACACCTTAATTATGAAGCTCTTAGAATAACTACTGCTATAAATTTTAAACCTGGGTGCAATTACCCTCTTTAAGCACACCCAAGATACTAAGCACTGAGAAAAAAAGATTTAAAAAAAAAAAGGGTCAGCGAAGAAAGGGAGGAAGTAGCACCTCGTGTAACACCCTAAGGTCCCCCACACACCTGGGACCCCGGATCCACTCATGCATTCTTACTGGATTTAACAGACCCGGTCAGTTCCGCCTGGAGTTGGCAGAACCTGTCTCTAGGTCTATCCTCCCAAGAAGAAACACCTTCATGTATAAAGCCGGTCTGTTTATTATTTTTGTGTGTCAAGAAGTAAAAATATGGTAGCCTTCATGTGCCTGCCTAAGAAACTAATCCCTCAGGAAGCCACAGCTGGCTTCTCACATTGCTCAATAAACTCAGCCCCCTTTTTGGCTGCCCTTCACCCAACACCGGGGCTCCCTCCAGGCCTGGAGAGGAAAGTACAGATTTGAAAGGCTCTATAGGAAGCCAGTGGAGCGGGCAAGAATCTGCATGCTTTCCAAGGGTCACCTGCCCTTCTCACCTGCCCTGGGTCCTGCCCCTTTAAAGAGCAAAGTTTAAACCTTGTAAACGACTGTTAATTTAGAGCAGAAAATCCATTCAAGTCACGGTCACCAAAGGCTAGAATGAGTCAACAGCCTTCTGAGATTTCAAGAACACCAATTGTTAAAAAGAACAACCGGCCTGCACCATTTATACGTGCCAAGTCAACTCTAATCGTTGGCCAAGCCAAATTATAGGCAGCCTTTCCTCAGAACACAAATACACAAACAGACCTCTCCCACAGCCCAGCCTAGCACCGGGCTAGTTACTGATATGCACTGAGATAAAGGGTGTTTGTATTTGCTCGGTTTGAGGTATACTGTTATTAGAAGGGTGACAATATGAGGTAGTTTACATAGCCATCAAACACCACCACACTAGCTAAACTGGTTTGACTTCAGGATTTCAAAGCTAAGCTCAACCCCCAGCCATCTACAAAGTCCTGGCTGCCCCTGGGCAAGTTACTTCACCCCTGGAGCTTCAGCCTCCTTCTCTGTGAAATGGGAACACAGCTGCCTTCAAACAAAGACAGAGACGGTAATGCAAAGCATCAGAGTTGTACTGTATTCTGGCTTTAGGTTTTTCAGCAGTTAGTAGTTTTGTTCCCTTACGTTTCTACAGCTCAAGTCTGGCTTTTAAGGCACTAGGAGTTTAATCTTATCAAGGCAGAACATCACATTTTTGCTAAAAAAAAAAAAAAAAAAAAGAGGAAAGAAGAAAAGAAGAAGAAAGAAAAGAAATCTTCCTGCATTTCCTCTTGAGAATTTTACATTAAAACAGATAAAAGCAACCATCCACCTCTGGAGTGGTTCAGGAGTTTTGTAAAACAGATTCTAGAGGTCCCAACTTTCCCTTTGGTCTTTTATCCTCCACCAAGACCAGGTGGACTTGGTGGAGGATAAAAGTTCCAATGCTAAAAGCTTTTCGGGTCCAAAGAATCTGCAAAGCCTCAGACCCAGCATTTCAAGACCGGATCCATTCACTCTTCAAGGAAAAGTGGGAGGAACAGAAGAACCAGGCTCATTTTCAAATGAGAGGGAACATAAAAAAGAAGTTCACGTATGTAAGTTTTTAAATAATGAAATCTATTTCAAAGAGAAAAGTACTTACCTGCTTGTGCATTTCAATGTTCAAGCCATAGGACATCTCATAGTACTAAAAGTGAAAAGAACTGCATTAACACACAACACTAGAATCTATTCATTTTTCAAAACCAGTATTTTCTCGGTAAGGTTTGGCCAAGTCATACTTTTATGATACATTTGCTAAAGAAGTTTTAAATCAAACCCCAAAACCAACTTACTGAGAGATTTAAGAACTGATGAGGGTGAGTCCCTCTCCTCTCAACAGAACATTATAGATAGGGAAGGAAGAGGAGCCCTCCCTCCCACAAGCACTGCAAGTGCCATATATCCTGTTTATGCAAGGTTGGGCTTCAACAGGGAATCAAGTGTACACTGGGACCCTCTTGTCCTCTGAGAGTTATTTAGCACTGTGTCGAAGGCCTCTTCTCTAGAAGGCAGTGCAGAGAGATGTGCTTGAGTGCCTCAATGCCCTCACAAATGGAAGATTTAGACTTGCTGGAACAGACACTGGGCAGAGATGAGACAGTCTACCTACTGTCAAGGGCTGACTAGACTCTCAGGGCATCTCCCTTAGAGGGAGATTTCAGTCTCCCAGAGGAGAGGGGCAGATGCAGAGGGCTTTAAAAGGCTCCTCCACTCTTCAGAAAACCCTGGGGAAGGAGGGCTTCTGTCCCACTCTGGCAAGATCCCAGGACTGCAAAGCAGAAAAGTTTCCAAACACTCCCAGGAGGTCTCTAAGAGAGATTTTTATCCAACCCTGACAGGCTGATCTAATCCTATCTTACAATTGAAGGTAGGGCATCTAGCCTCTGGGAAACCTTCAAAACACAAATTAAAGGCATACAAAGGTCCCCAGCCTAGAATCTGGGTTGTTCCCTTACCCACCCTCCTCAAGAGAGCCTGGCTAAGGGACCAAGGGGAAGGGGCAGGGAGCACAATCAGATTACACCGGCTCCCAGGGCTGCCCTGTGGCTGAGCCATGGTGAGAACCAAGCTCCAGTCTCCCCGGATGCACGCCGCGCCCCCGTCCGGGGTTGGCGCCCTCCCAGGCCCGTGGCCGCCTCTCACCATCACATAATGGCGCTGCATCTCTGTCTTCTCGTTCGCCAGCTTGTCGTACTCCACTTTGAGGCTGCGGGGGCAGGAGGAGCAGGCTCAAGCCTGGCGCCCGCACAGCCTCCTCCAAGGCCCCAACCCAAGGGCCTCTGAGAACCACTATCCCACTTCCCTGACACCCCCGGGAGTACCCCATCACCCCGCAGCCAAAAGACACAGGGGGATTGAGTTCCTGCCATAGGGAGGGGGATGTGAAACAGCTCAAAACTTCGCGCAGCCCAGCGAGTGGACTTGACTTATTCCACCAAGTCAGCCGCGGGGGAGTGGGACCGTGACACCGGTTCGACGCCCCCCCTCCCCGGACCCGGAGCAAACCCGCCCGCCAACACAGAACCTACGCAGAACCACATCCCGGGGCCCCGTGGGCGGCGCTGGGAACCGGGCGGCTTCGGGCAGCAAGGGGTTAAGGTGGCGCGCTCAGAAAGGGGAAACAAAAGGCGGAGGCCAGGGCTGCCCCGCCGCCCCGGGGTCGGGAGCCCCCTCCGACCCGCGGGGGGTTGGCAGGAGCCAAGCCACGGACGCCCCCTCCCAGCCAACCCGGGGCCGGCCCCCGCCAGCCTTACCTGTGATATTGAGCTTGCAGAAACTGGAATTCGTCTTTGATCCTGTCACAAGACTCAGCCACCGTGAATTTAAATCCCGGCTGCCCGGGTTGATGGGGAGCCTGCAACCC
This sequence comes from Otolemur garnettii, assembly GCF_000181295.1. NCBI lineage: Eukaryota > Metazoa > Chordata > Mammalia > Primates > Galagidae > Otolemur > Otolemur garnettii. Next base: position 22,492,891 of record NW_003852406.1, read on the forward strand.
GCGAAGACAAGACAGGGGAAGGGGGCGGGGGCATCAGACGCAGCAACGAGCTGCCCTGGCTCCTGCTAGGCGGCCCCAGCCCCTCCCCGCCGGCGCCCAACCAGACAGGCCATCCTCAACCCAGAAGCTTCCCAGCAAGTTTCTCAGCTCCCCGGCTGGGCGAAGTGGGGGGCGTCCCATCCCTCCCTTTGGGCAGTGGGACTCCCACCCCTTTCACCAAGGGTCTCCCATTCAAAAGTAAGGCAGGAGCGTGGAGACCTGCTGGGGGAGGTGGGAGACTTAGGAGAGGAGGCAGGGGGCAGAGCGAACAACTCCCCCCGGAACACAGGCAGCTCCCCGCACCAGTCGGGCGGAATTAAACCTCCTCTCTCAAAGACGCACCCGCGTCCCCATCCCCTTTGTGTGAGAATACACACGCACACACACAAACACACACCATAAAGGTAGCAAAAAGCAAAATGGAGGTGCCAGATAAACTGCCTCGTTTACCCTGCCGTGATAGATGCTTAAATAAACCGAGTTGCAATTACTCACCGGATGTCTGCCTTGCGGATACATGGCAGGGAGGGGTAGTGATTCCGAGAGCGTGGCAGCGCCGAGAGCCCGGGCCGAAGTGGTGCGGGGGAGGGGGGAGCCGAACCAGAGCGGGGGGCGGCCGGGAAACCGAGAGCTCGCCCCCGGCCCCCCCAGCCCGCTCTCGCAGCGAAATCCCAGAGTCGGGCGCCCGCCCCAAGTGGAGACAAAGAGCCGCGGAGCAGGCTGCAAAGTCGTCGGCGGGCGCCGAGGCCGGGCGACGGACGCGGGCTTTGTGCGCCTAGGGCTCGGCGGGTTTCGGCCGGTCGCCTTCTCTGGGCTGCGTCGAGAGCGTCAGATCCCGGGGCTGCGCGGTCATCGTCGGCTCCCTGGAGGGTCCGGCGCGGGGTCCCGAGGCTGGGGGCCCCTCCTGGGGCGAGCTCGGGGCCCCGCCGGATCACTCAGCGCGTCAAGCCAGGAGGGGGCCGCGTGGGGGCAGCCCCAAACATCCGGGGCGCGAGGATCTGGTCCTAGAGACGGCTGGGCCCGGGGTTCGCGGCGAGAAGAAGAGGAAGGAGTCAGGCAACGAGGTGGCGGCTTGGGGCCGCAGGAGCGCCGGAGGGTGAGGGCGGGAGCCCGGCGCGGGCGCTTCGACGCCCCCCCTCGGAGAACACAGCCTGCTGATCCGTCTGCTACTGCCGCCGCCGCCGCCGCCGCCGCAAGCCCTTCCCAGGGCCGGGTAGGAACTCCGAGCTCAATAGGTGCAAATCAACCGCCCTGGCATCCTAACTCCAGCGGGCACGGGAAGCCTCCGCTAAGGGTCCTCGCTGCTCCCAGATCGAGCGCAGCGTCGCTAAAGAGGAGTGCTCAGTGCCACCGCAGCTGCCGCCTCAGAGCTCGTAGGCAGGAGAGCACTGGAGGGGAGACGCAGCCTGAGACCCAGCTTCCTTCTTTCCCCTCGGGCCGGCTCTCCTCGAGCCCCGACAAATCCCCAACACACACACACACACACACACACACAGAGCAAAAAAAAAAAAAAAAAGTGCCCCGGACCTGCGGATACCACACACAGACAGGCGAGGGGGACGAGCACGAGGTCTGAACTGCCGCGAGAGCAGTTCCAAATAGGGACTGAAAAGTAACAAAATAATGTGGCAGCTTCGTCCCGCTCTGGCCAATGGGAGCGCGGGGCCCCCACGTGGGGCTTAGCGACTCGGCCTGCGACTGGGCGCCGCCGCGTGCGACGTCACAATGCCCTCTTGTGTCTAAAACTATGCATGAAAAGTAGCAATCAGGCCCTACCCGCTGGTGACTTTCGCATGGGAGTGAAAAACAGCGCTCCTCAGATCAGGAATTAACCGAAAGACATATAATAAATAGATATATATTATAGTCCTGGGCTGCGAGGTTTTTTTACTCCTCTTTTTTTCCCACGATCTACTAGCAAATAATTATTTGGCAGGAGGAGGAAAGAGAGAAGACAGAGGAATAACAACAAAAGAAAAAAAGACAAGCTGTACAAGCCTCAAAACCTGTGGCTGGTAGTAATGTATCAGTTTATTCTGCAGCAGCGGCGAACGATTCCTCCCTCTAATCTCATTAGGTCTGCAAAGCAGTCCAATTAGATACTATAAAACAAACAGAATCACTTTGTCACTTTAATGTTTTCACTTCAAAAGATTTAGGACTGATAAAATGGTGGCTCCCAAAGTTGCCTCCGACCTTTTACAATTTGCTGGGAACTAAGGATGTTCCCTTTTTTTAACCCCTTCTCCCCCCTCTACCCTCAGCGTTGCTTCTTTGTTCACTCGCCTTTCTTTTCAGAAACCCAAATAAACAGCTTCTTTGAGGTGCGGAGGCTGCCTGAGAGGAGAAGTCTGAGGGGCTCTGGCTTGGCGGGCAGCACAGATGGAAGGGCCGGCTGCCCGCGGACAACAGGCTCAGCTCACCGCTGGCCTCGCTCTGGGCGCCTTCCCAGTGGGGACAACTAACGCCCTCGCCTCCGCCTTGCTGCTCCAGACTGCAGTCCCCGGCCGAGGGAGAAAAGTAGGGGCGCCTTGCCCGACCGAGGCCCGAGGACTCCGAGTTCCGACACGGTTCATTCAGCCTGAATGTGGCAATGTCACGGCGTTGGTGGAAGCCTTGTGGGTGTCTCGGTCACCAGCCAGGACGCCCCGGAGGGGGGTGCCTACGCTCCCCCGCCCGCCTCTCGCCCACCCCTGCGCACCTTGCCCCCACTGCCTGAGTAGTCGCACTAGCCATTCAACTGTGGAGCCCGGCAAACCAATAGCCTTGATCTCCTGCGCCCAGGGTTATGTCAGAGCAGACGGGCCAAGGGAAGTGGCCCTCGGAGCGGGCACCTCCGGGTGGTCGGCTCAAGTGAGCCCCAGGGGTCCCTCCCCAGCATCTGCGGGAGCCAGCACGCACCCTGGGGCCCGCGGCGGGCGCGCGCGAGCCGGCTGCGCGCCCTGGATCTATATTTTCCTCTCATTAGTTGCCGGAGGTTAGCTTTTGCATCTTAATGAGGAGCTGAGAGCGAGCGGGAGCTCGGAGGCCGGTGCGCCGGGAGTTACACGTGAGCACCCGCCTCAGATTTGAACCTCCTCGCTCCCGCTCAGACCGCCGGCCCCAAACTGCGCTCCTCTCTTCATTTATTTATTTTCCTAAATAAAAACATAAATCGTGTGCGGCGCGCACCGAAGGGGGGGGTGGGAAGACTCCCGGCTCGACAGATGCGAGCATCTGGCCGCAGCATTCATTAGACACAAAATGGCTCCTCTTTGGAGCCTCCTTTTCTCCTCCCCCTTCTCTGCCCTCCCCCTTACGTCACGGGTGGGCGCACCTCCCACTCGCCCCGCCCCTTTCTCGCTCCGGCCCCCACGTGGGAAACACTGATCACGCCCCCAAGCAAGACTTGGAAGACCAATCACAGGTCGCTGAGGAGGCTCTCCGTTGCTAATTGGTGGAGCTGCTGGGCGCTGTCAGTCGGCGGCCAGAGCTGTCAGTCAAAACCACGCGGGGTGGGGGAGCGCTGACAAATGCCGAGGCTTCTGAGCCTCCCGCTTGCAAATAGTGCTTGGAATGGCTGCTTAATTAGCTTTGAATGGCTTTTCCTTCCAGCTCAAACAATCTGTCACTACCATGTGGTATAAAGGAGCCATGCATAAAAAAGTAAGCAGAGGCTAAATATCAATTTGATTTTGTGTATCAAAGGAATATTTTATTTTTCTCTCTAGTAATGAAACGTATCAATTTAAATAATAAAAGGTGAAAACACACACAAAAACCAAAAAAAAAAAAAAAAAGAAGAGGAAGAAGGAGGAATAGAAAAAGAAAAGAAACAGAAACAGAAAAAAATAAAACCAAACTCCACCGTGTTCCGTCTCTTGCGCACGCCTGAAACCGGTCACTTCTACAGCCCACGTTCAGTAGAAAACCTGACGATTTCTCCCCTCCCTCCTTTAAACTTGTATTTAGCGTTTTGTTGTTGTGGTCCTCCAGAAGTCTTAGAAGCGGTAATGGGGGAGGGGTGGCCTGTAATAAAGGACGTGGGGGACAGGAGGGGACGAACTTTAAAGGGAGCTCTTTGAAGCTACTAATCAAAGTGGAGGGGGTTTTAAGACCCTATAAATTGGGGGTCTACAGCAGGTCTCGATTTGGGCGCTGAGAGGAGGAGGGGGAGAGAGCGGGTGTACGTATTGCCCGGATTTATTGAACACAATGCCTTCAAGATGCCCGGGACGCAGCGCCTCGCCAGGCCTCCCTCTCTCCATCTACCCCCGGACTGGCTCCGATGGCGCCCGTCCACAGGCGGCAGAGAAGCCCCCGGGCCCCCAAATCAGGCCTAAAGAAATGGCGTACAGAAAAGTACAGCAGTTCTGCTTCTGGTCTGGACGCCACTCCAGCCCCAATGCTTGTGCTCCCGATGACTCCAGGAGCCAGCGCACTCCTGCAGGGTAGACTCACGTCGAGTTCACCTGTGAGCTGAGCCCAGGGCCAGCGCCAGAGCCGAGCCTGGCACCCAGAAGGAGCCGTCGGCGGCTGCGTGTCATGGAAGTGGTTTTGCAGAGCGCCGCCTTCTCGGCAGAGCCGGGCTGAAGAACCAAGCTACACAGTCAGGAAGGGCAGAGCTGGAGCGCTTACAATGTAAAAGGCACTGCTACCCAGACAGCATTCTCTTCCTTCCCAAGGGAAGTGGCCTGGCTGGGTGGCCCCATATTAGGATGAAAAAGAGATGCTCAGAAAGCTCAGTAATTTGCCTAAGCTGGGCAGAGGGGTCAGCCAGGGCAGCTGGCTAAATGGTGTCCCTTTTGGCTGATCAAGCTGTATCCATGAGAGCATTTGCTGAAGGAAAGACATTCATTCATTCATTCATTCATTCCCAGACCCTTCTGAACTCTGGCTGTGGGCTGACAGGCCCAGCTCTCCTGACTGTGGCTCTCATTCATTCCTCACCCAATGTGGCTCCCAGCTCTCACCCACAGCTGGAACCCTGAGCAGGAAAGGCGCAGGCAAGGATCCAGGTCAACATCTCTTTAAGCTCACCACCGCTCTGCCCACACATGGCACCCCACAATTTTTTTTTAAGGAGAAAAATGCATGTCTTTTATGTTAGGGAAAGAAAAGAAAATAAAAAACATGTATACAACACCCTGTCCAACGCGCTTGACAATTATTTTAAAGAAGGAGGGGAGTAGAGAGAAAGAGTTCAAACGTCTCTGTCTCCAGTTCTAATTGGAAACGTTTCAACTGTTTATGTTACAAGAAGTGTCAGGGTCATTTGCTACCGGAGAGCTGACTTTTCATTGGCTGCTTAATTGAGTACCTCGGAGTCCACCCCACGTGGGAGAGGAATTCCTGGCACATTTTAAAAAAAAAAAAAGTCACCCGGGTGAGACAGAAAGCCTGGCCTGGATTTCCAGATCCAAGGCTCCCCAACCCCTCAGTTGGAATGCAGGGTAGTTGGTGGGTGGCTATCTGCCAGCTTCAAGAGCCCCCCTCTGGTTCTTTAAAAATAACTGTGAAGAACTTTGGATGGGTATTAATAGGTTTCCTACCCTTTGTCAGGAATTAAAGGGTCTGGCTCAGGCCAACCACTAGGCCAGGCCGGTGGCCTCCTTATTTGAGGAAGTGATCAGAGTGCCTAGGGTGGGGTTGCAAACCTCTCTTTCTGTCATCCCTTCCCTGAGTGCCTGCACTGGCTTTGATTTTTTGGAGGCCTCTTATTGGAACTGCCTGAAGAGGAAAGAAGTCTCCCTCACTACTGCCACCCCTCCTTCCTAGTGGATTCTGTAAGGTTCCTCTGATTCTTGGGCTTCATCATCATTACTAGGGTAATTCTGTCCCCCTCCACCCCACATCCACCAGTCATCCCAGACCTTCCTTCACAAGCAAGGCACCTCACCAATCAGCAAGGGGAAGGGGAGTTTAAAATACTTAACAAACTTACATTGAGCTCTTTCTGTGCCAGATGCTGTTCTAAGCACTTGACAATATTAACACATTTAATTCTCTCACACAAGAAAAGAAAATGGTTCCATTAGTGTCACCCCCATTTTACAGCTTGGGCCATTCATAAGCACAATGAGATACCCAAGGTCACTTCAGTGACTCATGAACTCAAGCCCAGGCAATTCAGCCTCAGAGTCCCCACTCTTAATTATTATACCCTGCAGTCTCCACAAGCTTGGCTGTCCTAGGAATGCAGATCAGGGCTACAGTGTGGACCACAGAAATCTGGAGGATCCCAGAAGACTTCAGAAGGAGCACTGGTAAAGTTCATCCTAGAGCCCCCTCATTTCGGGGAAGAGGACTGAGGCTCATGAAGGTGGGGGAAATTCCCAAGGTCTCCCAACCCTTTTCCAGTTCTCTGACTGGTTCAAGCTATATGACTTTGGGGGACTTACTTAATCTTGCTAAGCCTCCATTTCCTCATCTGTAAAGTGGAGATAATAATCTGTCTACCTTTGAGGATTGTTTTGGGGATCGATAGAGATAATGCATGTGATGTACTTAGTACAGAAGCTCACATTAAGTGATCAATAACGGTTAGCTATGGTGGCCATGATGATAAAGTAGAACCATCTGGATGATTCAGCTCCTCAAAAATTTTCTGAGTGCCCATGGGGATTAAAAAGGTCTCACATCCCAGCCCTGGAGTGGGGAGGTAAATCAGGAAGTAGTCCCAACTGTAGTCTACATATTGGTAGCCAAGCCCAGGTGGGGTTGGTACCTGTCCCCTGAGCCTTCCAGAAGGCCCTCCTGAGGTCAAGGGTCATCTCCCTCCTCTTTGGAATATTCACTCTTAGTTCTCAGATGACCTTGAACATGCCTACTGCCTAGGACCCCTGGGGTATACGGTAGAAGGAAAGGAAGGACAGAGAAGGAGCAAATGCAAAGCTAAACCCTCATGGGGGTGGATAGAGGCAGAAAGAGATCTGTCTGAAACAGCGGAGTTGATAGCATTTCTGACAAGATAAGCCACAAGAAGTATGTGTATGTAAGTTTGAAGTAGGTGGGGATAGGAGTTGTCAGAATGGTGGTTCTCAAAGGACTTTCTGAAAGGGTAGAGCTTGAGCTCTGCTCAAAAGGATGGACTGAAGTTCCAATGTGCACAGGGGGACAAGATGGGCAACACTTCTAACAAAACCCCTCAGCCTGCACCAAGGTCTTCCTTGGGTCCTTTCTTTGTATTGCCACCTAACAAGGTGTTTCTGCTCCCTGAAGAGGAAAGCTTAAGAGCTTGATTCTCTAAGACTCCCACTCCCATTTCAGACTCCTATGAAAGATGCTTCTAAAGGCTACTATGGTGAGGAGAGAGGAGACCACTCACCAGTACTGTATGACAGCAAGGCCCAGCAGTAGGAGGGCCTGAAGATCTGCAATATCATGGGGTCTCACTTTCCACAATGGCAAAATGAGAATATAATGGCCCCTAAATGGTTACCTAGTGAGTCTTCGGGACTCTTTTGGAGGTACCCAAATCTAAGTAAAATCCTTGTCTTTAGGATATACACAAGGACAGATAATTGTGTAGAAGGGTGGAGGTGACCCTCAGGGAACCTGCCTTTAGAGGGTGGCCCTGGGTGCAGCTGAGTACAGAGGAAGAGGAAATTCCACACAGGAGCAAAGGTGGCCAGCTGGGATACTCCAGTGAACACTGATTTGCTCTGTGCTCCAACTAGCAGAGAAGGCCACTGCCTCTCACCAGAAAGCTGTGGAAGCCAGACTACCTGCAATGTTGTCCAGTGAAGGCCTCATGCCACCTGGGACTTTGTAGGGGGCAGGTGTGCAGAGCAGGCCTGGAATGTGTTTGTTCACCTGTCTTTAGCAGAAGCATAAGGCTAGAAACATTCTCCTGGCACCTCCTCCAAAGCCAAGCTGAATTGCATCCTGCTGTCCCCAAGGTGCACTTTGCTGACCTCTATTGACTAATGGCGCAGGGTTTCCATGCCTCATGCTGGAACCGAGTAAATATTTATTGAAGTGATTGGGCGTCCTAATTAAGAGATTTGTGCCATTTCTTTCTTTCCTTTTTAAGGATTCAAAGCTGAGGCTTAGGAGATTAAGAAATATTTTGCTGGTATTAATGCATTCAACTTCACCAGGGTGGAGGCCCTTGCTGCAAGAACTGTGCAGGCCAGTAGAGGGGGAGGGCTGTGGTCAACCTGCTGATTAAGGCAGGACTTTGACAAGCATATCTGGTCTTTGATGGTGGTTTTGAGTTGGGGAGGTGGGAGGAGTGAGGAGGGAGGAGAGGATATTTGCCTGATGGCTTTGACTTTTACTCCCAAATCTGTTTTAGGCTTCGTACCCTTTCAGTGAGTGAATTTATAAATGTGTGTTTGTCACATACATGCAGCAATAATGAGAGTTGGATTATCAAGTATGTTCACATATACCAGTGGTTCTCAAATGGCAGTGATTTTGCTTCCAAGAGGACACTGGGCAATATCTGAAGATAGTTTTGGTTGTCATGACTCAGGGTAGGGGTGCTACTGGCATCTAGTGGGTACAGACCAGAGATGCCTCTAAACACTCCACCATGCATAGAACAGCCTCACAGCAGAGAATTATCCAGCCCAAATGATCTAGCCAATAGTGCTGGAGTTGAGAACCCCTGTATACTATCTCATCTAATCTTAACAAATAGGGAAGCTCCCTTGGTCCCTATTTTGCAGATGAATAAACTGAGATATAGGAGAGAAAGTGTCAACTGTGTATAGGAAGGAGCTGGTTGTTGAACCCAGACCCTCTGTCTCCAAAACCCACTGTCTTTGCTCTATTCTCAGAGTCCTGTCTCCTAGAAAGTGATTAAAACTAACCAGTTCCGGGTTCCTACTTTGTGTAAAGTTTTAGGCATTTTACAAAAAGATGGCCCTAGAAGTTAGCAATTTCAAAGTCATTCAGATAAAATCTCTCTGTGGAAGGCTGACTCTAGAAAGGTCTTAGGATCCCATGGCAGCTCTTACAAATGGAGACAACAGGCCCAGGCCTTCTAAGTAAGTGCCTGTGTTACACTGGAAAATAGTCATCAGAGTTGCCATTGACCCAGCTCTGAAAGAAATCAGGGTGGAAGGCTAAAAAGATTGTGTGCAGTTTGGCAGCAAGGGATAGCCTAACATGGGATGTTCTTTGCCTTCTTTGGGAGTACACTTCCCAAAGCTCAGCTTCTGCAGGAGGGAGACAGGAGCAACTAGAGATGGAGTGGGCTGGAGCAGGGGTAAGGGAGAAGAAGAGGGGGTGATGGGGACTCTGCTGGTCTAGGCTGCAGGAGGACCCTAGAGTTCAGGAAGTTGGAGATCTGGGGAAAAGGGAGCCTCACCTGTTAGGTAAGGAGGAAATGAGGCCCGCAGATGACTGCAGATTATGATAATTTGAACAAAATTGCAAAAGAATTGAAAGCCCGATGGTCCAACTTATTATTTGACCAATAACTCACTGCAAAACATCTGTAAGATAAAGCAAGGTACAAACAAAATCAACACCACCCTACTTCTGTGTTTTTGGCTTGAAGCACTGTCATGTCTATGGACTTATAGGCAAAACACAACATGTAGAGCAGGAAAATTATCCCCATCGACAGATGAGGAAAGTGAGCACCAGACAGGGTTAAAAAGTGACCATGGCAATCTCTGACCAGAATTAGGCTCTGGTCTTTCCATAAAGCAGTCAGTTTTTCAAATTGTGCTCTGAGGGGTCATGGGTCATCAAAAGTTGACAGGGTGGAGAAAAGATGGGGCAGTGGGGAGAAAGCCACGGAGATCCCTCCTCCCACCTCAGTCAGCACAGCTCCAATCTTCATCTGTGTTATAGAGTAGGTTCTATAACATATTTTGATTGGAGGGAAACAAAGGGGGGGGTTCTGGGGCTAAAAAAGAAGTTTTAAAATCACTAAACAACACAGTAACTATCCAGACATTCTCAGCTATCGCCGTAGAATTTTTTCCTGCTTAGAGAAAAGGATTGCAGAAGTCCCACGTGCTGAGAGGTGTAGAGATGGTGCCTTATATCAGGAGACCCTGTGTTGGCTTCATACTGAGGGAGCCTTTTAGCTCTGATTCAGCATCCCATTTGCTTTTGTGAAATGGTCTAATAGGAAAGGAAGACTCTGAGAGGCTGAGAGCCTTCTTCACACCCACAGAGCTTGTTAGAAGGGAAAGTAAACTCCAACCTAGGCATTGCTAGATGGAAGGCAGCCCAGAAAGGGAGTACTATAGATTATTCTGGGCCAGCCCCCACCCCATGCTTTTGTAGGAAGGAATGGAAGACCCAGAGAGGTGGAATGGCCTGACCAAGTCGCACAGCTGAGGTTTGGTAGACCTGGGATGCTATGCCAACCCTGTCCCACTGCAGAGGTGGTGCCCATAACCATTGCATACCCTACCCAATAGCATCCTCCCTCCCCAGCTGCCACTTTTTCATGCTGTGTCCTGGTGAAATATTGCTCTGCTCTCAGCTAGGCAGGGGCTTGGCACTTTCTAACACATCACCTAATTTATTACCTTGGTTTACTAGCACTTGTCTTCCATTTGAACCCCTTTCACTGGACCCCATCTTACACTGAAAAGGCTGACAGCTAAAAATCACACTTCTAGACTTCCTCCCCAGCAGGGTTCTGGATGAAGTCATAGCTCCCCTACTAAGTGCTCCCAAGATAAGAAAGCAGCAGGAAGATAGAGACCATCTTTGGCTACCCAAGTTCTTTCTGACTGGTGACACGTGGGGATGCTTAGTTTTTCTGCACCCAGAGAAACTCATACTCCAGTGTCCACAGCCATTATCTTCATAAATGTCATGTGTAACGTGTATGCATGTGGTGGGGAGGTGCAATTTTCTGAGCTATGAATTTTGGTGACAGTAGGTCTTTTTGAAATCAGATTCTAGAGGCAGCTGTCTGTTTCTCCATCCTTCTGATGGTAACAGGAGACCCTCCCCCCAGACCTTCCCTCCTCCACAGATAAAACTAGAAGAAAATATTGGGGAAAACTTCACAAAGTTGAATGTGGTGATGAGGCAACGGAAGCAAAAATAAACAAATGAGACTGGAGCAAACTTTAAAACTTCTGCATATCAAAGGAAACAATAAACATACTGAAAAGGCAATCTACAGAGAGGTGGAAAATATTTGCAAATTATATCTGATGAGGGATTAGTATCTAGAATATATAAAGAACTCCTACAACTCAACAACAACAAAAAAGAAAAACCTCAATTTGAAAATGGGCAAAGAACTTGAAAGACATTTCCCCAAAGAAGATACACAAACAGCAGACAAACATATGGAAAGATGTTCAACATTACTAATAATTAGAGAAATCCAAACCAAAACCACAACAAGATGTCACTTCACATGCATTAAAAGGGCCACTACTAAAAAACAAAACAAAAACAAGAAAAACAGAAAATAACATATGTTGATGAGCAAGTAGGGAGATTTGACCACTCATGCACTGTCAGTGAGAATGTAAAATGGTAGTTACTATGGAAAATAGTATAACGGTTCCCTCAACGATTAAAAATAAAATTACCATATGATTCGGCAATCCCACTTCTGGGCATATAGTCAAAAGAATTGAAAACAGAATCTCAAAGAGATATTTGCACAGTCATGTTTCTTATAGCATTATTCATAATAGCCAAGAGGTGGAATGTCCATCAACAGGTGAATAAATAAAGAAAATGTGATACACACACACACACACACACACACAGGAACATTATTCAGAAAATCCTGTCACGTGCTATAACATGGGTTAACCTTGAGGACATTATGCTAAGTGAAATAAGCCAGTCAGAAAAAGGCAGACAGGGTATGACTCCACTTACATGAGGTATTTAAAGTAGTCAAATGCATAGAAACAAAAAGTAGAATGGTGGTTACCGGGGGCTGGGGTGCATTGAAGAGCTGTTCAATAGGTGTGGAGTCCCAGTGTTTCAAGATGAAAAGCTTTAGAGATCTGTTGTACGACAATGTGAATATAATTAACACTAACACTTAAAAAATGACTAAAATGGTAACATTTTTATGTGTGTGTTTACACAGCAATTGAAAAACAAAAGAAGCAGCACCCTGAAAAGGTGAGTTCTGTGGAGTTCTAGGCAGGATTCCTCCAGCCCTAGCCCTCCAGCCCTCTCTTGTAGCCTAAGGTGTTAATCCCTTCTATTAAAGGGATTCAAATAGCTAGACGGGTTCCTGCTCCCATTGCCTGAGCCCTGACTTGACTTCTGCTTCTCTCAGCAAACCTCCCTCTGTGCCAATCTCAGTCCCAGTCTGCCTGGGACTTTGAGAGGTGGTTTGTCTTTCCTTGATGTTTACCTGTTTGATAAGAATAGCGACATTGAATGAAATAGTGATGCAAGGCCATCAGGTCTGCACCTGACCTGATGAGTCTGAGGGACCCGGGCACGCTCTGCTATTCCAAGCTTAAATGCTATTGGGAGACAGACGGGAGTTTGGAATCCTGGTGCTCTGTTGTCCTTTGGGACCTTGGGCAAGGCACTTATTTTCACTAAGCCTCAGTTTCCTCATCTGTAAAACTGGGGGGGGGGGGATCAGAGTGCCTTCCTCACAAGGTTGTTTCCAGAGAAAAGTGGGAGAGTGTGGTGGCAGTGAGCCTGGGATGACTGTTAGTGATTCTGAATGAATGGGGACACATCAGCGTGCTCAGACTCCTCAGCCTCTCTATCTACATCTGAGCTTAGACGCTTTTTTACCTAGAGCTAGATTCTTTGCTCCAGAATTTGAATATGTCTCACATTAATGGGAGACATGGAAAGATGGCAAGCTGGAGCTCAGGGGGCCCTTAGAGTCCTCAAAAAAGGAGAGTGCAGGGTGAGTGGGTTTTCAGTGGGGCATCAATGTGAGTATAGGGCAGTGAGAGGGTGAGGGGCTTTCTCATCCAAAGCCAGCAAGGGCCAAATGTGGGGGCAGCCCTTACCTACCTGCCTGCAGACGCCTTCCCTATGGAAGTCAAACCCAGACAGAGGCTGGGAGCCAGAGCCAGGCTGCCCTCCACAACTGGCACACAGGGATCCACTTTGGCCAATGATGAGAAGACTCTCTCCAGCCTAATTAACTGCAGACTTATAACTTCTAACTCAGACAGAAATGAGACCATACACAGACAGGGGAAGAACAAAGCCCCCCCCAACTGTGTTTATGGATTTGGGCTTAAGACTGAATCTTTAGAAGATCTATGTTATGCTAGTGGTCCGGATCTGCGGATTGAATGAGGGCTGGAGCGGATCAACACATGGGGTCACCACCCTACAAGGGCATTGTGAACCTGGACCTCCTCTCAGATGATCATTCAACATGTCTAATTTGAAAGGGGGTCCCCAAAAAGAACCGAGAGAGATTAAAAGAGCAGACAACTTGGTCCCGGCAAGCCCCAGTCATGAGAAGTATTGGGAACTGAAAGCCTTGAGCTGAACCCCCCTCTGGAACTGCCCTCAGCAGAAGCCACCATGGAAAGTCAGCTCCCAAGGAAAGTCAACCTCCAATGACGTTAGGGTGTGGGGGCTCCAGAGCTCCCCGACCAGGTTGCTGAGGACCTGTTGTGTGACTTCTCCCTCTCCCTATCTACTTCTTCCTCTGCTTCATCCTGCTTGGGGACAGGTGCTGACCTTGAAGCATCCTCACTAAACCCTCTGGGCGGGCACATTCTCCACTTTACAGTTGCCAAATTTAGCAAATAAAAATAGACACGCAGTTAAATGTGAATTACCTTTAAGCAATGATTTCTTTCTTTCTTTTCTTTTTTTTTTTTTTTGCAATTTTTGGCCAGGGCTGGGTTTGAACCCACCAACTCCAGTGTATGGGGCCGGAGCCCTACTCCTTTGAGCTACAGGCACCGCTCCTGATTTCTTTTTTTTTTTTTTTTTAGTGTTACTACATTACAAATATTGCATGGGGCATACTTACACTAAAAAAAAACAAAAAAAATCACTCAGTGTTTATTTGAAATTAAAATTTAACTGGATGTCCCATATTTCATTTGGCAACTCCGCTCCATCTAAGACTCTGTTCTTTAGGGAATGTGACCTATAACAAACTGTGTGAAGTGGGTGTTATCATTGCCCTTATTCTGGAAAACAAATAACTGAGCCTCAAATTCTGGTCATGTAAGTGACCCTGGTTGTAAAGGGAGGAGTGAAACAGCACTAGTGGGTGTGGGAGCTGGATCATCTGGGTTAAAGTTGGGGTTCAGAAACTTCTCAACTATTTTCAAAGCCCCACTTCTAACTGGGCCTATGGCTCTGGAGGAAAGGGCTCCAGTCCAGGTTTTCCAGCCAGCCTTCCCTGGGCAGGGCTGAACAACCCCCTGGAAGAACATTTTAATCAGCCACCTTGTCTCTGCCTCTCTTGGCCTTTGCTTTCATTGTCAGAGTCTGTGTCAATAGCTGGAAATCCAGGCAGCAGCACAAGTAGACATTTCGCTCCTTCCCAAGCAGAAATCTCACAAAGGGCAGAGCTCCCCTCTTTACAAGGAAAACAAACAGGTCTCCAGGCTCCCAGGAGCTGGGGATGGGCTGGGGTGGGCTGGGGTGGAGGAAGAACTGGAGGAGGAGGAGGGGCAGCCAGCTGGCTCAGCCTGGCTTAGGCTCCTACCCTCACCAACTTCCCACTTACATCTGCCTTTCCCCATGCAGATTCCGACTGCAGAAGAACCTGGGCAGGCTCCCCTCTCCTCTGCAGGGTGCAGCTGGTCGTGGCTCAGAATTGCTGAGCTAGGCCCAGGTAGACAGAGTGGTCTGTCCCTCTCTAGTAGCCAGGGTAACCTCTAAGCATATTGGATTCTGCCACTCCCCTGTTCCAAACCCTTCGGTAGCTCCCTGCCGCCTCCCTGCAGCTGTAGAATGTGCCTTTGCCCTCGTCATTCCCTCTACCTGGAATACCCTTTCTTCTCTGTTGGAGCTAATCCCCCTCATTCTTCAAGATCCCTGTTTTCTGTGAAGCTTTCTGTCTGTGACCCTTAGTTTGAATGAGTCACATTCTCCTCTGATGCCCTCAACCCGGGGTGTAGACTATGAGCATTGAGCATTCATCTGATCTTTGTGTAGCATTTTCTAGTTTACAAAGTGGTTTTTACATTCGTGCTTGATTACGGCTCTCTTGGATAGACATCTCTGTCCCCATTTTAAAGATGATGCAGCGGAGACCTGAGTAGAGGTCAGTTTCTTGATGTGCTCATCATCAGGTAGCTAAGAACTGACTGTAGGGCAGGACTCAGTTACCCAGGTCTCTGAGTCAGATGCCAGCGCTGTTTCCAGGAAAGGCTGGGCTTCTGACCTCACGTGCCCACGCCAGCTGGCTTAGTGGGCAGGCTCATGTTACTTCAATAGTGCTGAGAGGAACCCCTTTCTCTGGTCTCCACTCTCACCCCCTACCAGGCCCCAGTTCCCGGCTGGGGTATGGGGATGCTTGGGCACGAGTTCCACTTCCAGTTCTGACTGCTTCCTCTTTAACTGGAATGGTGGGGCCGGGTGACTGGGAGGTCAGCTTCTGGGGAGTGCAATAGGAAGCTACCATCATTATGCCACTGACGGTAAAGCTAAGCGGAACTGGGATTGGGGCCCGGGCAGTCTGGGGAAGGAGAGTTGTATGGGTGCTTTCCACCTCTGGGTGGCCCCGGCATCACCAGCCTACCTGGGAAAGCAGCAGACCTGGAATCTCCCATTTCCCATCGGCCACCTACAGGGCTGCCCCAAGGACAGGGCTTAGGTAAGGCCTTTTATCCTAGACCTTGGTTTCCTCAGGGAATCAAGAGGGCTCATCATCCAAGCAGATCCTACCTCTGCTCACCCCTTCCACTGCTACCAGCCGGTCCCAGCCACTGTCATGCCTCTGCTGGCTGACTCTAGCAGCCCTTCATAGGCTTCTGTATTTCTACTCTGCCATCTCTCCACACAGTTTACTCTTAACAGAAAAGTCTGGAAGATCATATCACTCTGCTTAAACCCTACTCTGTCTTCCCTTTCATGGCTGAGAAAAGCCCAATTCCTTAAGCGGCCCCCCCCCCCCAGGCTCTCCATGATCTGTCCTCATTGTCCTCTGTTCCCTCCACTCTCCCCTGGTAATTCCACTCCACTCCACTGCCCCAGTCCTCTGTGCCAGATGCACATTGGCCCTCCGGTTCCCCCGCCCCCTACCCAAGGCCTTCATGGCGGCTGATTCTTCTGCCTAGAAGGCTCTTCCCTTACAAACCCACTTGGCTAACTTTCCCTCCCTTCTCTTTCCAATCTTTGCTCAGAGACCTAACCTTCTCAAGAAGGCCTCCCTTTGCTATCCCATTTCATATGGAAGTCAGCCCCACTCTACCCCCACCACTCTCAGAGCCCTCCCTGCTCCCCTTTCTGCTTCTTTGGTCGCACTTGGACCTTGTGCTCACTTACATTCACTGCTCACTGTCTGCCCCTGCCCTGAAATGCCAACTCCATGAGGCCAGGGACTCTGCCTATCTTGTTCACTACTGTAGCCCTAAACCAGGGCCTTGGCATGTGGCATGCACTCACTAAATATTTGTAGGGTGAACTGGATCTACCCAGGTGGATGATAATAATCTCCCTATCACTGAGCTATATAAGAATTAAATCAATCCACTAAGAGCACCGAGCCCTCGGTACCTGCTAAGTGTTCAGTGAATATTCTTATGATCAATAAGTTAAAATGAATAGATGAGAAAAAATAGAAGGTGCAAGGGGTTGTTTCCAGTGGAAGGGGGCCAAGGGTGCCCCTACCCTCTTCCTGCTGCTAGGGCCTGGGACCTGCCCTGAGAGGGACCTGCCCTGAGAGGGCCCTTTAGCTGGTGGAGACCTTCTCCCCACATAGCTGCTTTCTCAGCCATCTTCCTCAGAGGTGGTGGGTGGAACCTCATCTAATGGGCATTACTAGGACAGCCTCACAAAAAGGAACTTGGAGGTCAGCTGGTCCAACTCCCGTGTGTATTTCATAGGAAAACAGCATGGACCAGTGTGGGAAAGGGACTTGACTAGGTCCCTGTCACCTTTAGCAACTGCATATTGAGAACCCTAAGGCAGGAATCAGTGTCTCGCAAAGGACTTCTTAAAAGGAACACAGTTTGTGAAATGTTTTAATATGGAAAACTTTACATAGCACTTTCAATCTTCTCTTTGTTGTTTTGATATTAAATCACCTTTGTTGAAAAGAATAAAATAATACGAAATTTAAAGTGTCCTGGAAAACCTGAGATATATGATTGTCTATTTGCACTTTTCGTTTCAACAGATATTTATTGAGGACCTTAGGTATAAGTCCTGGAGATGGAGAAGTATAAGACATGCTCTTTGCCTTCTAAGAGTGCTCAGCTGGGCTTGTGAGGGGGTGGGAGAGCTTTGTATAGGAGAGCACCATGATTCTGCAGCTGCTGTGCTCCTTGTTTCTTTCTCTCTTTCTTTCTTCTTTTTGACAGAGTCTCACGGTTACCCTTGGTAGAGTGCCATAGCGTCACAGCTCACAGCAACCTCCAACTCTTGGGCTTAAGTGATTCTCTTGTCTCAGCCTCCCAAGTAGCTGGGACCACAACTGTCTACCACATGCCCAGCTATTTTATTTTGCAGTTGTTATTGTTGCTTAGCTGGCTCTGGCCGGGTTCAAACCTGCCAGCCTCAGTGCTTGTGGCCGGCACCGTAACCACTGTGTTACTGGCATGGAGCCAGCAGCTTTATTTCTGTTACTTTTTTATTTTTTTATTAAATCATAGCTGTGTACATTAATACAATCACGGGGTACAGTGTGATGTTTTCATATACAATTTGAAATACTCTCATCAAACTGGTTAACGTAGTCTTCATGTCATTTTCTTGGTTATTAAGACATTCATACTCTGCTTTTAGAAAGATTCACTTGAACCCTTGTAAGATAAACCATAGAGGTGACCCCACCAATTACCCTCCCTCCACCCATTCACCTCCCTCCCCTCTCCTCTCCCTCCCCCTCCCCATATTCTAAGGCTATAATTAGGTTATATCTTTCCTATGAAAGCTATAAATTAGTTTCAAAAGTATCCAATGTACACAGCTTTATTTCTAATCACCAAAAATTGGAAACAATCAATAAGTCCTTCAATAGGTGAGTGACATCCAGTAGGATCTGAGACAAACTGTATCACATCCAGATAATGAAGTATTTTTTAGGCATAAAAAGATACGAGCTATTAAGCCACAAAATAACATGAAGGGAATTTAAATATGTGTTACTACCTGACACCTTTTCAGGCTAGTCTGAAAAGCTACTTACATATGATTCCAGTGATATGACATTCTGGAAAAGGAAAAACTATGCAGACAATGAAAAGATTAGTGGCTGCCACAGGTTGCGGGAGGCAGGGATGGATAAATTTTAGGGCAGTAAAAAGGTGGTGGATACACAGCATCATACGTTTATCCAAGCCCAGAGAATGTGTGACTCCAAGAGTGAACCCTAGTGTGTACTGTGGATACTGGGTGACAGTGACGTGTCCACGTAGCCTCACCCACTGTAACAAACATGCCAGCCACTCTGACAAGGGATGCCGCTAATGGGAGAGGTTATGTACCTACATGTGGGGCAAGGGATGTATGGGAACTCTATATCATCCATTCAATTTGGCTGTGAACTTAAACTGCTCCAAAACATAAAGTCTGTTAAAACGTTTTTAAAATTAGGTCTGGATTAATATGCAGAAAGAAACATACCTGGGAAACTCAGCACAGATGAGGTTCACGGATTCGGGACATCAGTGGTGAGAATGTCTTAAAGAACCGGTTTGCCCTGACTCCACCCTGTGACCATCACTTTTATGAAGGTTTACTCCATAAACTGTACCAGTTGGAGGACTTTTTCCCTGGGATGTGACTTTCTTGGAACCTCAGTATTTAGAAGTAAAGGACCTTAAAGACTGTTGCCCAGTCTCTTTGTGGTTCTGATGAGAACTGGGCTGTAGAGGACAGTGACTGGCCCACGGTCTCCCAACTACCCCAGACTCTGGTGTAGAGCTCTCCCGGGACCCTACTCCTTCTCACTTCCCCTTCACATCCTAAGGTGGCCTATGAGGCTCAGTCTGGGAAAGATTAGGGCGGCCGAGGTGCACAGTGCCAGGTACAGGGTGAGGGGTAGTGAATGACAGTCAAGGCCCCCTGAAGTCCAGGCCAGGCCAAACAATTGTCCTGCCCCTTCCAACTCTCCTCCTTCTCCTTCCTGTGAGTGGCTGATCCGCCTGCGTTCTGACTTCCCATCGCCTTGCACAGAGGGCAAGCTCCCCCTCTGTATTTGCTCTAGTCTTCTCTAAGAAGAGACTGGAGAGATGCCCAGTACCCCGGGAGCTCAGGGCCAGTCCCGTAGGGAGGCACATTGTGGGGTCTGGACTTTTTCAGTCCACCTTTCCTTTCCCCCTGCTCTAGTTTGACTGCCCAGTTGAACCTCCTTAGGCAGGAAGGGACGGTGAACAAACAGCCTGCATGTGGTGTGCCACTGGGAGGGAAGTAGCTGCTGTCCCGTGGGTCCCATCCATGGTTACAAAGTGCCTGCCCACCTTTCGCCAGATGAAAAGCCAGCAACTGCTCCTTGGAGGATCTAATTGACTAATTCTCCCCTTGTTACTTAACACCAGGATCTCTGGGCCCAAGATATAACCTTGCAGAGCTCTGAGGGGAACAGGATGATGAAATTGAGATGTGTGGTCACAGTCTTACACATGCCATTTGCTAGCTAAGCCCACATTCCTTCCAAAGCCTGCAGGGCTCTGGGAGATCTCAGCAGCCTCCTGTAGTGCCCCTCACTGGGCTCCAATCACAGGGCCTCCTTTCCATTCCTTCAGCTGCCAAGGACCTGCTTCCTACCTGTCTCAGGCCTCACACACAGGGATGGGTCTCTTGCTGACTTGTGATCGTCCACATTCACTGACATCATGCAGCGGTGAAAGTATTTACACTACAGCAATCGGCAAACACTACCAGTCATCTGCCCCCTCCACCCCTGAGAACCAGTTATTAGAAATTGACTGGAGGGCCACCGTGCATGTCATCATTTTGCCAGGAACATGCTTCCCTCCCTTTTCATATCTCAGTTTCAGTGGGCCTTCCTCAGAGTGGCCCTCTCTGCTTCCCCAGGCCTGATCACACCTGCTGCTACGGGTTTATTTCTTTTGTCTCTCCTCAGAGTTTAGCAGAGTGTGGGGTACATGATGGACTTGGTAAGGGTATGGGGAGGTGAAAGGGACAGGCTAAGGAATGACAGCTGAGAGATAGGAAGGAACATGGACACCTTTCTTGGGGGGCCTGCCATGCAGTGCTCCCTCTGTCTGTTCTGGATGAGGATGATGTCGGCTTCCTGCAGCCCTCCCCCAGGGGCAGATGATTTTCATTTTCTGCCTTAATAGCTTCAAGTCACTGCTTGTCTCAGGGAGAACTCAGGCACTTAACCTTTCCTCACCAATGTGAGTATCTCCCTGGACCTCTAAGTCTGGCTTTCTGCTTTTAGCAAATCCCTCAGAAGTTGTAATCAGCACACTTACCACTGCAAGGTCCCCTGCCTTTTCAAGCCCTCTCCTTTTGTAGTGTCACATTTCCCTCTCTTCCTCCCTTAGGGCCTCCACACTGCCCTAGGATTCATTCCCTCTTCCCTTCCATCTACAAATCTTGTTTTCAGACCATGGACCTGTGTAGCTGGCTGTTTATACCTTAGTGAGAATTAAAGTCGAGGTAGCCAGAAGGAACAGCTTCCTTCCACCTTCCTTCCACCTTCCTTTTTCTCTCTTCCTTCCTTCCTTCCCTCCTTCCTTCCTTCCTTCCTTCCTTCCTTCCTTTCTTTTTCTTTTTTTTTTTTTTGTTATAGTTGTCATTGTTTTAGCAGGCCTGAGCTGGGTTCGAATCCTCCAGCTTCAGTGTATATGGCCAGCACCCTACCCACTGAGCCATGGGCGCCACCCATTTTCACCTTCCTTCCACCTGTCATCTTTCAGGGCTTAGGTCAAAACTCCTCAGAGAAGTTTCCTTGGAACAGCCTCCTCTTTATATATGGTCATAGAACATTGTTTATTTTCTTCCTAGGCCTGACCACAAGCTGTGATATTTATTCATTTATCTCAAAACACTCTTCCTGTGTTTACTAGAAAGTTAGCTCCGCAAGGGCAGGGGATGTGTCTATCTTCTCTACTCCCTGGTGCCTGGCCTATGGTAGTCAAAACAGAGTTCTTAACTGCACAAATGATTGCTCACCCGTATGCACATCTGTACCCTTCGGTGCCCAGCTGTGTCACCTGAGACAACTCCCTTGCTCTTTGTGCCTCAGCTTTCTCATCTGTAAGTGGAGACAACAGTACCTGCTTTCTGGATATCAAGCTTGTTTATAAAGACCAAGTCTGATGCCAGGCAGGAGCTCAGAACACCTGCCACGTGTTGCTTGGGGTGCTGGGGCTCATTAGTCACAGTGACTGTCCAGATGGCATATGCCCTCCCTGCCTCCCCACCTTGCACAGTGGTAGGTTAGGGGACCTCCAGGTGGCAGGAAAGAGGTGAGGGGAACAATAACTAATGAAAATAATAATAACCAAATAAATAATAATAAAGTAATAATAACTGTCTGACTTCATTGAGTACCATATCAGACACTGTTCTCAGCTCTTTATAGGAATTAGCTCATATAACCTTAGAACCACCTGTTGAGGTAGATCCTATTGTGGTCCCCATTTTACAGGTGAGAAGACTGAGGCACTGAGAGGTTAAGCAACTTGTTCAAGTAGTGGAGATGGGATCAAGTTTTACTTTTATTTATTTTTGATATAGAGTCTCACTCTGTTGCTGTGCCTAGAGTGCAGTAGTGTCACAGCTCACAGTAGTCTCAAACTCTTGGGCTCAAGCGATCCTCTTGCCTCAGTCTCCTGAGTAGTTGGGACTATAGGTGCCTGTCACAATAGCTGTCTAGTTTCTCTATTTTCAGTAGAGATGGGGTCCTGCTCTTGCTCAGGCTGGTCTCAAACTCCTGAGCTCCAGCAATCCACCCACCTCGGCCTCCCAGAGTACTAGGATTACAGGTATAAGCCACCACACCCAGACCAAATTTTACTTTTTGATGGGACTTTCTCAAAATCTCTTCAATCTAATAACTTCCCCCATTCCATTTCATGACTGTTGCATTCCTAAAACCAGGTGTTTGTGTCTGAATGTGACTTTGTCCCTGTGGCAGTCCCAGGAGGCCCAGGAGTGAGCAGGACCCATCCCGTCCCCAAGGAATGCATCACCCCAGGAGGAGATAGCTAGGGGTACAGACTGAGTACAGATTCTGAGGGGGGTAAGAGGGGACATTCTTCAGAGATCTGGTGCCTCCAGGGCAGAATGTCTGTGTGTGTGCGCGCGCGCGTGTGTGCGTGTGCTTTAGCCACTCTGGCCAGGCTGGGAACTCCCTAAGGGTACAGACAGGACTATTCCTTCTCAGCTGTGTCATTTAGAACCCTAGAAAATCGGTGGCAGAGTCAGCTTCTTAGTTAACTGGATGCTGGGGATAGAAGGGGAGCAGAGCCAAGTCCCCATCCTCAAGAGACATCCTTGTTTGAGATGCAGAGGGATTATGTTGGTCAGCTCCTAAGGTACACTGATCCCAGAGAGGACCGGACCCCTTCAGGGTCCGAAATACGAGGCAACAGAGCCCTTTTCAACCCCGTGCCCTGCCCCACATCTGGCCACATGTCTGGGGGAGACAGGCAGGTCACTGGCAGGAGCAGCAGCCACCCCGGGTCACTCTTGGTTAGCCCAAGGCCTGTTGGGGCGTGCACAGGGTAGGTGTGAGCACCCTCCCCCCACCCTCACTCTCAACTGCCTCCCTTTATCACCTTGTTAAAGGATTTTTACTCTCCATTTGGAACCTGGAATTTCATTATTCCGCAAGTGAAGCTTAGGGATAATAGGCTGCCACTTGAAGGCTGCTTTTCATCTTCAAAGCCCTCAGCAGACTGCTAATTAGTCCTCTCTGGCCTGCTCCAAAGTGTTTTTGGGCCCGGTAGGGGAAACCCAAGACAGGTCAAGGGACTTCAAAAGTCTGAAGAGGAAAAAGAGGAGCCCTGGGCTCTGGAATCTTCTCCAGATGGTGCCAAGCTTCTGAGGCTCCTCCTTTCCTGTTGCAACGGCGGAATAACTGAGGACAGGAGCAGGTGAGAGCCCCCCTGAGGGAGTGTGGTGAAAACAGGCTGCAGAACCAGCATCCCCAAAGTTGGAATCCCAGCCCCTGCTAATGGCACAACCTTGGATAATTAACACTTTTGGCCTCTATTTTCCTTTCTGTACAATGGGGATGATAACAAAGCCCTCCTTGAGTTGTTGAGGACTGAGGTAATCATGTGACACAGTGATGCTCACGAGAAGCGAATGAATGAATGAGTGTGTGTGGATGTTGTGCAGGAGGATTAGATGTAGAGAGCCCAGAGAGGCCTGGAGATATGGGCGGGTTGGGCATTGAGCATCCCCAAGGGCAGGGGTTTTGTCCACAGAGCAACCACTATCCTTGGTGTCATGTGGCTGGCCAAAGAGGGAGTGGATGTTGTTTGCCTTTGTGGGCCCTTGACATCCTCTGCAAATGGTGATATGATCTGTTTTTCAACAGTGGAGAGCTGCATCTATGAGCTGCCAGGCAAAGATCCGTCCAGGTGCTCAGCCTCCCAGACAGGGCTGCTGTGAAGGTCAAAACAGAAAACTGGAGTCGAAGCCCTGTCTGCAGGATCTCCCAGATCTGCGTACAAATATTTGCTGCTCCACTCACCTGGAAAAACACTCAAGCTAAGGCAGGGAAACATCCCCACCTCTCAGCTTAGTGCTGGCGCACAGTAGGGACACAATGAACACTTGCTCTTGGTAGGGACAATGTAAAGGATGGGGTTTGAGACATGGAGGGATCAACAGGACACCATTTCCCGAGGAATCAGAAGCACTGATCCTACCTCCCATGTGGCTCCAGAGGGTGAAAGTGGGGAAAAAAGGGAAAGAATAGGAGAGATACATGGGAGATGGTGGTACCACCTGGCTGGTGCTCCTGTCACCTGCCCAGCTCCCATCCTGACTGGGGGTGCTAAAGAGATATGGCAGTGGCTGGAAAAGACTTGCCCCTCCTTGGGTCAAAATCCCCACCACTAGGTTCTTTCCATGCCTTGCAAAAGCTTGGTGGGTGTGAGTGGTAGCTTTTGCTGTGACATGATGCTATGTGTCAACTTGAAATAATACATCTTGCTTGCTCACTGGCTGTCTCATTACTCAGATTTTATTGAGTGCTGCTATACTCCACAGAACTGACCCCTGCAGGTGGCATTTGGAGCCTCTGTCCCCTGGGTGGTCACAGCCCCCTGAAGGAGACAGACAAGCAAACAGCATGATCACATAGTGTGATAAAAGCTCCTAGACCTGAGGGACAAGAGACACTGCCTGGAGGAAGCGTTCAGATTTGAGCCCAAAGATGCCAGGAGATATGGAGATGGGGAAGAGGGGGAGGCTTTCCCATGGGGGGGAAGTACGCTCAGATCCCAGGGGGGAGATGTGCAGGGTTGAAGAACCACAGGTACTTTAGCAAGGCCTAGCAGAGAGGT
This sequence comes from Otolemur garnettii, assembly GCF_000181295.1. Lineage (NCBI taxonomy): Eukaryota > Metazoa > Chordata > Mammalia > Primates > Galagidae > Otolemur > Otolemur garnettii. Next base: position 22,517,472 of record NW_003852406.1, read on the forward strand.
AAGGGGCCGGGTGGCCAAGGGCCTTGCATGCTGGAGTTTATTCTGAGGGCCATAGGGAGCCATTGGAGGGTCTGGAGCACTGGAGTAATATGTTCAGGAAATTTTCTTTCCTTTTGACTAGAATAATCTTAACTTAGCCACCCTGGGTTATACAGTGGGAAAACACTGAGTATTGTTTAATAGATGTGGTATATTCAGGAGAAAAAAGCCTGTTAAAAAATGGAATCCTTAGAGAAAACCCAACAAAAGGCCTTTAGTGGTGACAGCTTTGGTGACCTCAGGCCCACACTCCTTGCCTTGCCCCACAGCCCCAGCTTTGCCTCATTGCTTTTGACAGACCCTCATTCCAGTTGGGGCACGTGTGTATGGTTGTATCCGTGACTCAGCTCTGTGGTCACCCTGCCTGTTTTGCGACCACCCCCACCTCCCTGCTTCCCACCACTCTCTCTCTCTGCAAATTCTACTTGTCTTTCAAAAACCCAGTTCTGCCACCTTCTCTAGAAAGTGTGCCCTGGGAATGTTTTGCTCTTTCCACTTTAGTAGGGTTTCTCTGGCAACGGGAATCTTCCTGCTGGGCCACGTGGTAATCTGTGCTCCAACCCTGATATCCACAATTAGATGGTAAGCGATATTGAGGGCAGGGATTATGCCTCTTACTGTTTGGGTCTCTCAGACACCCAGCTCTGTGCCTAATAAGCAGCTGTTCATAGTAAAATGCTTGCTAAGTGGAATCATGTTTTACTGTTTCCATGTTTATCATACCAAACCTGTCTAGAAATATTGAGAGTCTCCTTGGAGTACGGGTAGTCTCCCTACATTTCTGTAGGGCCATTTTCTTTGGTGGTTGGTGCCGGTCTGCTTTTTGACTGGCCAGATGCAATCACCCCAACCACCCCCACCCCTTTGCTGGGCTGCCGTAGTCCTTGTGCCTATGTCTACTATGCTTTTTAATCTATTGAGTCACAGCCATTTTCTTAAAAGTATCCTCTCTCCCCACCTTCCTACCCCCATGCCCAGCCCAGTGTCTAATTCACAGTAGGAAATCAATAAGTGTTTGTTGAATGAAAAAAAAATGCCCTGGCAAGAGTACAAGACCACTCCTGAGGCATATTAAATGGGAACACAATCACCAATTGAATTTGTTTCCTTCAAAAGAGCCATATATCCTGGAAGCTCCATTCCAGACGCCCAGATGGCAAGGCTGGGGAGAGTTCGGAGTTATTCCTATTGAAATGGTTTCCTCCAGAAGGTCCAGAGTTCAAAAGGGAGGCAATTGCCACAAACAATTGGGCCAGTGTGAGAGGATGTGGGTGGCACACTTCCAAGGCCTCAGTGGGACTTTGAGCAGTTACCAATGCAAATAGGAGAGAAAGGGCTTATCCCAGGGGCAAATGTGGTCACTCAGAATTGGATCTTTTGGCAACAAGAAGGAAAAAACCAGGTCAGCCACTGCACGGAGATTTTCCTAGGACTGTGGAGAAGCCTCTGGACTTGGAGTTGAGGGGCCTAGGTTCTCAAAAGGGATCTGGGTTTCAGATTAAGGTTCTGATGATCTAACCCCAACCTTACTTCCCAGAGACATTTTCTGAGCCAAGAATTAAATATAGGGCACATCAAAGGAATTTTGCCGTTTTTGTTAGCCCGGGCTTCAGGATCAAGTCTCTTTTCTCATTCTTTGAGGAAAGTCCTCTACTGAAGGTAGGACTGTCCCTGAAAACCCGTGTGCCAGTGAAGTCCGTCTCCCAGTGCAGATCCTGAGCACTTCACCTCCCAAACTCTCTGCCTCTTCTCACACCTCACCTCCTTCCCGCGTCATCTCCTGACACTGCAACACTGCACAATCTTGGTTCAGCTGTTGCTTTTTCTTTGAAGTTATCCTATGAACACTATAATTTATATGGATCCAGAGAGAGAGAGAAAGAGAGACTGTTCTTTGTGACCACAGAAGGGTATACTGGAACATTCATCCAATAAGCATATATTGAGCATGTATTAGTAGCTGACATTGGCCCAGCACTTCCCAGGTGCCAGACCCTGTACTAAATTCTCTACAAGCGTGATCACACTCACTACAACCCTATGAAGGACATCATTCCTACACAGTGTTTTAAACCCACATTTGTGGTGGTCATCAGTGCTGTCATCACATACTTCAGGTTCGCCTCCTTCTGAGTGTAAAGTAGAATTTTACTTCCTGACCTCCTTGTGGTTGGGTGGTTCCATGCGAACTGTTCTGGACAAGAAGTAACGTGTCATTCCAGGTTGTGGAACGGTTTACGTTCCTTCCAGCTTAGCGACAAGCCAGTACCATTGGAGGTAACTGCTACATCACCAGCTTGTGTTTTGCTGAGTGAGTAGAATGAGCAGGAATCCCTACTGACCCATGATGGACACGCGGCATGAGCAAGGAGAGGCACGTTGTGATCATTTGAAGTCACTGAGATTTTTGGACTTGCTCACTGCTGCCGCATAGCCTGGTCTATACTGGCCCGTGCAGTATTTTACAGATGAAGAAATCCAGGTTGTGTGGGGAGGGGTAGATGAGCCTGTAGAAGAGGAAGCTAGAACCTTTATTGTGGCCAACACTCTGACTGACCAATGGGTTGGGAAAGGCTTTGAGGGCCCGGTGAGCAATGGGACTTGATGGAGCTAACTCTGGAACACAAGCGAGCCTAGAAACAGAGGGACAGCACAGCCATGCTCGGGTGATCAAAAGGATCATTCCGGCAGCTGCTTCTGGCTGAGAGGTCACTTTCCATTTGTCCATCTGGAAAGATCAGCCCTGAACCCAACTCAAAACCAGACTCCCAGCACACACAGAGACCTTCAGGGCAGGTTTGCCAAGTGCCTGTAATTCCCCAGCCCCCAGCGGGCCCATGCCTTCACACAATGAGCAAGGCTGGTGGGGAGAGGGTGCTCCCGGGAGGGCCTTCTTCCCATTGAGGGAGCCCTGTTGGCTCCATTGTCTTTTTAAATGACCATAAAACAGCACGGAAATGAATGCCAACTAACAAGGTTAAAGGATCCTTAAAAAACAAATGATGCCATTTTCCCCCCAACTCAGCTGCTGAGTAAAAATTTGTCACTCCAGTAAGCATTTTATTGGTAATTACAGAGTTACTTTATTTGCATATTACAGAGCTGCTATCGGCCCTAGTGAAAATGCTTAATGTCGCTGAGCATCTTGGAAGGAATTACTCAACCCAGGGAGGGAGAATTCAGTAATTATTTCCTTAAAACTGGAATTTGCTAATAACTTTGCAGTAGATCACTTTGTGCTCCCCCAATACAGCAATTAAATAATAAGCAATTAAGTGCCAAAGTGACTCAGACATGGGGCTTACCCCCAAATAGGGCCTCTGCTTCGTTTCCTTTGAAGGGGAATAAAGTTACAGTTAACCCTTTGAATCCTGAACCCCCAAGGAAAACCAGTTCCTCTCAGAGCCAATTACAGACGGCTGGTGCCAAATGTCATCTCCTCATCTTCAGAGTAGGATCTGGGAACCCAAAGAAAGGCCTGGCACTCAGTCTGCAGCAAGGACAAGGGGCCGGCTCTCCATTCCAGCCACCTGGAAAACAGGGGCAGAGGTGAAGTAAGGATTCTAGAATTCTAGAATTAAAATGGCTCAGTTTGTAGGTTGGGTCCTGCTTATCATCCAGGTGTTTGGACAGGTTACTCAACCTCTCTCCATCTCAGTTTTCTCATCTGTAAAGTGGGGTTCATCCTAGTATCTACTTACCTGGCAGTCGCTATGATTAAATGTACATTACATGTAATGTAGAATCTGGAACATAGTAAATGCTCAGTAAGTGTGAGTTGCACTCTCTACCCCAGAATCTACCACCACACTAATGGTGAAAGCCCAGGTCTCTGCCAGCTACATGAAGGGGAAGTCCTTGAATGTAATTCCTCTGCCTGGGTGAAAGCCGGACGTGGGAGTGGTACACACCATTCCGTTCTGCTCCGGGGTAGAATCCTGGCTCCGCCTCCCCAACACACACTCAGTCGCAGCTTGACTCTGGGGGCTCATAGCTCTCTGAGAGCACCTTTCTCACCTGTAAGATGAGGAGAGTGATACCCATCTGAGTGTCAAGGTCGCCAGGTAACCTGTATTTAAGCATATGCTTTAGTTGCTTCGCTTCCTACCAGGAAAATTTTTTAAAAAGAAAAAAAAGAAAGAATCAAGTGGACATGGACCTGTCCTTAAAAAGGATCATTACGATTTCAGACTTGTTTAGTCTTCATTTCTGATTGATACTTAATCAGCAGTGGCTTGGAACATTTCAGCTTTTAGTCTCTCCCTCTGTTAAGTATTTAATGATCTGAAAACAAACACTGGAGAAGATGCAGCCTACAGGGGCTCTCCACGTTTCTGCAATCCTCGATCCTTCGGTGATGGGGCTGAGCTTGCCCTCATTTTATCTGTCTGCAAGATCTGCTCAGGTGTGGTGTTCTGTTTAATAATGTAAAATCGTATTCCACATAGGAGAGAGCACAAAAATGGATCTTTTAAAAGATTCATTTTCCCACCTCCACGCCAGACCGGACCGTGCCTCCAGATGGGTTTATGGGAAATATCCAGTGGCCCTCTGAAAAGGAATATTAAATTGGATAGAAGACGTCTAGCCCTAGCATAGGAATTTAATGACTAGTTCCCAGGTCCAGCTCGACATTGCCTGATATTACACCTAGCTGATCTCATTGCTATTGGTCACTTACCTCTTGGCAGCATGGCCTTTTTTGAGACTGTGTTTCAGAGATGTCTTGTATATCAGGGCCAGCAGAGAGGAAGAGGTGCGTCTGTTTCTAGCACCAGGCAGGTAAACACAGAGTTACATTTCGCCATCCACCCACCCCCCACACCGAGTAGCCCCTGTTGCTGGGGGTGGAGTTCATGAGTTTTGGGAGGGGGCACTTCTCCACATGTTGGCAGTGGGATTTTAAAAGGTGATCTTCTTGACTAGTTTCCTCCCGGTGGGGATGAGTCTGACACTTGCTTTTCCCAAATTTCCAGGCCTCTGCAAGCAGCAGGCTGGACAGCTCTGAAAACCAGAGCATGCTTCGGCCCTGGGCTGTGTCTTCTTCATGGATACTCCTCTCTTTGGCCGAGGTTGGCCCTTCACTGCCACACAGAAAGTGAAGTCCACATGAACATGGTGCCTCTGCCATCTTCTAAAGTGACTTGTTGGGGACAGACTCTCCCCAGACCAAATGATGCCTAGTCCCTGGATCTCCTGTCACTTGTTTTTTTGGGTACAGCTGATCACCAGCTCCTGGCCCGTTCTAGTTGATCAATGCCTCCCCTAAAAGGTGCCAGTCTTCGTTTCTCCTATGGTGGTGCTTCAGGTGGGCTAGCATGGGAACTAGCTGGAATGGACTAGGTAAGCCCAGCCAGCATTGCCCAGCCAGAGTTTGCTGATCAAGGCTGAATATGTGTGGGAGGGAAAGAGGGGAGATTTGGGTAGGACTGGAAAGAGTTCATCAGGAACTTATCAAGGAGGTCAGCTTTCTGCTATGACCAAGTCCCAGAGGGTCCAGCAGATGCTGCTAGCAGGGGCTCCCAGGGAGTACACAAAAGGCCTGGATATTGAGAAGTACAAATCGATGTCGGACTGTCTTTGGGGGAGTAAAACAATGCTGAGCTCCAATTGTCCCCTTATCAGATGGCCGTGGACAACTGGGCAGCCAACACCTTCTTCCTACCCACCTCAGTGAAGACCACCACCATCTGCAGGGTTCTGTTGGCATATCCATTTGATAATTCCGGGCTGTCACAGTCTTTCACTTCTGATTTAATCTGTCAGCCACTCCTTCCATGGACATTTACCATTTCACCCTCAATGTGTCTCCAGTGAACTGGGACCTAGAAAGCCTGGGCCAGGTTTGACAGTGTCTAGGGGTCCTCCAGGGCCGGCACAGGGTGGGGTGCTGTGGGCAGCAGGGGACGGAGGCAGTAAAGCTGCTCACGTGGAAAGAGCTGAAGGTCTGGGGCTGGGGCCCCGGGAAGACACATGTCCGGTCTGGAAATTGAGCCCCCTTGGGAAGAAGCCTGACTTAGAATGGGTTAAAACTCTGACTCGAGATGGCAATTTCTTGTCCTGAGCAGCCCCAGGCTCCCTTTTCCTGGCTTGTTCACACACACAGCCTGTCCTGGGCCTGCAGATTCTACCCAGCTGGTGTCCATGCCTAAAGACAGTGGTGTCCTGGTAAATGTTTAACAACTGACTCCTGGGGAGAAAAAAATCCAATTTGTGTCCTGATTGGCAGCATTTGCCGATTTTCATGGTATCCCTCTTCTCCCTGTGGCTGGCTTCCAGATACCCGAGTGAAGCTACTGAACACACAGCTGGGAAGAGCTGTGCACTGAGAGGCGGGAACTGGCTCCAGCACACCCTCGCCTCATGACCTCTTTGATCTCCCTGAAGCACTTGACCTTCCCTGGGCCTCAGAGGATGTAAGGGTCTCCTGGTTCTCCTCTTTGCCGTCTGCCCTTCACTCCTCCGTGGTCTTTTCTTCCTCCTGCCCTGCGGAGTAGCATGCTCAGGCCTGAAGTGTAAGACTCCTCTGGGAAGTGTTTAAAGTTCCTGGAGCTCAGCCTTTGCCCCACGCCAATTAAATCAGGATGTCTGGGTGCAGCACACCCAGGCATAAGTAGTTTTGGGGGCTCCCCAGGTGATTCCAATGTGCAGCCAACTTTGAGAACCACTGTATTTAAAAATACTAATGCTGTTTCCTCTCCCAACCTATTGAATCAGGGTCCTCTGGAATGGGCCGTGGTCTTCTGTATTCTCTCCAGATGAAACCACATGTAGGCACCATTGAGAGTCTCCCTCACAGAGCCCCTTGGGCCTGGTCCTCACCCAGTACCTCCAACTGAGCACCATTCTCTCCAGGCAGTCGCATTTCCCATAATGGCCTCTTTTTGAATCTCTGTTCCCAGCCGCAGTCTCCTTCCCTAATTCCCCTTGCCTTGCCATGTCTACATGGAACCCTCTAGCCTCCTCAGCTCTCCAGGTCCACCACCTGCCTCAGAGTCTCCCGTGAATTCTCTATTTTCTCTGTTTGAGCCCCTATCATGGAGTACGGCCCTTGCCCTGTCCCCAACACAGGCCTCTTCCATGCTCACCACTTGTCCTGCTGGCCCCTGGGGATTCTGGAGCCCATGACTCTTTCCATTCCTGCTCCAGTTGCCCCAACAGCTCCCGACCAGGCTTTCTGGAAGTCATCTTGCGGACGCTGACGTCCTGCACTCTTATTGAACTTCCTATATCACTCCGGTCCTCAACAACAAGCCTTGGCTCCTTCAGCCTCCAGCAAGTATGAATGTCCAGCTCTACATCTGACCCCTCTCCCGGTGTGGCCCTTGTCTTGTAGCTCCTTGTTGATTCCATCCAAGCCTCATTTCCTGGGTGTTCAGTGCTCCCCACAAAGCCCAGCACCTTGTTCTGCTGTCCACACACCCACAACCCTCTTCCACTCACAGACACCTGCTTGGCCCTGCAGATGTGGTGCTTAAGTGTTACCACTTCCGCAGACACTTCTTGATCCCCTCCCCAGAAGCGACCCCTCCCCAGCCTGGAGTCTCACTCCAGGTCCTGTGCGGTTCTGCCATTTTCCTGTCATCAGGTGATTGTAGTCAGTTCTCAATTTTTATTTCTGCCTCCGAGCTCTACCAGGGGTGTCCAACCCCACGTGAGGATTATTTGAGGATTGTTTTGTATAACACTGGTGTGGAATATTGGGAAAGCTATACATGAACCTTTTGTGTTTGCTCATCAACTTTCATTAATGTTTGTGTATTTACTGTGTGGCCCAAGATAACTCCTCTTCTTTGAATTTGCAGCAGAAAAGAAAAAAGGTTGGACCACGGGGTTGGACCAAAAGGTTGGCCACGGGGACCAAAAAGGTTGGACCAAAAGGTTGGCCACGGGGACCTTTTCCTGATCATCCTTATTGTCTCCTAGTATGTGACACAGCATCTACATAGTGGCCGCCTACTACAGGTCATTCTAGGAATGGATTTAAATAATGAATGAATGAGTGAATGAATGATTACTCAGCAAGTGTTATGGATTGAACGGTGTCCTCCAAAAATTTGTATGTTGGAGCCCTGACACTCAGTACCTTAGAATGTGACCTCATTCACATCGAGGGTCTTTTTCAGAGATAATCAAGGTAAAAAGAGGTCATTATTGGGAGTCCCAACCCTGTATGACTGGTGTGCTTAAATAGAAAGGATATCTGGGCACAGACACTCACAGAGGGCAACAACATGCGGATATAAAGGCAGAGAGTGGCATGATGCTTCTGCAAGCCAAGAAGTGCCGAAGATTGCCAGCGAACTACCTGAAGTTAGGGCAGAGGCATGGGACTGAGTCTTCCTCAGCACCTTCCAAAGGAACCAGGCCTGCCGACACCTGGATTTCGGACTTGCAGCCTCCAGAACTTGCAAGAGTACATCTCTGTTGCGTAAGCCATCGGGTTGGTAGTACTGTGTTACAGCAACCTGAGCAAACTGACACAGCAGGTGATTCAAAACTGAGTTTGAGCTGAATCCTAGCACTGTGGGAGGCTGACGCAGGAGGACTGCTTGAGCTCAGGAGTTTGAGATTTGTCTGAGCAAGAGTGAGATCCCAATTCCACAAAAAATAAAAAAATCCAGCCAGATGTCATGGCTCGCGCCTCTAATCCCAGCGACGCAGGAGGCTCAGGAAGCAGGATGCCCGCAGCCACAGTCTGAGGTTGTAGTGAGCTATGATGGCGCCATTGCACTCTGCTCAGGGCACAGGGTAACACTGCCTCAACAACAAAAAAACAAGGCAACTGCACATATCTGCTCAGAACTGCGTTGGAGGATCATTCTTATTTTCCTCAAATGTTTATTACATGCTTATTCCTGGCAAGGTGCTGTTAGGCCTGGGAGATAACTCCAACAAACAAAACAGACAAGGTTTCTTCTCTCCTGGAGCTTCTTTTCCAGTGGGGAGACAGACAAGAAAAAACACACAAGTCACAACCTAGCAATGACAGCTGCAAAGGCTCCTGGGGCGTGGCCCCTTCTTCCCACTCTCTTTCCCTTATCTGGGTCAGGAAAACTCATCGAGAGAATGTTCCATCTCAGGGTTTTGCTTATGTGGGGTCCTTAAGAACAAAAGGACATTTTTAGATAAAGTAACTTTTGGTTTCTTCTTCCCAAGACCATGCTAAAAAAAATGAGCTAATAAAATAAATGACACAAATCTTTTCCTTTTATTCTTTATTTAAAAAATATTCAAAATGGCCACGTGGAGCAGTGTTTCTGCAGGATGAGTGGCAAAGGTGATTGTCCTAGGGCATCGGGATGCGGTGACTGGCTTGCCATTTCATGTGCAAATGGTCTAAAGTGCCCCATGGACCCAAGATAACAATGGGACTGGGCATGTTACTTAGGCAGTCTGGGCTTGGAGTGTGAATATTCTCACAGTGCCAGGTTGCCCATCCCCAAGACAAGCTTTAACCACGGCCCAGCTGCCTAAGAAGTCGGGGCAGTGAGGATGTGCTTCAAATCCAAGCCTCTGGATAATTTTTTTTTCTGGGTGAAGAATCACAGAGACTCTAATTTGAGAATCTATAGAATCGTAACACCTCATTTAGCCAGTGTCATTAGGGAGTGAGGAGTTCCACATAAGTGAGTTTTCCAGATAATTGAACTTTACTCCCTTAAGAGCTAAAGCTTAAAAGAAATTAACAACTTTGACAGAAGGCTTTAGTAAAGTATGTTCCTGTACCTTCAGACCCTGGGTACCCCATAGAGGTTTAGCCCCTTTTTGGCAACTCTGATAGAACCTCCAACATCTGTTTCTGGGTTGGGTGAATCACCATTGATCCCAGGGTGGTGGTTCTCACCCTGGCTGCATGTTAGAACTGTTTTGAGAGCTTTAAAAGAGCTCCCGATGCTGTGCCGACCTCAGGCCATTTAATTTAGAATCTCTAGCAGGCAGACACAGGTGTGAGTGTTTTATTAAAGCTTCTCAGATGCTCTTGATGTGTAGACAAGTTTGAGATCTACTGTTCTAGAGTTTGTAGAGTTTCCCCCCAGTAATAAAAAGGAACATCAGCATAGCAAGCATGACACAAGCGACTGGTCCTGAGTCAGATGGTGACCCCTTTAGTTTCCTCCACTATCCAGTGGTCTGAGGCCTGCTTTTCAGGCAGGATGACTGAGCCTTGGAGCAGGAGGGTTAGCTTAGTTGGACAGCAGCGCAGTCAGGAAAGCCAGCCCTGCCTTATCCGATGCCCTCCCATCTGAGGCAGCCCCGGCCAGCCCCACACCTGGAGTCCTTTCCTCCACTTGGCTCTAGTTGTTCCATCTCCTCCTTCACAGTTGGTTTCCAGCATCACCTTCTGCCTGGCACCCAGATACCTGCTTCTAACCCTGCCATGCCATCCTGGACCGGGGCGCCCACTCTGCCTGGGGCTGAGAATCCAGGCCCCTACCCTATTGGAACAATATGAAAACTATGAGTAAACAGGCTCAGAGTGGAGGCCCAAAAGATGGCCCTTTCTGCAGGAGACGCCTGTAAGCCTAGTGTTTGGAAATTTGTTTTCACTGCTTAGGACCCATGAGAGCATTGTATAAATAAATCAGTTTACTTCTCTGCCTTCTGTGTGCTTCCCGGGGGATCCTGAGGCCCCAGGCACACTCAGAGACCTTAGTAATTATTTGCTGGCTGTCTAGTTTGTAGATGGCCCCTGGGCAGGCACACCACCATGTCTGCAGAAGGCACAGGCCCTTCTACACCAGCTTCTGCCACTGCCCTGTCCTCGTCTTCCCCGTGTCTTTCCTCTCTAGCCAAACTGAGATGCTCACCAGCTTCTGAACTCATCCAGAATATCCTTGCCCTGAGGCTTTTGTGCTGCCTTCCTCTGTAATCCCTGCCCTGCCTCCTTTCAGGGAACATTCCCTAAGAGCTTCTGCACACAGGGAAGGCCACTGGACCAAGCCCAGAGAGAGAACGTTGAACCCCATGATGGCCCTGTTTTCAAGGAGCCGCCACCAAGATCCTGGGTCTTGGGTAAGGCCTGTTCTAGCATCGATTTCTTCATCTATGAAAGAGGGATGGTACCACCCACCTCATGAGGCTTAAAGTAAGAGAACATGTAAAATACCTGGCCCCAAGGCTCACCCGGGATGTGATGGCTTCCCCCCCCGGAGGAGAAGATCAAATCCTCCTCCAAACCCTCACAATCAAATCAATCAGGTCCAGGTGTAATTCTCAATGGCCTCCTCTCTGGCCCTCTCAGCCTCTGACTAGGCTGATGGGCCCAGACAGCCCCTTCTTAGAGTAATGCAGCCTAAATAAATGTCCATTCCTCTCTCCCTGGCTCTTGGCAGAATGAGACATTTATACACTTCTTGGGTGGGGAGGCAAGTATGGGTCTCTGCTGCAGAGGAGAGGCTGGGAGAAGCTCTGCCAGTGCAGTCACAGAACTGCCGGACACGACTTCTGCACGCCAGCCCTGGTCTGAGCTGTCTGCACATTTGGCTCACCTCCACGAGCCTCCACACACCTTCATCTGTTCTCCCCAGCCAGAGGTAGACTTCTTGAGTATGGGGTTCCCTCTCCCCACTCAGGTGGCCCAGCCCAGAGAGCAGAGGGCCTGTTCTATCACCAGGCAGACAGACCTCCAGCCTCTCTGAACCACAGGCCTTGAGAGACCGGAGCTTGTATGGGCTTCCGAATGCAAACAGGAGTGAAGTATTTCAAAACCTGCTCTTTCACCAGAAATGGCCCTTCAGAGGGGCCCAAAATACACAGCCTAGTGTTTGCACTTCAAAGAGTGGGTGGTGCAGCTCAGGCCCCAGGCAGCCAAGTCTTCCCTGTGTCAACAGGGAAAGGAAAGCAGCTTGGCTGTGTCTGGGGCAGCCTGACCAAGGGGTTTTCCAACTGGGGCTGGAGAAGAAGGGAGGGCAGGGACCGGCTGCCAGCCCCCTGGGGCACTCCTGCAGGCGATGATGTGGAGACCTAGGGGCTTTCTTGTGAGCTCACAGAGGGACCTTTTGGGGAATTCCCCAATAATAATAACTGCAGTTCCCAGTTACTGCCTGTGATGTGCTAAACTCTTCCCGTGGTTTTTCCCATGAATCCTGATGAAGTCTGTGGCACCATTGTCCCTGTTTTGTAGATAGAAAATTGAGACGAAAGGAGGTTTAGAGGACAGGGTGGTGAGTCTTGCGGCTGGATTTCTGGCCAGCCTGATGCCACGGCCTGTGCTCCTGATCAGCATGTAAAGCTTATCTTCCCTCCTTCCAAGGTTGCTGAGCCCCAGCAGGGTCTAGGCACTGAGGTACTGATTGGAGTAAAGTACAGCCGCTGCCTTCCCAGAGCTGCCGACTATGAGGAGGTCAGCCTTGTAGTTGTCAGGTGAAAGGACAAGGTTTTCCAGAGGGGTGCAGGGTGGGAGAAGGTAGCACTTGCCTTGGCAGGGGCAGTATCTGGAAGGAGGCCCACTGGGTGAGGTCTAGAGAAGAAAGTTGGTATTTGCCAGGTGGGCAGGAAGGAGAGGACCTGCGGCCAGCGCCTGCAGGCTGTGCTGTGACGCAGGGTAAGCCTGGGGTGCCATGGAGGGAACCACTCCCTTGTGGTCTGGGTAGAGCAGGAATAGGGTGGTGCTGGGCCGCTGGAGAATTTGGAGGACTTTGAGGACCCCAAAGGATGAGTCAGGCCACTCATGAAGGGCCAGGGGGATGTGCAGAAGTGAGAGGGTAGGGAACAGACACGATTACCCTGTCAGACCTCACTTGGCATCTTAACCCTCAAAAGGACCTCCGGTGACGATTTCTCAATGTCCCGCCACAGTAATGTGGGTAATGGTGACATAGTGGTGGTATCATAAGTGCACCCAGAACTTGCCAGTGTCACCTTTTTGACAGATCTATCTTTAGCTCAGGTCCAAAATGCAAGTGTCCTCGCCCCTAGGGCAGAGGGGAGCCATGAGAAGAGTGCTTGGGACAGCTCTTTGTCATGTCTCAGGAGAATGGGGTGTTTTGCCACGTCACCCTGGGGAGACCTTTTCACTCTCTTCTATGGATCTCAATTTAGTCAGCAGAAAATGAGGTGGACAGGATGCTCCCTGAATTTTGGCTTGAACAAAAGCTTCTGCTTGGAGGTGGAGGTGGAGAACGATTTGGCTCCAAGACTGCCCGGTCAGCATCAGGAGGTGAGACAGGCCTGGACCAGGAAAGGGAGACCAGCCCAAGATCCAGGCTGGGTTCCATCACACGGCGGCTGTGTAACTACAGGCAAGTCATGTCACTGCCATGAAATGGAGATAATAATCCCTCTTCTGGCTCACTTATGGGGTTATTGTGAACATCAAATGAAGTAACAAGCGGAGAAGTGTTTAAATTGTACAGTACAGTGTAAAGTTAAATCACCTTCTCGTTCAAGGACCATAGGGACTATTTAACACAATTCTCTCATATATATTCCGGAAGAGAAAACAGAAGTTCAGGGTGGCAGTAACTTGCTAGTGTTCTTTGTGACAGAATGGAGACCAGCTCCTAGATATAGATAGTCACTTCCCTTTAAGCACTGTTGTTGCTGCTATGATTCAGAGGCCTTACAATATTTCGTCATAGGAAAAAATGTAAACACCCCTCCTCCCCACAGCTGACCCTTGGCATGGAGTATCTCTTTGCCTTCAAAAGAAAAGAAGAAGAAAAAGATATTCCAAACCCTACCGACCACAGAGCAATTGCTTCTCAGGAAAAGCTAACTGCTTGCTGCCACCTGGAATGGAACATGACAGAAGCCACTCTCACTGCCTGCCACCAAATAAACATGGCTTGTTCTGATGGCTCAGTGGCCAATGTGTTCCTGTCACCAAGCTCCTCCAAATGACTGGGGGAGGTTGTTTTGACATTTGATTAGCCACAGAGGGTAACTTGTGAGTGCTTGAGCCAGCCAGCTCCTAAGCACTAACAGCGTTGAGTGCTTCAGCCTGTTAGAGATACCGCTGTATCAGGGAGAGTGACAGTGGGCAGGGCTCCAAGAGGGAAGATAAGTGGGCTGTTGGGAGAAATTAATACGTAGAAAGGAAGTGGTGAATGAAGTCAAATGAAAACAGGGTCCTATGATATCCATGACTCATAAATTTCATTGATATCGGGGATTTGAGTTCCCTGCTGTCCCTTGAGTTAGCAAACTGCTTGTCCTCAGGGCGACCCTGCAGGAAGATTCATGTGCTGGGGCTAAGGTGGGAGGAGCAGGCATTGGAATAACTTTTAGACAGAGCTTGTATAAAATCCTTCCTCTCCTACAGAGAAGATCCTATGGAGGGAGATTACTCTGAGAAATGATGAGTGCCTGCCTAGGGCAGGCTTCCTGGGGAGGGAGCCATAGAAGGATGCAGGATGCTTCTGGTGGTGGGAGTGGAAACAGAGATCGGAGCGACCCAAGACAGGAGCCATACGGAATCCCAAATTCTCAGTGAGGTTGCTCAGGCTGAACTACTCTAAGCTATCCATTGCCTAGAGTCCTTTTATTATTTTTGACCATCACAACCCTCCTAAATGGAAATATTGAGTCTGCCAAATGAATTAGGTTTTGCCCAAAGCTCAGGCCTTGGAGTTCAGTGAGCCTGCTGTGAGAATTAGGTCTTGTAGGTCCAGATGTGATTCTCAATAGGGTATTTGAAATATTGGAAATCACCTGGTGACCTCACTGCTTCCTGCAGGACCCAACTCAGGTTGGCAACTGTTGATCCCATGTCATCACCTCCACCCCTACCTCCAGGTGCCACACGCCTTGGGAGCCATGTTGGAGAGAGGTCAGTCCCAGGATGGAGGATGGAGAGTGAAGCAGATGGGAAAGGGCTGACTTCGGAAACTGAAGGAGGGAGAGGTCTGGTCCCAGGACATAGGGTGTGAAGAGTGGGCTGGGTGTCACATCAGGGGGGTTCCTGGAGCTGGAGCTGTGGATTTGTTAATTTTGTCCTGTCATCACTCTAAGGCCCTGACTATGATGTCGAGTGACCTCCCTATATTAGTCAGACCCTTCGGTGCAGAAAAGCATTCATTCTCATGGCCGAGGAAAACCTCTATGTTGGTGGGCAGGGACCCACATCAGCGTCCTCAGGTACAAACCCCGCAAACACTAATCAGGAAATACCAGGAGTAGGTTGGAGTATCCAGTAGAATCTGGAAAATGGTGCCCTTCATGAATCCAGAGGCTCCGAACCACAACTCACCAGAATGACACCTCTCCATACCCTATCTCCTTTCCCCTACCCAAAACTGCAGTGGAAACCTCAGAACTAAGCTTTCAGACTGGTCAAGTTGTAGTCTTTGCTCTTTTTTATAGCTTAGGAAACTGAGGCACCTAGAAGTCAGGTAATTTGTCTAGCATTACACGCTGGGCTCTGAGGCCATGCTGTCTGCCTCCAAGCCACGCCTTGCAGTGGCCACGCCATGTACTGGGCAGAGGTTTTAGTGCACTTAAGAGTTTCCATAGCTGTTTCCCAATGAGACTGTGAGCACTGAGAAGGCAGAAGCAATGTCTTATTTATTATTTGGATGCCTTCATGTCAATATTCATTTATGAAGGGCTCACGTCATGTCAAACACTGTGGAGGCTGGACAGGCTATGTAATACTTGGAGCCTGTGTTCAAGGATTTCAAGATGGTAACCACAGAGCAGAAACCCAAGTGCAGGGCCTTTCTGAGAGCAGCCTGTGAAGCTGGTCCAGGCACTAGAACGGCATAGAGAAAAGCAACAAACCAGACATGATGGCTGTGTCCTCTGAGAGCAGGGACAGGCGTCAGCACAGGGCTAAGGGAGTGCAGAGCAGGGCGCCCAGCCCAGTAAGCACTCGACCCGGCAGCCTGTGCTCCGCCTCACAGGTTCTCAGCAAGAGTGTGCCAGGAAGAGCACCTTGGCGTGCGTGACCTCACAGCGGCAGGATGAAGCAGACTGTATTTATTTAACAAATTGTAATAATCCATACGGTGTGTCAGGCTTTTTGCAAAGTATTTATAAATATTCAGCACTTTGCTCTTAACAATCTTGTGATGTTGTCACTTTGTTATCCCCATTTCACAAACGAGGAAACTGAGGTTCAGAGCTGTTAAGTGACTTGGTAAAGATGAAGCTTCAACCTCAGATCTGTCTGCTTCCTAGTCTAGAACCAGAGCACCATGTACTCCGTGCAGGTAACCTATGGTGTGCTGACACTGTGCCGAGGCCTCTGGGATCCACTTCTTCTGGGATGAGATGACAGGTCCATGAGGGGGCCTGGGGAGCTGGTGCCCAGAGAGGGGCTGCACCGTTTCAGATAATCCTTTGCCTGAGGCTCAGCAAGGGGGTGGGCTGGCATTGGGTAAAATAAATATATTGCACCTTTCTTCTTTTTAAAGGGAAAAACATTAGAAGATGAAATTAGAAGACAATAAGGCGGAGAAAAGCATTCGTAGTCCCAATATCCGAATACTACCACTGTTAAGATTTTGAAATATTCCCTGCTACTCTCAAGGGATGTGGGAAAAGTGTACCCTCTTATGTTCTGGGGGAAATGCAAATGGTATAACCTTTGTAGGAAGCAACATCTATTAGCAACATCTATTAAGATAAAAAAAAATTGCACTCACCCTTCAACCCAGCAATCTCACTCCTGGGAATCTAGCTCATGGAAATAATAGCTCCATTAGGTAAAAATGTTAAGTACAAAGATGTTTATTGCAGCAGTCTTTGAGCGGCATTCGTGCATGCATACTCACACGTCAGGGACACAGTGAATGTCTGTCACAGAGAAAGGCTGAATAAATGATGGTATTTAAACCTTGGACTATTACATGGTCACTAAAAAGAATGAATTAGCACTGACTGGGGGTGGAGAAGGGTGTCAAAGGGAAAAACTAGATACAAAAAAGCATGTGTAACATGATGTTGGTAAAACAGCAATCAAAATGACCTGCCTTCTTATTTGTGTGTGTATACGTGTATGCAGATGCCAGTCTGTGCAGGGTTGTAGGAGTCTGCCTAAGCAAGGGAGGACACGTAACCAAGCCATTAATGTAGGGTATCTGAGAAGAGGGAGGGGTATGGAGTGGTGGTCATGGAGATAGAGCATGAGATAGAAGAAAAAGAAGAAAAACAAAGATTACTTGTTTCCCACCAGCTTTTTTTTCACTATGTAATTTTCCTCCAGCCAACTCCCTAGCTATATAATCAGTGTTTCACAGGCACAATGGCCCGGTGGGAAAAACAGGGTCACGATCACATAGTGTACAGTAAGCCTCCAACTCCAGGTCCTGGATCTCTGGTTCTGCTTTTAAAATCCTGCCCACATGTTGGGAGCCTGTCCGTCCAGGGGCCAGTTACTGCCAATGACTTGGTTCCTCTATTTCCAAAGCCTCCATTGCCTGCTAAACCAGTCAAGGGTCCCTCATAGTGCCAGTGTTGAAGACGGGAGCACCGTCTGCAGTTGTTCCAGAGATGACATGTGGCCTCTGAGTCTTCAGAGGCTGCAGTGGCTCCACACAGCTGCCCAATCTCTTCTTGGTCCCTCCTCCCAGGGATGGCCAGGGTCCTGGGCTGCACGCAACAGAAAGTAAATTGGGCTTAATGCAAACTAACAACAGTCAAAGGAGCTTAGTGGGAGCATTTGAGGAGGACGTAAGTTGAGAAGAAAGATAAACACTGAGCTGTGAACTGACAGAAATCAGTATCTCAGGAGCAGAAATTGTCCAACTCCCTGGTGGACCAAATGAATTTCAACCCCACTTTCTCTCCTGCTTCTGCTAGAGATTCAGAGTCCACAGAGAATCACATTGGTCATGCGTTTATCCCCTGGCCCAGCAAGAACAGGGAGAGGAAGGTTCCAGCAAAAGAAGACTTTGGAACCCCTTCCCCATTTCCCACTGAAACACAAAGCTCTCATGTTTGCTATAAGCCGAGACTGCGTACTGTGAGGGGAGGTACACCTGACACAGGAAACCAGGCACTGCTGGGGTGAGGATGGATACTGGGGTCTTAAAAACTTCAAACGTTTACTGCGTACGACCTCTCCCCATTGAGTCCAGGGAGATGGGCTGGTTTTTACTTATGATTCTTTTGGTTGTAGGTGACAGAAACCAACTCAAGCTGGCTTAATCAGAAAAGGCGGCTTTCTTATAAGGAGACAGAGGACTTGAAGAATTGCAGGCCTCAGGCAGGGCCATTTGAGGATCAAGTTTCTCTCCCAGCCTGTCTTTCTATAATACTTGGGACTACGCAGTCTCTAAGTCTGCCTTCCTCCTCCCTGTGCTGTCTGAGTCAGTCTTTCTCCCTCGCTCTGTCCCCACCCCTCTCTCTCTTCTTTCTCCACAGACTGACAGCCTACCCTTCATGCCCATAAAGTTGGAAATCTTCCAGCCCACAGCTTCTGTATTTACATATTTCACTATTCAAGAAAGCAGTCAGCTGTCTGGCTCTCTCAGTCTCAATTACCAAGCTCCCAGAGTGAGAGCTGGATTGGCTCCACCCGGGTCAGGTGTTCACCCTTGCTCCAGTCGGATGTGGCCAGTGGCAGGGTCGTATGTTGTATGCGTGGCTGCTGGGAACATGGCCCGAGGCAGGGACCCTCACCTAGAATAATGGGAACTAAGAGGGAAATGGCGGGAAAACCTTAACTGATGCACTGAGGCCAGCAAAGCAAGAGCATTTCTGAAAGTCCAAAGAGCCAGGGGCAAAAACACAGGTGTCCTGTAGCTAGGGGTCAGGGCAGGGGACAGAAAAGGGAGACAATCAGTTTGGGAACAAACAGGGAGCCATAGCCTGGGAAGCTCTCTGAAATTCCTAAGGTAGTGAGCAAGTCTTTACTGCTTGCTTTTAGCCACTGCCTCGGTGCGTGATATTTGACTGGGTCAGCTTGGCTTTAAGAACCAGGCATGGAACTGACAGTAATCATAAAATTGGGGAAACAAGATGAAAAAGGTAAAATTATTTTTTACTTACTTTTTACAAAGTGTTATGTGCACATGGTTTTAAGAAATTAAACAACATGAAACGTCTTGGTAGTTAGGAGCAGCTCTCCCAGGGAAGGAGGATAATGGCTCCCAGACTGCCATTTTGGTGCTGCCCACCTGAATTTTGTCCCTAGTTCTTGCTCACACCTGGGAATGGGGAGCTACTCTACTGAACTGCCCATCAGAACTTAGTGTACCAACTGGAAAAGGATGTAGAAGACTCTAGCCTAGCAACAGGGTCTTGAAGGTGACCTTGAACAGCCTTAAGACTACCCCTCCAAAGAGGTTCTCAAAGAGGCTCATGGGAGGTCTGTATGTGCTTCTAAGGTGAACCGTGAGGTAGGCCTGACCCAGGCGGTATAAAAGAGAACCGCCAGGGCCATAACCATTACTCTTTGCCTACTTGCCCTGGCAACGGAGGCCCTTTCACGGTCTGTGGTGAATGTATCCTGCTTTGTAAACACACACACACACACAAACACACACACACACACACACACACACACGCCCCCCATGGAACTGTAAGCCTGAAACCCAGCAGCTTCATCTGTAAAGCAGCTGTCTCCTATCCTGTGGCTTCTCATCATTTCTACCACTTCGAGGAGGAAACCATTTCAACTCCCTTAGGCATTGCTTCTACTATTTATCTTCATGTACTTCTGGACAATTTGCTATGCTGCTTTTCCCCACATTATCTATTGACTTCTTGTTCTGGAATTGAGCACTTAGCTACTTTCCAAGCTCCCCCCCACCCCACTTCTCCTCTCATGTTACATCAGCTTTGGTGGACGTTTAGTGATCATGGCCATGAAATTACTGCTTTCTCATGACCTAAGGCAGGTGCTATGATTACATTCCCCCTTTTGTACATTTTCTTTTTTTGGTATTAATATCTCTTTGACTTTTTTGTTTGCTCAGGTCTCCAAGTTCCAAGAGGGCTATTGAATGCCTATCAATATTGTTTCCTAAAAGTTTGAAACTACATGCTGGATAATACACAAATTTTACCTCCATGCCCCTTCTACTTGGCCCCTCATTTAGACCAGCTCCACTCTGGATCTCTCTGGGTGCTCTGGACCCACTGCATAGTAGCCATCTAAACTTGTGCCTGTTTCTTAGATAAGAGTCCCAGTTTTCTATATCCCATGTGTTTCTACTTCTTGATTTATCCTCTTGTTTGCCTGAAGCACATCCTACAGTAACTTCCTAGGAAAAGGTGCGAGACAGGTCAAGTTTTTGCATGTTTAAAATGTACTTATTCTGCCATCATGCTTGATTTGTGATCAGGTTGCATATAGAACTCTGTGCTGGAATTAATGCTCACTCCAAATGTTTGCAGACATGTTTCCATGGTGTTCTGTTTATCAAGTTCCGGTTGAAGTCTGGCATCAGCTGGATGCAGTGGAGGTGGGGAGGTAGGTCGCTGGGAGGGCAACTGGTCCAAATGTAGACTTTTAGCTAATTGGAGCGCCTTCAGCTCTGCGCATCACCATGGATTTTGCAGACTTGGAGTGTTCAAGCGCTGAGTCTCTCAGGAATTCTTTAAGACAAATCAATTTGCTTCTCTTTGGTCTCCCTTCTGCAAGTGCTGCCGTTTGTAGCTTTCCCTCCTCTGCTGAGTCATTACCACTCATCCCTCTGCTTTCCAGAGCCCAGGTAGTTGTTGAATTCTCTTATCTCCTGATGTCACAAACCGCTTTGGACTTGGGATTTTATACATCTCTCCCCTTTACTGTCAATGTAATGAAATGCTAGTGAGAAAAGATCAAGGCATATTTAATCCATCATGCTTAATTGGATTGGAATCCTGATTCTTTTCCACATTGTTAAAACTACATTTTATACACACACACACGCACACATACTCCCCCCCCCCCAAGTTACTACTGTCAGCTTTATGGAGTTCTTTAAAAAATGCTGTATAATATTTGATATTCCATCAGGAAGATGTGGGATGGTTTATTTAACCAATCTGTTGTGGCTGGATGTTGAATTTGCTTTAATTTTTCACATAATGGATACCTTTAGGCAGTACTTTGGATTTGTTTCTTATGATGTATTCCAAAGGATAAGAACTTTCAAAAAATTCCTGATAAATTTTGCCAAACTGCTTTCCAGAATGTTTTTACCCATTTTACCTGTGGGCAAGCTGAAGAAGAAGACTGCCCTAACCGCCTGGCCTGGTCTGCTCTGGCCGTTCATTTCTCAGTTAAATGTCAGGTCTCTTGCAGTTTGCCCCAGCCCTAAGTTCTGGGGAATCTGTGGACACTGACCAAGGCATCCATTCCTGCTGAGAAATGTCTACAGGCTTGCCTCAACCAGTTAATAAAAAATAATACTAGTGAGGGAAGAAGGGAATATGGAGTCCTTTTTTTTTTTTTCTTTATCTTTCTTCTGTAGTGGTGGTGGGGGGAAGTATAGGGAAAGAAAAATAATTTCTTTTCTTTTCTTTTCTTTTTTTAAACTCTTGGGCTTAAGCGATTCTCTTGCCTCAGCCTCTCAAGTAGCTGGGACTACAGGGGCCCGCCACAAGGCCCAGCTGTTTTGTTGTTGTTGTTGTAGTTGTCATTGTTGTTGTTGTTGTTTTAGCAGGTCTGGGTTGAGCTCGAATTGGCCAGCCCCAGTGTATGTGGCTGGTGCTCTAGCCGCTGAGCTACAGGTGCCGAGCCAGAAAAATAATATCTAAAAAGTTATTTGAAGAAAACAGCATGAGATAACTAGCTTGAATAAGTCAGTGACTATATACAGGAGATTCTTACTAAGTCACTATATTGCTCCAGGAGCAAAGGTAGACACCAGTAAGGTCACGGCCATGGTTTGAATGTGTCTCCCCAAAGTTCATGTGTTGAAAACTTACCCTCCAATGCAACAGTATAGCATAAATGGACAATGTCATTATCATGGGAGTGGGTTTGTTATAGAAGTGAGTTTGTCCCTCTCTCATGTCCCTTCCACTGTGTGATGATGCAGCAAAAAGGCCTCACCAGATGTGGCCCCTTAATCTGAGAATTCCCAACCTCCAGAACCTTGAGCCATATGTACTTCCATTGATTATAAGTTATCCTGTCTCAGATATTCTGTTATAGCTGCACAATACGAACTAAGACAGTTGCCTTCTAGAATCTGCTTATATAGACTTGTATACCATATACTCAGGCCTTATTTTGCAGATGAGGAGACAGAGCCCAGAGAGGGAAATGGGCTGGTCCATGGCCACAGTGGCAAAGTCTTAAAGAGAGCCCAGGGATCTTGGTGCTACCCAGAGGAATACGCTTCCCTCTGAATCAGCCATGCCTGGATTATGGCTGGCATTTGTCAGCATCTTGATTGTGACAAATAGGATCTCAGTGGGAGCACCAGGTGGGCTGTGGGCTCTGCCCCAGCTCAAAGCTCTGAAGAAACCACAGCCGTGGCAGCTGAATCAATATCGCACTTTGCAGGGAGCCTGTTGGCAGCTGGACATGTGGTGAATTGTAGTTTGTGCCATTCATGGCTGTCAGAGGTCTTCCTGTGAGCAAGGGCAGCTGCTTGTGAGGCTGGCTAGACATTAAAGCTTGAAGGGTAGGTCTCAGGGTCCCCAAAGAGCCTGGTGGTCCTCAGGGGTTGCTACAAAGAGCTCTAAGTGCCCAGTGGTCCCTCCCCATGTACGAAACTTAACCTTGACCCTTACACTGAGTCTTTCCAGACTTCTATGAGGGTCTGACCCAGTGTTTCTTGGTGATCGCCTCATGAAAGCAGGATTCCCAGGGGCTTCTCACGGACCCTCTGTCCCTCCACACCAAGCCCAAAGCTGACAGGCTCCTGTGTCAACTTCCAGGAGCCCATTTCAGCTCCATCACTGACCCAGGTGCCGGATCTGAGGACATCAACATGCCCAAGCCCCAGGGCCTCATCAGGAAGATGGAACATGTGAGATTATAGACAGGAAATTGCTGATACTCAACCATTTCAACCAATGGAAACAACAAATTTCATATGGCTCAATCTACTAACACACTTAGTACCTGACTTATAGCATTTTGAAGATTAAAATGAGACCATTTATACTCAGTGCTTAACACATAACTAAAATGGAGTGATCACCAATTAGGACTCATTATCTAGACTCAGGGCTTAGGCAGAGAAGAATGAGTAGGCCAATGTGAATGAGCTTCTACTATTTGCTAGGTACTTTATATATCATATCGTTTCATCCTCTCAAAAATCCCAGGGAGGATTCCACCTTATAGCTGAGGAAACTGAGGCACAGGTGATTCAATTGCCTCAAATCTCATGGCTAGTTGGTAGCAGGGCTGGGATTGGAATGCAGATATTTCTGACCCTAGGGACCATGTGCTTTCATCGAAGCACTCTGCTGCTTTGTGGGGCACACTGAAGGAGTCTTGAATGTTGGGCACTTAATGCTCTTCCTCCAAATCTTAAATTTGGAACATATAAAATGTTATCATGAGATATCCCCCCCCATGAATTAATTGGCTTCATGCATATCTTGTTAGTTTGAGCTCATAAAACATTAGAAATCATCATGCCACTCTGTAAAAGAGGAGCTCTAGCCTCCATTTCACAGATGGGGAATAAGGCTCAGAGATGCTATGGGACGTGTTTAAAGTCACACAGCAGGAAGCAGAATAGGTTAAGATCCTGTTCCGCCTCCAAGTCTGCTGGACTCCAAAACTTATGCTCTCTGTCTGCCAGGTGACAGCCATGTCTTTCATCATCCTAGTTACAGAAAAGGCAGCAATGCAGCCCAGCCGGTTGCTGGAATCTTCCATCCCAGCGGATGAGGTGGTGGTTGTCCCTGTCCTATGTGCACTTCACTTGCCTGCAACTGGGGCAGGGCCTAGATTTGTGGGAAATGATCCCATCACCAATATCACTGTGAACTGCAGCCCCCCCGCAGCAGCTCCCACCCCCCCGGCCCCAACACACGCACACCAGAGCTCTGGGGGGAGGCAGAGGGCCCTCCTTGCTCAAAATAGCTCTGTGTTATTAGCTGCATTTAATTGAAGGTGTTTCGAGGGCAGCCTCCACCGGGCCCAAACCAAATGGAAAATGACACACTGTCAAATTAATGTCCCCAGACCATGATAAATGGCCAGGCTTGGTGAGTAATGCTTCCATTTCTTGTTTTAAAGGAGAAGGATACAGCCAGGCTCTGTGCATCTGTCCCTGTTGTGTGGGGGAAAGTTCAGGGGCGTCCTCGGGATAAATAGCATTCCTCCCTGGCCTGCCCACCCGGGATGGGCTTCTCCGGCTTCTGCTGAGCTGTTTTCTCTCTCTTCCTGTCTCTTGAGGCTGGCGAGATTGCTGAACAGCTTGTGAGCCTCCAGGCCAATGTCCAGGGAGGAAGGAGCGGGAGATAAGACTAATCCTTCACCATCCGCCGTACTTTATACCTTCCAGAACGCAGTCACCTCGGTTATCTCCTGTGATTAGCTGGCATTTGAGGCTTGCTCCTGACCTCCAGCTGCACCCCCCATGCTGGCTCCTCAAGCCCGCCCTCCGTGCCCCGATCTCTCGAACAATGTAGGACACGATTGCTAAGTGCTCATCCTGTGCCAGACCATGGGCTCAGCCACTGCCCTGGAGGATGCAGACGGCCCCTGACAGGCAGAGCTGGTCTGGCTGGGCTGCCGTGATCTCCTATTGAACATAAACAATTTCCCAGAACATAAACATCAGACAAGGCCACAAGCATGATGAAAACAAGACCACTCTGTAATTGTGACTGAACACAGGCAAAAACAGGAACATCGCCCAGACCACAGGATCACAAACACCCCCCTACCCCAGCTAACATCAGGGATTTCTGCTTCTTCACAGTTACAGATTCAGCTTTGCTCTACTCGCCCCCCCCCCCCCACTTCGAGACCAGGTTCCTTAGCATACCCAGTCATAGAATTATTCCCTGCCGTGCTCCCTGGCAGCATTCACTCCAGAACAAAGCTCTGCTTCCCTGAATCCTCCCCTAACAAGCCCAAATTCTATGACTCACATCCGATACCCACTCACTGAGGTGTCCCCTTCCCTGTGGCGTGCATGGTCCCTGTTGCAGGAGGTGATACACACCTTTGTTCAAATACAGGAGTGTTCCTGGTTAGTGTGGGTTGTTAGGTGACACTGGCGTCACTAATTTTGGCCACTGGGTCAGGCAGAATGATGGAAGAGCTAAACTGCTCCACAAAGAATCTGTTTTAAGGGAAAGGGGGGCGGAACCATTCATTCCAGAGGACACCTTTCTGGAGCAGCTGGCATGAGCTGCTTGTCAAGGAGAAGAGAAGGGAGCAGGGAGGCGTGGGGAAAAGGGGGGTAGCGTCCTCCAGGGGGCAGGACCTTGAGCAGAGGCCCAAGGTGGGAACAGGCACAGGGCGTGTGGTTTTTCCTTCCTTCTCTCATTGCCTCTCAAAGTGGGGGACATTCTGCTTCTCTTTCAAGGTTCACTGCACATGTCACCTCCTCTGGGAAGCCCTCCCAGGCTGCCTTGACATCCCTTTACCACTCTGAGCTTCAGTTTCTCTGTTGGTAAAATGAGAGGATCAGACTTCCTCAGTGCTTTTCAAAATTTCCTCTTTAAAGGAGGCAGCTCTTTGTTCAAAGGTGATCTTGTACCACAGCCCAACCAATAAGAGGCATGGGAGATAAAAGTGAAGTGCCGTGGCTGAAGGGGAGTCTGGGGCTTGGTCCCAGCTTTGTGGCAACTCTTGCAGGTGCCAGAATCTCCTGGAGACTCCTAGGGCTCCTCAGTGCCAGCAGGAAAGGCATGGAGGAGAGAGGGGCTCTGAACTCCTCCAACTGTCCCTTAAATTTGATGTCCTCCCATTCTCCTGGAAGCTTTCCAAGACTGGAGTCACATACTAAGGAACTGTCCAGCTCATACTCTATACACGAAGGCTGAGTGGATACCGTCCAAGTCCATGTGGTCCTTACATCAGCCCTACCCGGTGCCTGTTCCACCATCCTCTGAAAGGGCTGGTGAGGACCCCAAGGAGGCCCACGTTAGGATGGGGCAGTGCCCTAGCCCACGTGAGCTGTGAATGGCCTTCCAGCTTCCCCGATTTCTCCCCTCTGTTTAGTATTTGCCCAACTGTGCCAGATTCAAGGCACAAGGCATTCTTTGTCCTTCTGTCTGTCTGTCCCTATGGGCTCAGGCTCCTCTCCTCCCCCGCCCCCCATGACAGCCAGAAACAATACTGAGGACACACAACTGCTCTCCCAGCTCTATTATCTCCAACTCCCCCGCTGCCGAGAATGGACCATCAGTCCCTGATGATACATAGCAGAAAATTGGTTGTCAGGCCAATAAATGTATCCGATTGGATTTTTGACATCCGGGCAAACCCATCTGTGAGGCATTTGATTAAAGTGCTAAAAGGTAGTGCAGAGATAGCTGGGCAGAGCTGCCCTCAGTCTGCCCTAAATAGGGTGCTGTCTTCCCTCTGGGCGAGACGCTGCCTCCCGCCCTGTCTGCTCATTCTCCTCCTTTCCCATTTTCATCCTTCACTGCTCGGAAAGTGCTGCACTCAATCAGGGCTCCTGGTGGTGAGAGGGACGGGCTGGCCAAGCAGGGGAGGGACTGCCTTCCTCTAGCTGCTGGCTCGGGAGGCTCAGTCTGGCCTCCATCCCTGGCCCAGAGCCTTGCCTGTGCCAGCCCTTCCTCCTGGGCTGTCTGTGGGCATCAGTCACCAAGTCCCTGCCATTCCTCTTCCTGTGGAGCAGAGTAGTGGAAAGATCCCCCGTTGGACAGGCTGCTTCCAAATCTCTGCTCAGCCCCTCCTGAGCTTTGTGACCATGAGCCTATCTCCCTGTAGAGTGGAGATAATAAGCACACGCATCTCCGCAACTTGAATTGGAAATGGTAGGGCTGACTAATTAGGGAACACGAGCCATATGACTGGACTGCTGCTGCTGGTGATGACACAATCACAGTGGGTGATGACACATGCACCCTACTTGTGGGGAGCTTGCTGTTCCATTATTTTTAGCCTGCAATCATGAAATGCATGTTTGGTTATAAGACATTTTAATTATTGGAATTACTACATAGACAATACATAACTTTATTGGGAGTCCATTTTCTTCATTCTGTAATATCTCCTTTTCCTATTGCAAAAGTTCCTTGTTGTTTTGTTTTGTTTTTTTTTTGTGGTTTTCTTTTTCTTTTTCTTTCTTTCTTTCTTTTTTTTTTTTTTTTTGACAGCATAATGTTTCTTAGGAAGCCAGTTGTCTCATGGGAGTGGTGGTTGAAAAGACTCAATGGGTTGGGGGATGAGAGGTACTGTGCACAGCGTTCAGCACAGAATGGATGAGTCCTTTTCCTTCCCTTCCTCCCTCAACATTCTTTTCTCTCCAACCCCAGAGCTACCTCAGGGTCTGGACAACAGCCTCCCAGCTAGTGTCTTTGCCCTGTCCTCTCTTGCCCCCATTCCATCTGACACATAGCCCCTCTACTGACCATCCTGGAATCCAGCCCAATGTTGTTGTTCACAAGCAATAAGGTGGGTGCTTCCTGGGCCCCATACACCTGCTTCCAGCCTCCATCCTGAAGCTGATTAGTCCACACCAGCCTCCTTCTGAGAGTCCCTTAAACGCCCAGACTGCTTTCTCCCCCACACCATTCTCTGTTGCCCTCCAGACCATGCTGTGTCACTTCTCTGTGTGCACAATTCCTGCCCAGTCTGCAGCTCCCTGACCCCTGAGTTGAGGTTCTGTGCCTTTCTTCTTCCGCACTGTGCCTTTCAGAGTAGGCCACGGCATCAGTGAACTAGCCACTCAGCCTGGAGCTCACCCTGCAGTGATCTATAGCAGGAAGGGCCCCTTGACATAGTTTCAAGACCCCAGATCTGAAAGTGGGCTCGGCGAGGGCTCTGATACTGACATAACATGCCCCAGATTGGGACACTCTTGCTCAGTCTGGCCTCTAGGGGCCCACACCTGTACTGGAAAGTAAAGGTGGTGTCCTCTGGAGTGGGTTTGGGCTGCACTGGAAGGTTCTGCATATGTCCTTCCACTGTGCCTGAAATCCCACTTTCTAGGCCTCTATCCCATTTATTCTGCTGAGCTCTCCTTGCACTTGGTAGAAAGGAAATTGGTTTGATTGCCCTAAGTTCCCTTCAGGCTTGGTCATTCCAGTCAATGGAGTTGAATTAGCTGGCTGATTTGTCTCTGAGCTGGGGACAGGCCACTGCTGCCTCCCGGAGCTGGAGGCCTCTCTGCAGAAGAGCTTGCTGCTCCCATCCCCCACCCAGCGAGGCTCTGCTCCCAGCCTTCTGCTGCAGCCTGGGCCGAGCAGGTGGGTAGGAAACAGGCTGCCCCTCACTGGGACTCCCCATCCAACTAAGCTGAGCTGCCAAGAGCCTCTCAGACTCCAAGAATCAGTAAGTGAGGAGCGCTCCCTGAGATCCTGTTCTTGGGGGTTGAATGGTAGCCTGCCCCAAAATATGTCCACCTTCTAATTCCCTGAACCTGGAAATGTTGTCTTATTTGGAAAAGAGATCTTTGCAGATGTTACTAAGGATCTTAAAGAGATCATCCAGGATTATCCAGGTGGGCCCTAAATCCAGCGACCAGTGTGCTTATAAAAGAAAGACAAAGGGAGATTTGGGACAGAGGAAGGGGAGGCAGTCTGGTGTAATTGTGGAGGCCACAAGTCAAGGGATGCCTGGAGCCACCTGAAGCTGGAAGACTCACGAGAACTATTCTCCCCTAGACTCCCTGGAGGCAGTGTGGCCCTCTTAACACCTCAGTCTGTGATTTCTAGCCTTCAGAATTGTGAGAGAATAAGTGTCTGTTGTTTTAAGCCATACAGTTTGTGGACTCCGTTAGGGCAGCCACTGCTTCCTCTGCCCTGGCAGCCATCGTTGCAGGCTGGGCTGTGGGCCGCTGGCTCCTCAGCTGTCGGGGCTGTTCCTGTTTCTTCACCAGCAGACTTCTGGGAGAGTCTGGGAAAGGGCTTCCCCCCAGACAGCCTTGCCCACCCAAGTAGCTTCTCACCTCACCCCTGCACCCTGCCACTTCCCCATGCTGTGGACATCTGGCCACACTCCTTCTGGGTTCCAATGAGGGTTGCCTGGTCATTGGTGCCCCTTTGTTATTCCAGTGGGATGGCAGGCCCTTACTGACCACCTTACAGAGCTAACTGGACCATCAAACAGAGCTTACAGTAAGGGGCCACCTGGCCACACTTCCCCTATTTTATAGATGGAAATAGGACCCAGAGAGGTCAAGGACCCAGTCCACTTGGCCAAGGTCCCACAGAGAGTCTGAGGGACATGCCATTGGGCTTCTGGCCTTCCTCCCAGTCCCTCCTGTTACACCCCACTCCTTGCCCTCAGACCCCGCAGGGCCTTCCACTAACCCCGGCTCCTGATGAAGTGCTTGACTTTTGTGCATTCCAAAATGCATTTCCCTTCCCAGTGCTTGAGTGTCCTAACCTCTCCCTGGCCTGGAGTCTCTGACTGCTTGTGAGATCAAGGGTACAGGTGCTAAGCTGTGGTTCTCAACCTGTGGGTCACGACCCCTTTGTTCCATTTGTAACAATGCAGCAATTAGGAAGGTCGAGAACCACTGTGCTAAGGGGGCACCCCCACCCTGTGACTATAACCTGGACTGCTCCAGCTCAGGGCCAAGAGCCTCTGTGTAAAGCAGGGGACAAATGGATGCAGGGACGAGGCAGTCTCTGTCATGTGTTCGTCACTATGCAATATGCCGACAGACCTGTCCCCTCTCTGGACTTTGCCTTTCTTATCTGCAAAATGGGCAGACTTAACTAACTATTGCCTGCACCATAATCTGTAAGATAAGGGTTAAGGCTATTGAACCAGAGGAGGTCTCCAAGAGCCTCTCTCCCCTCAGGCCCTCAGATTCCTGCAACTAGGAGGCATTTGATAAGAAGCCAGTGAATGAATTAAGGAAAAGTTTAAATAGCTTATGCAAATGTAATAGGGGCCTCAACCCAGTGATCTTAGAACTCTGGGCAAATGAGAGCTAATCTCTCCAACCCTTATTTTTTTTATCTGTAAAATGGAGATAATTAACACTTACTGGCCAGGATCATCTTGAGGATTAACAGAAAACTAGAGGTTACGCTCAGAGCACCTGCACTGAGGCGGAGGGCATAAATACTCCCAGGGTAAGGGGGTGATCTTTCCACCACTTAGTAGGTGGGCTGTGGGAGATGAACAGAGCCAATTACCTGGTAGAGAGTAAACACTTAATAAATGCTCACTATTTACAGTGAGAACCATGTGTAAGGGCTGACTCACCCAGAATCTGCAAGGCTCAGTTGAAGGTCAGGCCTGAGGGTCACGAGGGGGTGGGGGGGATGGTGGTGAAGTTGATGCAGCCAGACCAGTGGCCCTGGAGGGGCTCATCCCAACCTGGGAGGAGGGCAAGTTTCCAAGACTCACATGGAGTAGAAAGAGGGCACAGTCTGGCATCAGACAGACATTGGTTCAGATCCTAGCTATGCCATTCATAAGCTGTGTGACCCTGTGCAAGTTTCTCAGCCTCTCTGAATGTCAGTTTCCTCTGTAAAGAGAGGATGGGTAATACCTGTGTTTCAGGACACCTGAGAGGATGATATGAAGGGATGTGTGTAAAGCACCTGGTACAGAGAAGCCATCCAATACACAAAAGTAACTTTCTCGCTCCCCCTGCTATTTTGCAACAAAATTAAGAATAAGGGGCCATTGACTCATGGCAGAAACAAGGAGACTCCTTGGAGGAGGAAGGCTCTGCCCAGACTCCGAGAAGGCCAGGAGAGGCTGAGTGTTGGATTGCAAAGCTCCTTCTCCTGAGGGCATCTCCCTGTCAGCCGTGGGACAGACGGCTACCCCATCAGGCTGTCTCTAAAAATAACCTCCCATCTTGTTCTCAGCACTGGCACCCGCTCAGGGCTTCCTCTTGGCGCTGGCCCTGCTCTGGCCCAGTTCTGCGTGGGGCTCTGCGTGGGGCTTCTGCAGAGCAGCACCGGCAGGCTCAGAGACCTGGAGAGGGGGAGGCTTCTCAGAGCAGTGGGCCTCTGGGCCCTAAGACCTGGGGACCAAGCCCAAGGGTGCTCTGCTAATTGAATCTTACACCTGGTGTCAGGGAGGACTAAAGAAGGCTTCCAGCAAGGTGGTCCCAGAGAGGCCTGCCAGCAGTCTCCAGCCTCGTCTACCCCGGGCTCCTCCTTCCCTCTGTAGCTGTCCACCCCTTCCTGCAGGGGTCGTGCCCTGTCCTTTGGCACTTGCACGTGCTTTCCTACCTATGACCTCATCTGGCCTTGACACCTCCCCAGTCACCTGGGACAGGTGGGCTGAGCCTTGCAAGAGCTCACTCACCTTCTGTCGGGCAAGGTGCCTGGCACCCAGTAGTTATTCAGGGGACACATATGCTATGCTGAATGAATCGATGAGCACTGGCTTCCTGCTGCTTTGGTGTCCAAATTCTTACTAGTCATGGGGCTTTTGGGCAAATGACTTTACCTCTCTGAACCTCATAGTCTTCATTCAAAAAAATGGACAAAGTCTAAGTCCCCACTTCCTGGTGACTCCTTTTCCAGCCCTGCCGCCACCCAGGCTCATTCAGGAGGCTGCAAGTTGGAAAGATTTTAGAGTGATCCCCAGGGAGCACAAGGCCCAGGGCAGGCTGCCCAGGTGAGATGCCCCTCTCTTGCCCCAAGGCCTCCCCTGGCCGCAGGGCTTATTAGTGTCATTTAAGGATTAGGAACCAAAGCTCAGGGCACCAATGACTTGTTCAAGGTCACACAGCCTGGAGTAGTGAGCTGACATTGAGCCCTGTGTCACCTGTCTCTGAATGCTATACCTGTTCCATCTCTGGCTGAAGAGGAGGAGAGCAGGGAAACAGAGGAAGGGAAAGGAGGGGGAGGCATGGGGGTGGGGAGTGGGGCATGAGGAAGGAGAGAGAGATGGAGGCTGAGAGGTAGAGGGAGTGGGCTGGAAGCAAGGTCCCCTGGGAAGGTGGGGTAGGAGGTGGGCAGGAGAGGAATGGGCAGGAGAGGAATCGGCGTCCTAGAAGGGTCTCTCTGGAGAGCGGGATCTTACCCTCCCTCTCTAAGCCTTAGCATTCCCTACACCACAGAGAGCACAGCACTTACGGGAACTGGCTCAGGAGTCAAATGTCCCCAAGTTTGAAGCTGACACAGTCTCCTACCAACCAGGAAAAAAATCACTTCACCTCTTGGGGTATCAGTTGCCCCATCTGAGGTGTGGACAACACCGAGGATGAGGGTGGAGACTCCTGCCAGCTCTCTCAGGGGGCACAGTGAACAGGGGAGGTAAGGCCCCCCATACGGGCATTCGCACAGTGTGGGCATGTGGCGAGGCTGAGCGGTGATGAGCGTGGTGCGACTGTTGTAAGGATGACATGCAAAATGAATGTGAACATCAGGGCACAGTGCCTGGCTAGTGCTCAGTTTATTAATTCCACGAATCTTTATTGAGGGCCACAGATTCAGCTACATGTGAAGCCCACGGGGTCCTTGTCCTCCTGGCGTGGCCTCCCAGGCAGCTGCCCGGGGGACAGGGGACTGTGAGTAAGTGCTGCAGACTCATCCTCAGCACCTCTGCTGCCCCAGCCCTGCCAGCTCTGAGGCACAGCCCTGCTCTGTGGGCTGAATTTGGAACACTTGATGAGAGCATCGGAAACATCTAAGGAGGGGAAGGAAAAAGTGAAGCTGGTAATTAGCTGCTGAGGATGCTGGGAAAATCTCTCCCCAGCTCCTCCAGGGGCTTAGGCTGACAAGGAACCAGCCCTGGAGGCCGCGCCCAGCTCCATCTCTCCTTTCATTAATGCAGTTTCCACTCGGCTGTTTCCACACTGGGGTTTCCACGCTGGGTTCTCTGCTTCCTCTGGGGGATCCCAGGTGGTGTGGCAGAAATGACCGTGGCTCTGAAGTCAAGGGGTCTGTATTTAAATCCTAGCTCTGACACCTACTGAATTGTCTTCATTGCCCCAGTAACTTAGCCTCTTGGGGCCCTGGGTTCTTCATTTGCGACGTCCGGGCAACAAGGCATCCCTTGCGAGGTTGTTATGTCAGTGAAAGAGGAGAATGTTTATATTGTACCAGGCACCTGCTGAGTGTTCAGCAGGTCTCAGGTTTGCCTTCCCTGCCTGGTGCTCAGCCCTGCTGATAAAAGAAGGCTCTCCTCATGGAGATAGAGGGAGAGGAGTGCCTGGTGACCAGGAGCAAAAGACCAAGGAGAGAGAAAGAGCATACTTGCGAGATGGCCCAGGGGCTCCCCTTTAAAGATCAGCCTCAGGCTGCACCACCATGCTGGAGTCTGCCCCCTCCTTCTTTGGGTTTCTGGCCACCAAAGGCCTCAGCCAGGGGCTGGTCCTGGCCCAGCACAAGGAAAGGTGGCTGCAGATGAAAAATCCCAGCATCTGCCTCTGCCATACCCTTGAGGCTGGGGAATGGGCTCCCTGTGGGACCCTTGTCACTGTGTCAGCACCAGGAAGAAGGGAATTAGGAGGAATTAGGAGGCTGGCCCCAGGCTAGTTCATTTTCTGGGTCTTGGATCCTTCAGAAAAGGATCTTCTGGGAAGAATCAGACCAATAGCATCTACCTGCAGGGACTGCCACGGATTTCTGCACATTGTACAACTCTAGAGGGGGTGGCCATACTGATGTTCCTGCTGGGGCTCCAGGGGGCTTCTGGCATGTTCATGCATATTCTCTTTCTTTCTTTCTCACTCAGGAGGTAGGAGGCAGCAGGTATCAGGACTCTTGCTGCTGAATTCGGGGTCCTCACTGGGTAAATGACACTGCCTCCCCATGAGCCTGGACAGTTCCTTTCTTTAGAGAGATATTCTAAGCCCTTTGAACTAAGGCCATCTGGCTCCAAAGACCACATTCTTACCCATTCTTACTCTGTATGCCTCTGTGAAGTACACATGTAATATTCAGAGTATGGTTCTGGAGGAAGACTGTGTGTCAGTTAGCTATTGCTGCGTAACAAGTAACTCTAAACACAAAGTGGGCTATTTCTCGAAATTCTATAAGTTGCCTGGGCAGTGCCTCTGCTGATTTCCACCAGGCTCACTCACTCAGCTGCATTCAGTGGGAGGGTCAGCTGGAGACTCTGACCCACCATGGCCTTGTTCACATGTCTGCAGTGCCTGACCTCTCCTCCATCTCTCTTTCTCTAGTAGGATGGGCAGACAGCCTGGGGAAGCATTCCAAAAAGCAGGAACTGTCAAGTGCCTGAGGCCCAGGCTGTGGAGCTTGCCCAGTGCCCTTTCTGCCACATTCTACTAGTCATAGTGGATCCAGATTTAAGACATGGGGGAACAGGGCCCATCTCTGGATAAGAGGGACCTCAAAGATTTGCAGACATATTTAATCTGCCACAGGATACCTGGGTTGACTCTCAGTTTGTGAGTTCACAACTCCAGTCATGAACTTGGATTTTGTTTCTTAACCTATCTGAACCTCAATTTCCTTTTTTTGGAAAATGGAGACTATACAAATTCCTCCTTATCAGGTTTTATGATGACTAAATGAGAAAATGCCAAAAGTGCTTTGCATAGGACCTGATACATAAATGTCCACCATTATTATAATAAATAGATTCTGCTTTATAACCTCAGAGCAGGAAAAGATTTTGAGGAAACTCAGAGGGGTCTGACAGTGGAGCCCGACAGCTATCTGGGTTTCCTGTCCCAGTCCAGGGTTCTTAGACTAAGCAGACACAAACTGCTGCTCTTAGACTAAGCAGAAAAGATAAATATTCCAGTCTGGGGATGGCAAATCGATTTTCTCACACTTGCCAGCTGTGATTGATTGGTGGTGATGCCCTGAGTCCTGCATTCAGAAAGGCTGTGAGGTCTGGTCCTGGCTCAGTGCAGTGGCAGAGAGGGCCAAGATCGATTAGCGGTGTTTGCCCTGGGCATGGCGGCGGGAGTGGCTCTGACCTCACCCCACCCTCTGCATTGAGTGTTGAGTGAACAGTGTACCCCAGGCCTTGCATTTCACAGAAGAGGACAGAAGGTCCAGGATGGTCAGAAGACTAGCCCAAGGTCACCAACAGAACTGTTCCCTGGCCCATGACTTTCCCATGTTTCTGTTCTTCCAAGATCCTTGGGGAGTGTGGACAGGTGTGTGCCTGGCTCTCGATAACCTGTGTTTCCCATCTCCAGCTAAGACAGGGAGCGATCCTGGGGGTTTGGGCTCTGGTTCAGGCCTCAGGCTGGGGATGGGGGGGTCAGGTGGTCCTCAAAACACCAGCAGGGGGATAAGGCTTTTCAGCTCTTTGTCTGCATTCAGATAGGGCATTTCCAAGTTTCTTGAGATCACGGGGGAGACCAGCCAATTCTATTTTCACCCAAAGCTCAATCATCTTTCCCTGGTCTATGCACACGCAGCCTGGTGTGAACTCAGGCCAGCCCCACGATTAGGCGTGAGGGAGGAAGGGTTGTTCAGGCATGGAGTTGGAGCTTCCTTTTTGAGGCAAAGTCATGACACAAACCTCCTCCTGCCCAGCCAGCTCCTCTTCGCGTATCTGCTAGGGGTGACACTCAGACATGGCCTGCACACAGGGCCCAACCATTAAGGAATTCATTAATCAGAATCCTGTTTACAGCTCCCTGGCAAGTGATCATAATTTACTGGTTCATGCCAGACCTCGGGCCTTCCTGCACACTGCTGTGACATTTGGTAAAAATACCAGCTGGGGAGCGGGCCAGGCAGGGAGGTGCAGTTCTTGCTGACTTATGAGATGAAGGCACAGTGCGGGCCACAGGCACTGAGGAGGCTAGAGGACAGGCTGTCACTTGCTCCAGGTGTCACCTTGGACAAGTCACTCCCTGTCATTTCACATCTGTATTGTGGGAAGGTCAGACGGCAAAATCAGTTCATCTACAGACTTGTCCCCTGTGGTCTGCACAAGATTGACCAGCATGGTGTTAAAAAAAAAAAAAATTGGAATCCCTTGCCAACACTTACAAACTGCAGATTTCACATGAAAATCCAGATTTCCAGTAACCCTGGGAGTGATGGCCTGAAGCTGTGTATTCCCTGATATTTCCAGCTGGGTCTGTGATCTCAAGTTTGCCAAAACTAGCACCAACCCAGCTACTAGGCATGGGCCTAGGGCCTCCATGTAAGGTGGCACAGGTTGCTCACTGTGCATAACACCCAGCTGTGTGGCCAAATGGGGACTGAATGTTGCCTGGCCTGCTGTAGGTGCTGGTGTAGGGCTCTATTTGACTAAGGGAAGGTGTACTTTTAAAAAACAATTCTCACGAAGGCCTCATTTGGGCCCGGGATGGTTCTGCCTGGCCTACGGAGTTTCTGTAGTGTGTATTCCACAGAGATTGAGGGGAAAGGGCATCCTCAGAGCCAGAGGCAGAGATACGGCAGGGCACAGCTACCTGGGAGACCTTGGGGAAATCTCTTCTCTCTGGGACATAGTTTTCTCATTTAGAAAACAACGGCATTAACTAGCTGATCTCAAAGGTCCTTCAGGCACTAGGAGAAAATAATTCCTGGATAGGAAAGAAGCCATGGTTGTGGCCAGGGGTCCCTGGGAGGGTGAACTGGGTTGTGTGCTTTACCTCTGGGGAAAAAGGTGGAGGGATGCCCAGCAGGAGCTAGGAATGGGGGCACAGCACAGGTTGGGCACAGGCCTCACCCCCCAGACTCATCCTGGGGTGGCCCCTTTGAGGCAAACTCCAACCTATAGGGTAGGCCATGGGGCTACAGCTGCCTCACTGCCCTCAGACACATAAGGTCAAACAGCAAGTTCCCGGCAGAGGTGACCCTAGAACCCCAGCCCTCTCTAGACTCTTGACCAGTTATCGTCTACCAAGCACTTCCTGTTCAGCACTTGCCTACCCTGGTCCCCACTGAACACAGTCTGTTCTGGAATACAGAGGTGGGAGCAGACCTGATTCCTGCCCTCATCAAGTGTATGAGGACAGGAGAGGCTCTCTGGAGCCAAAACGTGGAAAACAAGCTGAGGGAAGGGGTGGTATTCTAGGCCAGAGGATGGGAGGCAACTGGCATGGGGTAAGGGGAGTTCATAGGTCTTCTTCACCCCCATTTATCTTCTTTCCTTGTGTTCAGAACTTTTTT
This sequence comes from Otolemur garnettii, assembly GCF_000181295.1. NCBI lineage: Eukaryota > Metazoa > Chordata > Mammalia > Primates > Galagidae > Otolemur > Otolemur garnettii. The sequence goes on from NW_003852406.1 coordinate 22,554,534, forward strand.
GATCATCCCTCCACTGGCCGGTGCTCTCTCCCCACTGTTCCTTTCCTCATTCTGGCTTTGACAGTCCTTAGACCAGGGGTGGGCAATCTACCCCCGCAGGTGATGATCCAACTTCTGTGCATTTCTATGAAGTTCTATAGGGACACAATCACACCCATTGTGTACCTATATCTCCAGCTGCTTTTGTGCTACAGAGGCAGAATTGAATAGCTGTGACAGAGACTGTATCTATGGCCTTCCACGCTGAAAATGTTATAATCTGGCATTCCCAGGAAAAATGTGCTGTCCTCTGCCCTAGACCCGGCAGTGTCCATGAAATTGGATGCGTGATAAAATTATCAGCCTGTTTTCCTTATTTTACAAATGAGGGGGACGAGGCACAGAGAAGTTAAGCCATTTGCCCAAGGTCACACAGCTAATGAAAGACAAGCCAGCATCTGAATCCAGAGAGTCTAACACCAGATTCAAGGCTCCTTCCTAAGAAAGGGGACTCTTCCAAAGTAGGAGGATTGGAAAACACAAACCAATACCCAGGGCACAGGCTAGAAAATGGGCAATTTATGGTCTCTATATTGATTGGCCATTTCCTTGCAAAGCCACTTTCCTCCCTGGAATACTTTTTTTTGGTCTGATCGTTAGAAGAGCGCTTATACAATATAACCTGTGTGTAAATTAATCTCTCTCTCTCTCTCTCTTTTTTTTTTAACTTTTTAAGTGGAACCATGAAATAGTACTTCTCTCCTTGGCTCATTTGGAACCTGACCAAATGAGCCTCCCTGCACATGGCAGCCAGGAAGACAGGGCACACCGAGTGACTGCCCAGGGCAGGAGGAATCTTTAACCAGTTTAGGAGAATGAATGGGATATAAGCACTTCTGAAACCTACCTTTGTACCACTGTTCCGCACAAAATTGTGTAAGGCGTTAAGTCCTTATAGAATAGGGTTCATTCCATGTTGATTGATAAACTGATTGAATTTCCTTAAAAAAAGGCATTCCTTCAAAATGATCTTTAAGGAACATCACTCAGGCAAACTCAAAATCTGCACATACCTAATGATCTTAAAAAATTACGTGAAAGAAACTTTTTAATGTAATGCCATGCAAACATTTGGCCATTATTCAATTTTTTTTCCGAATTCTTTAATTGTGTGAGTGAAATAGGTTGACGTAATGAATGATTATAAGCATGTTTCAGACGCAATGTAGTCCATTATTCCTCATGACTGCTAGTGCTTCTTTGCTTTGAACGCTATGGAAACATGTTTGAGGAAAGACAGCACATAGAATGTTACACCAAGTTAACCTTTAAAATTGGAACCAAATACCTAAATAGATGCTACGCCTCTTCCTGGAAGCAGCTCGGTATGATTCTGATGACTAAAGGCATGCCCATTAATCAGCAGCTCCGACAGGGAAAACACAGCACTGTCCAGAACAATCATTTTCGTTTACTTGCTGAACCAACATGGGTTTATGTTATTGAAAATATACTTAATTACCATCAAATAGCAAGTTGAATGCCAGTCAAGGCATAGATTTGAAATATAAAAACAACCTTGTAACTGGGTAAGTTGTATTTGGGCATTGTGAAATCTTCTGGAAAAACATGACTCTCTGCACAACTGTTTGTACTCCAGTTTACACAGAACTGGCTCCTGTTATCTCACAATCCCTGCACTAAACTGAGCACTGCGGCCATTGCCCTCCCCACTTCAGAGCCGAAGGAACTGCAGCCTGGGTTGGGGGTGGGGCGGGTGACAGCAAGCTGTCTTCACCAGCAACTCCGCTCCCAGCTCCGCGCTCTCTGAAAGTGCCAACTCTTTGGTTGAAAGTAACACAATTGTACTTGTTTTCTCTTTGTCTCCAGTTTTCTTAATTATGAGGGCTGCTTCTAACAAATCCAAAAGCGTCTCGAAAGCCCAATTCACCAGTCGTCCTTCTCAGGGGTCCGGCCCTGGAGGGTGGGCAGATGTCAGTGCTGAGTGCCCTTCCCAGAGGGGTTGAGGAAAGATGCTTGGTTTGGGAGGCAGACTGAGTCCTCCTCCAAATCCTAGCTCTGCCACTGGGTAGCAGGTAACCTTGGGGGAGGCATCAGATTTCTTGGGTCTCAGAGATTGAAATGACAAAATATACATAAGGCTCCCAGCACCTAAGCAGCCACTCAGGGATGGTGGCTGTTGTGACCTCGGCCATTTCATTTGCTACTCTGCTTTGAAATCAGACTCACACACCAAATCTGTACCTAGTTTTTCACTTAATGACTGGAATTTGTTTCAAAAAAACTCCACTGCTAAATGAAAAGCCATTAAATGAAAAACTCATTCCATAAATTTTAATGAAAAAATTATGATCCCTTCCACCCCCATGGTAATGGTTTCAGGCTGCCCTTTGGGCAGACTCTCCAAGGATACAGTCTGGGAATTTGTGGGGCTGCAAAGCTCCACAGGTGATTCTAACCCATGCCCAGGCCTGAGAAAGCCACTGACCCCTTCCTTTTAACTTTGAAGAGCCTGAAACAATCTCCCCTTCCCCGCCGTGTCTGGAAATGAACTAAGGGTTTTATACTGAGCCAGTGTTTTATAGTGACACGCATCAGTTTCCTGACCCCCATTTTGCAGATGGAGCTGAAGACCAGCTCAAGATCACCCAGACAAATGGCAGTGCTCTGGGCCAAATCCCAGGCAGGCCCATTCTGAGGTTCTTCGCCCTCTGACCTGCCTGTACAAGGAGAGTGGCTTTGCTAATCCAGGCTTCCTTGAAATCAGACCTTGGGCTCTCAGATCATCATCTGCTGAGGACTGCCTGGTGTCTGCTGAGGCTCACATGTACACAGCTGAGGGGCCCCAGCATTTTTACTGAGGGCCCTCACGGTTTCTCTAAAGACTTCCCAGTTAATAAATCCCAGGCCCTCTTGTAAATGGGAAGAGATTAGGAGTCAGGGTATTTGGCTGGTGCTGCTGGGGCCTCCACACACCTCATACATCAAAGCAGGCGCCCTGGAGCAATGGCCTAGCTAGAGAGTTAATTCAGGGCAGCTGGGTAGGAGGTAGAAGCAGGGTCCACCACCTGTGCCTCCTGCCCCAGCCAGGCCTCTGCCTGGAGGCCAGAGGCAATGAGCTGATAACACGACCTGGACTCCTGTGGGAGTGGTGCCAGGTCTTGTGTGCAGGAAGAGGTGAGAGATGCCTGAGGGTTTGCAGTCTCCCTGGGAGACCAGACGTGTACTGCAGTGAAGGGTAAGTCTGATGTCTCTGTGTGTGTGACCTGTGAGCTCGAAGGGGAAGACTAGGGAGAAAAGGGAGGGAGAGGGGAGGAGAGGAAGGTAGAGAGAAGAGAGGAGGAAGGGGAGGAGGGGCAGGAGAAGGAAGAGAAGGGGCGGAGAGAGGAGAGGAGGAGCAGGTGCAGAGGGTTCAGGGAGCTGGAGCCAGAGGCCTAGGTCCTCCTCCTCTAGCTGGGCACCCACTTTGATTGGATGCAGGGTCAGGAATATTCCTGCAGGCTGGGGTTCCAGGTATAAAAATATGCAAGAGTAGGGCAGGGCCAATTACAAAGTCAGAGAGGGCTGTGGCTGAATAGAGTCTTGCCGTCAGGTCTCAATCTCTGGAGTGGAATAGGAGCTCCATGTTGTCAGATTTTCCAATTTTCCAATCCCAGAAGCTGAATTTCTGTAAAACATTCCAATTTTCAAAGCCTCACTCAGGTCAAACAACACACATTTGTGGGCCAGATTCTGCCTGCTCAGCCTCTGACCTGGTCTCTCTGGTAAGAAAAGGGCAGGGCCTTTGGCGTCACCTGAGCCTTCTTTGCATATCTGCTGCCACGTTCTGCCTGTGGGGTCCCGGACAAGTTATTTAATCTCTGAGCCTCTATTTTCTTATCTGCAAAATGTGGATAAGAATGACTATCTCATAGGATTGTGGTAGGATTTAAGATAACACTTGCAAGATTCCTCCTGCAGGGAACTAGTAACCAGCTCATAGTAAGGGATCAACAAATATCAGATGGTTTTATCTTTAGCTTTTCTCCGGCAGTGTTTCTTAGATACGCTCCTTGGGACAGCTTTCCACTTAGAAACCATCTCCCTTGGTTTAGGATGTAGACATGGACAAGTTGTTAGTGTGAATTAGGGACTGGCGGCATTGTAGTTTACTGACCTGATGTGTTTGAGGAAAAGGCTTTTTTCCCCAAAGGCCGGACCTGTGCAGGCAGGTCTGGAAGAATCTAAAGCCCTGAGAGGCCTGCCCAAGGCCACTTGGCAACTGTCAGACGCAAAGCTAAGAGAATTGTGGTTTCATGGCCCTCTACCCCGTCTCTCAGCTATGGACGGTTCTACAGATGGGGAGGGGGTCCAGGAAGGGCCTGGTTTCTTTCCCAGATGGGACTGTCAGGACATGTCTGGGTGAGCTAGAGCCTAGAGAAATTCAAGCCTGTGGGTTGGGCAGACCTCACCTAGACCCTCTCAAGCCTTGAGGCTCCTGAGCCAGGCAGGGAAGCCAGGCAGAAGAGTCTAGCCTGGACCTCCCCTGGACCCAGGCTCTCGACCTGCCCACTCTAACTCTGACACTTTGTTCCCCCTCTGTCTCTTTGGCAGGAATGTGGGCTAGTTCAGCATGAGGACCCCGTCTTATCATATCAGTGTTTCCTGTAACAATTCAAGACCCAGCGGGTACTCAGTGAATGCTTGCTGGTGGGATAAAATAGGAGGAAGGGTGACTGACTTCCTGTCACTTAAACCAGCAAAAACAATACCACCAAATGCTGACGAGGTAATGGTGAAACTGGTGTTCTCAGCTACTGCTGGTGGCATTTTGAGTTAGCATGTCTTTATGAAAAAAGAGTTGTACAATGTGTGAGAAGCACTCTGCAGGGGTTCATCTCTCTGACCTAGTAATTCTACTTCTGGGAACTTGCAAACAGTCTCTGCTTTCTTTACTCACCATCTTGCTCCCCACAGCTCCACCTACTATTTGAATAACCTTTTCCTCCTTTCTTCCTCCTCCTATGGCCTGGAGATTTCTTAAAGCACTTTTGCTTTCCTGGTCTAAGTTACTTATAAAGGAACATTAACTTGTGAGCAGGGCTGGCACTTCCAAGCCCATGAACGTCAGACACACGTGAGGCAGCAGCCCACGGTCTCAGAAGTCACACGTGCCCACGGGGCTGGTTTTGCCCTCCATTCTCAGGCTGCCCTTGTGCTTATGGGGGAGTCCACCACGTTTGCCTTTGGTCCCCTCTGCCACCTCCTTCTATGTCCTCTCTGCCTTTCCCCTTCTGAAATCTTGTCCATATCCAAACAGATATGAACCTTGTGGGCCTCCGCCCAGGAGGGCCCAAGATGTTTTCTTTCCTTATGGAATCTGTCTCAGGGGATGGCTCTCTGGAGGGGGGCCTGCTGGATGAGTACCAGGGATGAGTGAAGGGGGCAGGTGTATCTGGAAGGACAAAAACTTCATTTCCGAGTAGTTCCCCCAAAAGCAAAAGTACAGTTTGAAACAGAAGCCAAATGAGATTCAATGAACAGCTCAAAAGATTTCTGTCCCGTGTGGCGTTGTCACTCCAAATTCTCTTATTGAAATGAGGACAGGTTCTAATCAGATCTATGTCTTTGGGAAAATAGTTTGCCAAAAACAAAACACACACACACACACACAAAACTAGCAAAACAAAACAAAACAAATATGCTTTTTTTTTAAAAGACAGAGTCCCACTATGTCACCCTTGGTAGAGTGCTGTGGCATCACAGGTCACAGCAACCTCAAACTCTTGGGCTTACGCAATTCTCTTGCCTCAGCCTCCCAAATAGCTGGGCCTACAGGTGCCTGCCACAATGCCTGGCTATTTTTTGTTGCAGTTGTCATTGTTGCATTTAGCTAGCCCAGGCTGGGTTCGAACCTGCCAATTTCAGTGTATGTGGCCGGTGCCATAACCACTGTGCTATGGGCATCGAGCCCCAAACATGCTTCTAAGACCCAAAAGAGTGGTTTTGTAAGACGGGAGTTCACAGTGAGGCCATCGTTTCCTTGTCACATGCATTAGGAAAGCCTTTGTCTTCTTCCTCCGCACCCGCGCTGGCCCATGCTGGCCAGATGCATTTACATGTGCAGTATTGATTTTATTGTCTTCCTTTTTCATAAAACGCTCTGTGCTTGAGAGTTATTTGTCTTTTCTATGTGAACCTAGTGTTTGCTTCTAATTGCTACAGAGTCTTCTAAGATAGGCACCCATCGCGTTCTCCTTGTCTTTCCTTAGTGAGGGAAATCAAGGTCACCTGCACATTCCCATACCACAAACATCACTGAGATGAACATTCTAGGACACAGACCTCTTTGGATCCCTTATTCAGCTATAAAGGTGAGCCAAATCTCTGCCTTCCCCTGAGAAACATACTCCTCAGTGCAGTGCATGAGTGTTGGAGGGGGACTCAGAGAAGGTTTTATTTGACCAGTTGATTTTCTAGATAAGGATTCTGAGGACCACTAGGGGAAGTGACTTCCCGCAGTCATCCACTGAAGAGCAGCAGAACCAGATCACAATCTTGCTTTACCAAGACTTCTTCTAAGTTTGGAAAATTACAGAGGCAGTGGCCAGGTGAAAGGGGGGTGAAGCCAGAGAGGAACCGACAGATTCCCAATAGGACAGGAGCTTGGTGGGACAGCAGGCAGGGGGCATGGATGAAGGCCATTTAACATCCAGGATTCATCTGTCTTATCAGGAATATCAGAGGAATCTGGCTGATGCTGCCAGCTCACTGAAGGCAGGGAAAGTGTCTGTGTGTGTGTGTGTGTGTCTGTGTGTATGAGAGAGAGACAGAGAGAGAGATCTGTGTTCCATACTGAAAGGATAATGATACCAGCAGTGATGTTGCCTCTCAGAGAAGAGGAACAGGCCTGGAGCCGGAGTGGAGGGAAGACATTGAGGCAAGCCAGGTTCAGCCAGCTGTCCTCTTAGCAGCGAAGGAGGTTCCCAATCCATGTGTGGGAATATAATCCTGAAGCCAGAACTATGTGTGAGTGACAGCTCAGAAAGGTCTCTCCTAAGGACTTGTTAAGTCACCAGGAGGTTCCTAGTAAAAATAACACAAACTGTAGAGCTCTGTCACTGGAATGGTCAAAGTGCCTTTTTATCTCCAGCACACAATCTCATTTCAGGCCAGGTTGTAGACGTACATGCTTAAAAAGAATAAAAATACTATGTTTATCTTTTGAAGACTACAGGCAAGTACAAAAACAATAATAAAAAAAAATCCATAATCCTGCAAGTATTTGTTTTGTCTGAGTATTAGATAATTTGAATCCTGTGGTATATAGCATGCATTTTCTCATCAAATATTTTACTGTTAGAGTTCCTCTTTACTTGTCTTTAAATATTCTGCCTAAGCATTATTTTAAAAGCACATGTACTAATCCGTCGTGTGGACTATAACTCATTAAACCATTCTCTTGCAATGCTGTGTTGTTGCACATTGATGTGGTTTTCGAAATTTTGCTATGATAAATCTCATATTGTGACAAGTGTTGGTTCACATACATAAATCTTTGCCACAAATTCTGACAATTTCCTTGGATTACATTCCTAGAAAAGGATTTGCTATGTCAAAGGACCTTTTTTTAGGCTATTAAAATATAGCATCAAATTGCTTTCTATTTCCTTTTTCTTTTTTAGGCAGAGTCTTACTTCATTACCCTGAGTAGAGTGCTAGGTCATCATAGCTCACAGCAACCTCAAACTCTTGGGCTCAAGTGATCCTCCTGCCTCAGCCTCCTGAGTAGCTGGAACTATAGACACTCACCACACACCCAGCTAGTTTTTCTATTTTTAGTAGAGATTGGGGTCTTGCTCTTGCTTAGGCTGGTCTTGAACTCCAGAACTCAAGCATCCTCCCACCCCAGCCTCCTAAAGTGCTAGGATTATAGGTGTGAGCCACCTATCAAATTGCCTTCTGATGTCTGAAAGCAAGGTGGAATTGATCTATCCAAGCCCCCATAGGGTAATATCATTTAAAAAAGTTTTTGCTGGCTCAGCGTCTGTAGCTCAAGCAGCTAAGGCACCAGCCACATACACCAGAGCTGGCAGGTTTGAATCCAGCCCAGGCCTGCCAAAACAACAGGCCAATGACAACTATAACCAAAAATTATCTGGGCGTTGTGGCAGGCACCTATAGTCCCAGCTACTTGGGGGGCTGAGGCAAGAGAATCGCTTAAGCCCAGGAGGTGGAGGTTGCTGTGAGCTGTGATGCCACAGCACTCTACCCAGGGCAACAGCTTGAGGCTCTGTCTCAAAAAAAAAGGAAAAAAAAAGTTTTTGCTAACTTAATAGTTTAAACATGATTTATGGCATATTTTAAAATTATTTGCATTTTTGTGATCATTAATTTGAATTTAACCTGTGAGTTTTCCATGCCTATTTTGTTGCTTTATCCATCAGTATCAGTTTCTGATCAGTTTGATTGAATCTGTGTATTAAGATCAGTCATTCTGTCTTATTTGTTACAAATGTTTTCAAGTTTGTGATTGAGTCTTTTAAGTTTTCTCTATAATGTTTCTGAGAGCTTGGAAGATCTCAATATTTCTTTGGTCAAATGTATTCATTTATCTTTATCCTTTTTGCTTATATGTCTTTTATCTGTATAGAGCTTGTTTTTTTCCCCATTCTAAGAGCTGATAAATATCTTTGCTTCGTTCTATATTTTTATGGCCTTGCTTTTTATATTTAGCTCTTTAATTCTCTGTAATTTATTTTGGCATCAAGTATGATGTGAAGATCTGAATTTATTTAGTTTTCTAAATAGTTAACCAGTTGCCCCAGCACCAGTTAATCGTGATTTTTTTTCTTTCTTTGCTTTGACCTTATCGTCTGCTGACTAGACTGATGTACTTAGCACCTTTATAGCCTAAACTTTGCTTTCAAGCTGTTTTTCTACTCTCTTTCATTGAGCTGTCTAATATTTCTTGTGCTCTGACCATACTGTTTTATAATGACTATAACTCTGTATTATATGGTATTTTCTTGCATGGAAAGTCTCTTCTCATTTCACTAAAATACCCCAAGTCTTCATGGCTAGTCTGGCCTCCCTATTTTTTTTTTTTTTTGGATGAAATTTAGGATAATTTAGAAGTTTAGAATAACTTTATAAGGCCGGGCATAGTGGCTCACACCTGTAATTCTAGCACTCCGAGAGGCCAAGGCAGAAGGATTACTTGAACTCAGGAATTCAAAAGCAGACTGAGCAAGAGTGAGACCCTTTCTCTACTAAAAATAGGAAAATTAGCTGGGCTTTGGGGAGCACACCTGTAGTCCCAGCTACTTGGGAGGCTGGGATTGCTTGAACCCAGGAGTTTGAGGTTGCTGTGAGCTCAGCTGATGTTATAGCACTCTAGCCTGGTGACGGAGTGAGCTTCTGTCTCAAAAAAAAAAAAAAAAAAAAAAAAGAATAACTTGATAAAGGCCCAGATTCCATAGTTGTTTTTTTAAGTTTATACATTAATTTGGGGGAAGTACATAATTACAACATTTGAGTCTTCTCCTCTGCAAACACCTCATTGCTCATATACTCAAGTCTTTCTATCTCTGTTTTCTCATTCAATTCTTCACATTGTCCCTCACCTTGATTATTAAGGTAACTCGGCTTCACAGTATCTATGGCTATTGTCAATAGGGGGAGAAGTCCAAATGTTAAATTCTTACTGGTTCTTGTTGGTATGTGGAGAAAATAACTTAAAAAATTTTACTACATATATATGTATTTATTTTGCATTCAGTCATTTCAGTATTATCAGTTCTAATAAGTTTTCTGGTTTGGGAGTTTTAGGGGAAAATTTTTGGGGGTAGACACAATTGTAACATCCGAAAATTGTACCTTCTTCCTTGTAGTAGCTTTTCATGACTTACTGTATTTGCTAGGGCTCACGGAATAGTGTTAAATAATGGGGATATTACAGGATCATTGCCATTTCCCTGATTTTGATAGAATACTTTGCTTTTTGCTAATAAATATTCTGTTGGCTGTTTTGAGAATGCTTTTTTTTTTAAACTACAAGTAGGAAAGGATCTTATTTCTAATTTACTTAGAATTTTTAAAATGGCTTTATTCAACACTTTATTAAATCTCTTTTAAAAATAATTCAATGATATTTATTATTTTTTTTTTTGTAGTTTTTTTTTTTTTTTTTTTGGCCGGGGCTGGTGTCTGGTATTAGCAGGTTTCCTAATATTGAATTATGTTCACATTCCAGGAATAAAAATGACTTGGTCATGGTTCATTAATGTTTTCATTTAAGGCAGGTTTGACTTTGCTGGCATTTTATCTAGGATTTTTGTGTCAACATAACAGGTTGTTAGGAAGGCAGGATCTGGAATGAGGCTGCCTGGATTTGAATCCTGAAGCTACTTCTGGCTGTATGCCCTTGGGCAAGCTCCTTACCTTTCTGATCCTCCAAAAAATGGGATAGTGCTGGCACCCTGCTAAGCTCGCAGGGCTGTAAGAATTAAGTGAAAATAATGTGTGTAAAGTTCTTCCACATTGCCTAGACCTAATAACCTTATGAATTAGGCATGACCAGCTTCATTTAACAAAATAGGAAACTGAGACTCAGAAAGGTTAAGTGACTTGCTGAATGTTACACAGCTGGTAAATTGCTGATGTGACATGCCTTATCTGCTTCTCCTTACCGTCTCCTAAGGGACAAGCTGTTTGACATGTGCTTGCTTTATGTATGCAATTTCCTTTGTTTTGAAGGACCTTCTTTTCCTTATCTTGAAAACTTCTATTTACCCTTCAAAACCCTGGCCAAATATCTCCTCCTCTGCCAAGCCTTATACCCCATCCAAAAGATTTAAGTTACTGCAGGGTCTAATGCTTATATCATTATATTTGGTGCTCCATTTTTGCAGTGGGTTCATTCTCCCCCAGGGTCCCAGTGCCCAGCACACATTTGCCTCCTAAGGAGGGCTCACACCTCTCTGTTCAGTGGAATGGTGGGCCCCAAGTGCAGGAAAGGGCACTTGGAGACTGATTGGACTTTATCTCTTAACTCTATCGCTACTGGTAACTTGTCTTTCTCCTCCCCAGCCTCAATTTCCTTTTCTGTAAAATAGGAATAATGTCCCCAACCTCAAAAGGCAGTTGTGAAAATCACTTGTGGACAAAGCCCTTAGCTCAGGATCCAACATGTAGTAATTGCTCAATAAACATTACTCTTTCCTTTCCTCTGACACTTCTTTCCTTGTGGAAGAACTAAAAACTTCCAGGGCAAGGGGAATTTTCCACACACATCTCTCTTCCCACTAGTGTCTAGTGCAAGTCAAATAAAGAAATGCTTTGATGCTTTGCAATCAACTCCCCCCCCCCCAACTTTGTGAGAGAGGTAGCAATTTGTGTACCCATTTCACAGATGAATAAACTGAGACCCAAGGAGACCATGATCTGTTTAAGGTCACAGAAGTGAGTAAGTAAGAGAGGCAACATCAGAGCCCAAACTCCTTGGCCTGATTTCAATGACATTGTTTCTCTGGCCTTCAAACAGAACAGCATCTCTCCAACTGCACTCTTTGGGGCCCACAAATAGAAGTTGAAAAACAAAAGGCCGAACAAAACTCTTCTACTTTTTCGTGTTTAATTACGTTACCCTTTTAAATAGAGCATGGGGAGGGGACTTTTAGCACTTGGGTTCTGGTGTCAGCCAGTCCTGATATTAAATCCCAGCTCTGCTACTTATTAGCTGAGGGATAAAATGTAAGTGACAGATACAGGAGTTTTGTTCAACCTTTTGTTTTTCAAACTTAGCAACATTATCAGCTAAGAACAAGAACAGCAACAGCAACATTAGCAACAATACTGGTCTAAAAGCCTAACGTGAAGTACTTTTTTTCCTGCTTTATGGAAGAGGAAGCTGAGGCACCAGGATAAGTAAACTGCTCAGATTCGTAGCAGCAGAGATGTAGAGCTAGGTTGCAAACCTGGCCACCTGCTTGCAGAAGCTCTTTTGATTTTGTCTAAGGGATGAGCTGGAGTCTAAGGATGGGTGTGTGGGAAACCCTTGCTCAATGACCAGTGCCCTCCTGTCCAGATTCTTTCAAGAGGCAAAAATCAAAGCAGCACTGAGGAGCAGCTGTGGCCCAGGTCACAGACCAGCCTGGAGGTCGTATTATAATGTGGCATAAAAATACCAAGTTCAGGCTGGCACCTGTGGCTCAAAGGAGTAGGGCGCTGGCCCCATATGCCAGAGGTGGTGGGTTCAAACCCAGCCCCAGTAAAAAAAAACCCTCCCCTCCCCCAAAAAAAATACCAAGTTCAGCCTGGCAGGCCTGGGTTTTTATCCTGGATCTTGTACTAACTCTGAAGCTGGCCCTAGGGCAAGTCACCTCATCCTCAAGCCTCAGTGTCTTCATCAATGAAATGGAGATAATAATAAGGTGCTGGTTAGTTTTGGCTCCCTTGACTTTTTCATGCCCTCCAGGCAGCTGCAGCCCAGGCTTGGTGGTTTTGCTCTAGGACAGCGGTTCTCAACCTTCCTAATGCCGCCACCCTTTAATACAGTTCCTCATGTTGTGGTGACCCCCAACCATAAAATTATTTTCATTGCTAATTCATAACTGTAATTTTGCTATTGTCATGAATCATAATGTAAATATCTGGATGTATTTTCATTGTTACAAAGGGGTCATGACCCACAGGTTGAGAACTGCTGCTCTAGGAGAACTTCTCCCCCATCACCTTCCTCTCCAAGGCCTTAGCCACCTGCCTTGATCTTGGTAGCATCTCACTAATGCTCCTTCCTCCTGTCTCTGACCTCCAGCCACTCTCCAGACCCCTACCATGGTCTTCTTCTGCCTGTGCTATTCCCTACAGGAAGTCAATGATCCCCACCCCCATCGAGCACACCGATATACACACGCACAGGTGAATGATCTGGTTTTGGATCTCCCAGGGCAGAGTCGAGGACTCAACGGCTAGGGATTCATTTGGTGGCATGTGGTTCAAGGTACCCAGATATGTCAGTGGGGAGTGGAGGAATGGGAGCCAGAGGGAAGCTTCCCAGTGCAGACAGGGATGCTGTCAAACCAGTGACCACTATATACCCAGGGGCCCGGACCCTGCTGCAGAATCTCAGGAAAGAGTGAAACTCCTATCTCAGCACCACACTATCGGAGGGGCCAGGGAACTGGGGTACGACTGCCTGGACTCTTGTCAACCACTGGGTGAGGGCTGCTCCCCAGGGATGCCTGAGGATGGGCAGACTCCAGCAGCCGGGGAAAGGGAAGTGATTTGATGGTGGAAGATGGAAGCTTGGCAGGGTCAGGGCACTGACAGCATCTGCCACACCTGTGGGCCTCACATGTGGGCTGGCATAAGCATCCCTTGGAGAGCCTGATGAAACACAGATTCTTGGGCCCCACTGCTGGAGTTTCTGCTCCAATAGGTCTGGAGTGGGGCCTGAGAGTTTGCATTTTTAACAAGTCCTTAAGGGAATGTGCTATTGCTGGTCCCAGGTACACAGTGAGAACTGCTGTGCCCCCCCCCCCCCACACACACCCTACCAAGCCAAGTTCAAATGCCTCTGCCTAGTGGTGGAAGGCTCTCTATCATCTGCTCTAAGACCAATTGCAATATTATCTCCCATGGGCTCCCTACCAATGGTGAAGGCTTTGTACCGTCTCTAGAACCCACTAACTCTAGTTAACTTCTGGCTTCTCTACCTTTGATGACTCTGTTCTCTCCTGGAATATCCTTTCTCCTCTATTTCTGCCTGTTGAGATTGTTCCCATCGTTTAATTTCAAAAGCTTACCTCATCTCTTTAGATTTCCTCTCTCCCCACTACTCTCTCTCTTTCTGTACCCCCCACCCAGAGCCCCTTATCTGGGCCTTTCTAGCGCACTTAAGGCTATTACCCTGTATCCCTAGGAAATAAGTGCTTGTTTTATCCTCTTAATAACAACCTATAAACCACTTTGTCAAAGAAGATCTTTTGATTTTTTTTTGTTGTTGTTGAGACAGTCTCACTTTATAGCCCTTGGTAGAGTGCTGTATTGTCACAGCTCACAGCAACCTTGAACTCTTGGGCTTAAGAGATTCTATTGCCTCAGCCTCCCAAGTAGCTGAGACTACAGGCGCCCACCACAGTGACCAGCTATTTTTTGTTGCAGTTGTCATTGTTGTTTAGCAGGCCTGGGCTGGGTTCAAACCTGCCACCCTCGGTGTATGTGGCTGGTACGGTAACCACTGTGCTACGGGCACTGAGCCAGGTCTAAAACCACCCTAGGAGATAGGGCAATTGGGTGATATCATTAACTCTATTTTGCAGGAGCAGAAACACCAGGTCAGGCCTTGACTTTGGCTTTTGTAGGTAGATATTCTGCATTCTTCTATCCTGGCTGTCTCTTCCCTGCTCTACCATCGGCCCCTGAGGGCAGCGTGGGAATTGCCTTCAGTGGATGGATGGGTTGAGATGGATTGGAATTTCTTTGCGTTGTTCCCGGACTAGCCTCTTCTAGGAAAGCTTGGCCCCTGGCTGATAAAATGCCATAAGTCGTTTATGGTGTCTCTGAGAACAGTTTCCCGTCTTTACCTCTAGAACTCAGGTGCTGCAATCCCTATTTGGGAGCAGACCACCCCTTTCCAGGTTATGCTTGATCATGGACCAACATCCTTGACTCCTGCCTTTCCTTGCCAAGGAGGATGAGAAGCCCCCATTGTCACCTTATCCCTCAAGGTGGTCTCTGATTATCTTCCTAATGTTCCTTCCGAGACCCATCAGCAAAATCCCAGGAAAGATGTGGTTCCCTCCAGCGAATAAGGGAAACCTGTGACTCATGACTATAGGTAGCTGGTCCCAGCGAGTAAGGGAAACCTGTGACTCATGACTATAGGTAGCTGGTCCCAGCGAGT